>NW_010972887.1:3967106-4174541 GCF_000737465.1 Haliaeetus leucocephalus | reverse complement strand
TCCCTCATCTGGTTCCTTGTGTGGCCATAGAAGTGCTTGTGCCATACAAGAGAGATGGCAATGCAAGGCTAAAAACATGGAGGATATGGAGAAAGCATCAGCCTATACTGCCCTAAATTACATGTGGAATTACAGCATCACGGTGGGTTGGTTGAGATCCTGCCCCATGCAGGAGCAGCTTGGCAGGGACACCTCATGAAGAGGTTGCAGCTTAGGTGATCTTTAGCCCAATGTTTTAAGAGATACTTGGCACCAATTCTGGATTACTGTTAAGACAAGGAGGCTGCAAACTGCACACACATATGCACTCGGGACAAAAGTCTTTCATAACAGAGCACTGTAGGCTGCTGGGGGCAACAATCATTAGATCAGCCCTCTCTGCTTATGCATTCAGAGCCCTGTCTGTTCACCGTCCAGTCAGCACAGTACAATGCTGACATAGTGAAATGGGTCCAAATGAAGCTTTTGGTGCTGTCCCCATAGAAATGTGTTGGTTTGATTTCTTGTGTGGTTTTATGCCGATTTGATTGATGTTGCTGGCTTCATCTGACAGATTCAGTTATGCAATTTGTTCAGCTCTTCATGAAATAAGAACAGAATAATGCTCCAAGTGTCATGACAGCATGACGTGATGAAGTCTAATTCATCTACTCATGATATTTCATCATATGTTGCCACATTTTCCTCCAATTGTTCATTCTGCCCATCTGCTGGATGCTACATTTCTTGCCGGCAGCAGAAAAATCGGCCTCAGTGCCCAGAGGGTGATGGGTTTTTTTCTGAGTTGGTTTTTGCTGACAGTTTTAACTTGTATCTACACTTGGCACTGAAGCAGCTCAGGAGCATGAACGTGATCTGTTGAATGATAGTGCAGTTCTGAGAGCTTGCTGATCTCAAATAGGAAGCCCTACTTCTGCCCCTGCATCTTAGTTTCATCCTTTTCCTTCCACCAGCCTTTGGGAACAGATCTAACATTAACAGAAAGAAAATTACCAGTCTTTTTGCCAAAGCAGCATGGGTTCAGTGGCTGGAGAGCACAGTGAGAAGCAGAGAAAGAAGGAGGAAGCAGGAGAGTACCAGCCCTCCTGTGGGTGAGTTGTCAAACTAGCCTATTGAGGTTACTGATTCTGCAACATGACCCCACTGTCACCTCCAGCAAGAACATGGTAACCCAAATCTGGAGGGAGGAATTGCCTAAAGCTCTCAGAGCCATCTTCAGCTTTTCTGACAGCAGATTGTTGTAGCTATTGAATAATTTGTTTACATTGGCACTTTGGGCCTTGATGAGATAAACTCTTACCAGTCAGCTAATACATTCTTGTTACCTTGGGAAGAAGGCATTGGACTTCACAGGAGCACACACTCTGTTTAGGGCAGGGCAAAATGGATCACAGGAATTCTACTTCTGCAGGAAGAAAACAATAGTGAGAAAATGGCATGCTTTAGGGCTGAGGCTGTTAGTCTGTGTTTCCATGCTAGCTAGCACACTGGATGTGTGCCTGAGGATGCTGTTGTGGTCAAGAGCTTGCAGACACAGATGAGTTCTGCGGGCCATCTGAAGTGCTGGGATGCAAGCTGCTTTGATTTGGAAGGTGTCTAGATATGTTAGGGTGGACATGCAAGACCTTGAGAAAACTGAGTCTAACTTTGTGCGGCAGCCTGTGAAATGGCTGATGAGCCCATTCCATGTGGCGTGTTTGAGAAGCTTGTCAGTAATCTCCATAAAGTGTTATACATAGTCACCATAAAAGGCAATGTGAAAATGTGGTGATGAGACCCAACTGAAAGGAAAGACTGGAAGGAGCTCAGATCATACTTCATATGAGCTGCCAACTGCCTTGAAAGGGCAGGGTATATGAGTATAGGTTTGGTGGTAGAGTGCTTGTATAATGAAAGCTCCCACTTTCTGTTTCAGAACAGCTGAAGAGACTCTTCTGGCTTTGTGTCTAAACCTGAACAAATGATGGTGATAGGCTGACAAAAAAATGAATAATTTCTTGGGTCAGTTTGTTTGTTTTCATTTGAAAATTTTCAAATTGACAATTGTGTTTGATGACACAACCTGCTTTTCTTATGAGACTGCAAATATAAAGGGATTACAATTGTGCTTAATCCCACTGAAGTAAATGAGTTTTTAATACTGAGATTTAATGAGAGTAGAGTCAGTCTTCTAGAGAAATTCAAAGAGACTAAAATACTAGCAGTGGTGGAAAAGATAGTTGGATGAGGCCAATCTTTCTGCTGAGGGAGAATGTGAGAGGCTGAATGATGTAAGAAGTGCTGGTAGGAAGATGTCATCAGGGCAATAAAGAAAATACTTGAATACAACGCTTACGGACCATGAATCTTGAGCACTGAAGGTATTTCTCAGTCATGCTAATTTTTCCAAGTTTAGATTGGAAATTAGAATTAGAGATGAGTCGTTTAGTTATCAAAGTCTTGCATTTATTAGCAAAATGATTTATTTGTGTTTTAAAAGCCTTTTAAGCATATGCTTAGGGAAAATGTTTTCTTTGGAGGCAAAACTGGCTTAGGACATTCATAGAATGCCTGTCCTGTCTAATTTCCTTCTCTGAGCACAGGAACTGCATGGTTGCAACACTGGAACAAAAGGTGTCAAAATGCATGGGCTGGGGGGGGATTTAAACTGGCTTTGCTACTAAGAAAGGGTAAGGGTAGAGATCCATATCAGCCTAAGTTCATCGGTTCTGGGGTGTGCCCTCCCACCCATATATTTCTTACCTCTTTCTTTGTGCCAGCAAGTGATGCATAGGAAGCTGATTAATCTAAAACTTCTGGGGGGGGGGGGGGAAGAGCTTAAAGTGTGATGGAGATGCTCCTTTACTAGCATGCAAGTATGTGATGAGTAAACTTGTTTTCCTGAAACACTGGTGATATCTCTGAAACTGCAGTCTGGTGAGACAATCAATGGAGCTTCTGACTATTTCCTTGGATCCAAACTGACTCTTTCTCATCATGTAAATTACTGATGCAGGTGAACTTGCTCTGATGGTACAAATTTCTTAAAGAAAATATTGACCAGTCAGCTCTCCACTGGCAGGCTTCAGGCTCGATCAGATGTCACCTCTCTTTCCCCACACTACATGACGCTGGTCTAAAAGCTTAAAACTTACAAACTCTGTCATGTATCAGTTTGGCAGATGTAGACCCATATGCCAGCATGTGATCCAGGGCAGACTTAGTCCTGGTGTTAATGAGCGAGGGCACGGAACTGGTGCCAGTTTTTCCTGGAAGAAAGGTGGGAACTGCTGTTCACATGGCAGGAAGCCTCTTCTTCCACTTGCTGTGTCTGCAGAGACTCCTGGTGCAGATGCAGCACAGTCCGGCAGCTCCCCTGGCCCTGCCTGCACAGGCACTGCTGCTTGCTTTGCACAGGGGCTTTTCCTGGCAGGCTGCAAGTGCCAGAGGCCTGGCTTGGCTGTAGGCCTGTGCAAATGCAGCATGAGGCCATGGCTAGATGATCACTGCAAAAACAGATGTTGCAATCAAGGCTTACAACCTCCCTGTTTTAACAGTGCTGTCTGCATGGCTCAAACTGATTAAAGATGCCTGCTCTCAACTTACCTGTATTCACACTGCCCACAGTGCCATGTCAGGGAGGGGAGAGTGTGTTGTAGGGTTTATATTTTGTGTCTTTAACATTGGCAGGAAGCATGTACAAAGTGTCCTGATCCTTATATGCTTGCCTTGATGCTTAGGTGCCTTTAGGACTTGATATAATTTCAGAGTGAAAAGGTTTCCTTGAACTTTGCTGTCTTTTTCTTGGATGTTGGACTGGGAGGAGTGCTTCTGTGAATGACCTGCTTGCATCTCTCAGTGTGATTTTCAGGGTTGAGAAGAGTTAGTGCATAAGGAAAATTCTTGGTTTAGAATGGCAAGTTACTGGGATGAGTTGGAAACCTGCAGAAGGGTCCAGGTTTGGTTTGGGGCTGAACCAGATAGATTGGAACCGGTAGATATTTATAATAAGCTAAAAGAAGATACCAAGAAAAAGATGTGGAATTAAAGAAAAGAGAACAAGTGGTAAATATGAGAAATGTGAGTTGAAATTGTATGTATGGAATGTATGTGAAATAGTGTTACTTAACATAATGCCAATAAGTTAGTGTAGACAAATCAAATGTACATATAATGAGGAAAGATGAATGAAATAGTAGCAATTCTCTTGTTGCTCAAAAAGGGGAGCAAAAATCTGTATATGTATTCAAAGAGCATTAATCTATTGAATATGCCTCCTGGGTACTCTTACAGCTCTTACAAGCTGCAGAAAAGTGTATCTGGCTTCAGAAGAGGATGCTTGTGCTTTTCAGATGATCTTGCTGAGACGAATAAACAAATAGGGCCGGGAGTATGGAAATGATAGGTTGGTAGGGTCTTTTTGGAATTTAAACAAGTGTATTACTCAGTATGGAAGGATTGCCTGAGAATTGATGGAACCCTGCGGACTTACTATAAAGATTGGATGGTGAAGGAATGATAACGTATGTGAGAACTGAAGCTGAAAAGGCATGCCAGTTAAAAGTGAGCTGGAAATGCAACAGGATTGTGTCTTATTCTCCAAGTTGTTTGAAATTCTTAGGCATAAGCTTCTTAACACTTGCTGGAAGAAGACATGCTAAAGATTACCAGCCTGAAGGTATTAGGGTATGCAAGGCATTAGGAATGGTAATTACCATGACCTCATACATAAATAATCATTTAATAACACAGCTGATTTCTGGAGCCTTAACAGTGTGCTGTCAGTGTAGAAAATACAAGAAGAAAATGTCTTGAAGCAGGAAGTACCTTCAGTCTAAGAACCTATAAAGGAAGGAAGCTCTTAAAAACAAAAAAGCAAACGTTATCATGTTCCATAAAAAGGCGGTGAAGTTGAGCAAGAAATGCTGAATAAGAACCTGTAGGCAGGTTTTCAGGTTTTGCCAATGTGAAGTGCTAATTGTAAGCTCCTAAACAGAGCAGGCCAGGGTTTTGATGATACTGGAAAATATCAGCTCCCACTAGATCAGAACATTTTTGGTACCTTTTCAGGTCAGGTGATTTCTAATTAGGCTCCTAAATATGAACATAAAATGCTAATTTTAGACATATTTGTGTTTAAAAATTGGGACTTTATCCATACAATTACTTAAAATGTCTGTTTTGTTATCTTGTTTATTATTCTGTTGTCTGAAATCTCACCAATTTTCTAGTTAACATTAATTCTGGCAGTGTTTCCAGAGCCAAATATAAACTGCACATCTCTGTGGTGTAAGATGTGTAATAACTGGTAATTCACGGTGCAGTTTGACAATAATTATTCATAGCTTTAGCATTTGCAACTTGATAGCCTACTTTAACAATATTGTTAAAAATGTTCTCAAATAAACAATTCTGTAACTAAGCAATCATAATGAATTTACATCATGTGTGATAAGTACATTTAATTTTTAATTTCAATGTAACTCCAGTCGGTGTACCTCTGAAATCATTAATGGAAAGACAATGAAAAGTCATTAATGCTATTAATTATGAGTAGGAGACTATTTTTAGTCTGTTCCCCACTATCGTAGAAGACTTGCACTTAAAAAAACCCTGTTTTCGAGAACAGGTGCTAGATCCTTGGTGCAGATTTCTACAAGCAGAGATATTTTTAAAGGGGCAGTGCATATCCAGTTAAGAATTTAATGGAAAGCTTTAACACTTGATTAAAATATGTAATTTTGATTTTTAATTTATAAATTTTCTCAGTTACATAGGATGTAGTTGACGAAAGAGTTAAACAATGGAGTATTCAGTAGAACAGAAGTTTACATGCCTGCACTAAAATTTTTCATCTTTTCTCACCTAACATTTAAGACAGGTCTTTTCTGAGGGCAGTACTAAGCTAGAAATGAATTATCCAAAGGCGTGGGTTTGTTTGTGGGGAGAGTTGCTTTTGTTTTTTAAACAAAAGACAAGGTATGCATAAACACATTCTCACACTACCCTGTGAACCGTTGCAAGTGAATAAATTAAGATAGTTAGATATAGAATTATGTAATTTGGGCCAAATCTAGTAACAATAATTTCAGAATCTGTTTCCATAATCTTTTGCTGTCTTTTGACTCTTACTTGTTACTGAGAGACCACCAGGAAAGTTGGTGACTATTCTGTTCAATTAATTTTGTTTCAGAGCTCAAACCGTTAATGTCTGCTTAACATTGTACATGAATCCCCCTCAGTTTCCTTGCAGGATAGTAAGCTTTTCGAAGAGCTTACATCGTGCTACTGTTTTATAGGAGCCTTTTTTTTTCCTGAGGACACTATTTTATATGTTGAAATATAACTTCTTTATAGTTTCCATTGTTCACTGAATTTTCCAATTAGTGTCCACATCAGCTGAAGCCTGTGAGAATTCTCTGTGAATTACAATGTCATGTTGAACTGCAGCAGTTATGAAGGTACTGTGTCAGAAGATACAAAGCACTTTCCCCAAGTATACATCTGCAGTTGCATTTATTTATAAAACTTGAAATAAAACTTGAAATTGAGGTTTTCTTAGAGCTTTTTTCTAATCTGTGTTTTTCAATCTCCTCTCTTTTTATTTGAGGATCAATAATATATATTGTGCCCAGAAGGTACATTTGTTTGTGTTACAGGACATCTCATGAGCCATCATTTCCAAGCTGCTGGACTGCAAGCCAAGCTGAGTAGATTCTCTAGTTTTCTTTTTAAATGTCACTGACTTCATTTCAGGTTTTTTTTTTTATCTAGTATCTTGACAAATAGCTTTCTCTTTGTAAGTGTCTCTTCATTCATTTAATGTTTCAGTATAACATAATTTTCCACGTAACAATCGAAGGGCTATACTCCTCTCACTCCTTCTAGATAGAGAACTCCTGTAATATGATTTGGGGTATTAGAACGTAGGCTGTTGAAATAAATGACTGAAGGGGCTGGATGACTTTGCATGTTATCAGTGGCTTATGAGTGACTCCAAAAATAATTACATCTGATGGTTGCTTCAACTCGCATTGGCTTGATGGACATTGGGTCAGAGTCTGCATAAAGGAGCAGAATGAAGTCTCTACACTCCTTTAAGATGGCAGGACCATCATTGTAATTGTCCAGAGAAAGTGGGCAGTTGGATAGTCCTCATAGTCCTCAGTACCCAAGTGACAGCTGGAAGACCTTGAGGTGAGGAAGACAGCTTTGATTGCATGCGAGCCTTCCACTGCAGGATAACTGACACACCTAAAAGGAGGACAGAGGGGTCCCTAAAGGGACAGCAGTACGTTTCTGTTATTTCTGCAGTCCAGTTTAGATGAGTCATGCCAAATACAATTCCCAAAGCAGATACTGCGTTCAGATGTCTCACCTTTCTCTTCAGATGCATATCATGGTCATGCAAGTGGTCTTTGTCCTCTATGCATTTCTGAGGTTGAGGTTTCCATTTGATTTCCAGAGGCTGTTCCTCTGGGCTGGACATGACATTTGTGAACCCATTAGCTTATTCTACCCTGAATCAGGGATTTTATACTTCTTTTCATCCCATTATGTTCGTAGTTACACTGAAATCTTCATCCTATTCTTCACTGGGGCAGCAATAGATCAGAGGCAACCTACAAGTAGCAGATAGCAGCAGAGGGAGTTCCAGCTCCCTTTAGAAAAGCACAGAAGGCCCCCTCCTTCTTCTTCAATAGTGCTTCACCTACACTGGGTGTCAGACACAATACAAGAACTCTTTAAATGTTGTCACTGCTGTCATTTAATCAGTCTCTAAAGTCATGAATGAGACTACTGATGTCAATAATAATAGATCATTCATTCACTTCAGAACTACTCAATCAATTTTGTTAGTATTTAGCTTGCAGAGGTGAAAAAGCTAAATCAGTCTTCAAATACATAACTACAGAGTGTTAACTGGGATTCTAACTAGGATCCTTTGTTTTATTTTGTATTAGTAATTGATTACAGGGAAAAATTAATAGCATTCTTGACTCCAATCCAAATTCTTCTCAGAGTTGGCCATATGATTTGACACAGCGGGGAGAGGAAGGAAAGAGGGGTAAGCGATAAAGGTGGGAAACTCCAACAACTTATTTGCTTCTGCCAGGTTTCTGTTCTTTCAGATCCATTTTAGAAGGTCCTGTTCCCTGCTGTTTGCATGGGCCTGTGCTAACTATGGAGGGCAGAAACCTTCAACAGTGGGTGAAGTGGGAATGAGAGGCTTGTGGCAGTGAGAAGTTCTTGGAATATTACTATAAAACTAAACTGATTTTTGTACTGAAAATCGTAAAAGAGTCACTACACTAACCCTGACTTTTATCCTTTCCACCCTGGATAATGGATCCTTTTTGAGAAATAACTTAACCTTGAATCCTGCTTAATTTAAACTGTGAGCTGTATTAAACCTTTCTAAAATACAAGACAGCTGGATTTTGTTGGGGTGTGGGGGAAGAGTCTCCTAATCTGAAGGCATGGTCTTAGTACAAACTGCTGTTTTAGTGAAGTGAGTGGAGCTGAATAGATCCCACTTTAAAGCCAAGTCTAGTTATCAATTTCCTGTCGACTACTTCCTTAGCCTAAGAGTGCTCTTGTATTCTCTCCTTCCACCCTGAAATCATAATAACAGTTCGACACCTGGTATAGAACTCAGTAGTTAATTACCAGAGGCTGGAAAACCACTTCTCTTTATGAACAGAGTCTCTTCTGAAATAGTTGATATACTCTTTTTCCTCTAGCATCTGAACTTGAACACATAGGGTATTCAATGACAGCAGACTTTGACTCTGGAGTTCACTACAGTGTTTGATTCAGTCAGGTCTTGGCTATAGTGTAAACAAAGCTTAATCTTTAATTTTTAAATTGAGTTTGTGTTTAAAAGGCTGAAAACCACAATAAAACTATTGCATTCAGGCTTCTTCAGTAATGTGCTTTCTAATTTCTAAACATTGTATTTGCTATATTTATAATATTTATCTATTTCGGAACTTCAAAGCCCAAATAGTTCTATTCCTTGTAAGTTCAGAAATTATTTGAGATACTGTAGTGGCATTTGGCCTTTTTCTTAGCTTTAAATAACAGCAATTGATGAGAAACCATCAAAAATCAGAAGAGCAAAAATGTTTTTGTCACTGATCAGCAACATTTCAATTTAAGGTAGTGTTTGTGGCTTATAATGTACCTCCACTATGACTTTTGATTGATGGAGGCTGTTTTAATAGAAATAAGAAGAGAAACTAAGAGATATGGTAATTTTACCCAGTGATATTTTTTAAAGAATATTTGGAAAAATATATTGAAGCAAACAGGATTAACTCTGTGCTCAGATAAGTTCTGTGGAAATGAAGTTAAACTACTTTAGAATATTTAGCATCTAAAAGAATTTTTAGTCTTGCAGCAATGTTAAAAATACAGCCAGTTTCATGTTTCTGTCTGGCAAGTTTTTGACCTCAGTATTTTAATCAAATGCAAAAACTTTCCTGTAACCTTGCATCTGAAACAGTTTTCTTTTAAACATGTGTTGCAGTGTAACAACCCAAGAGTATGTGAGGAGGGAGGAAGGTAAGCAAGAAATTTGTTTCATGGAATAGTCATAGAATAACCTGAATAATTAGCTAGATAGAAAATTTACTATTGATTTGTCCAAAGCAGGTCTGGCTTTGGACATAAGTAAAGTAGACAGCTGCCTGGGGCAGAAAATCACAGCTTTAAGCTGGGGAAATGGATTTTGCTGTAGGCCTGACTTGGATTGGCTCAACAGTGGTAGAAGGATAGGTCCTGTGGGCACACTCCTCCCTGCTAGCTCTGGATACAAAAAATGAATGACCTTTTTGGTCCCAAATTCAGGCAGTCCATGTGCTACTATGACTAAGATCTGCATCCCTCTGCAGTAGTCTCCTCTCCTGGAGGGAGGCTGGGGAAGGAAAAAGCCCTGGAGCAGGAATATTCACTTATTTGCTTCTGCTCTTCTAAGAATCCCAGAGAAAAAAGTGCTTCACAGAGCCTGGCTTGTTGATTGATTTTGAACCTACCCACACCACACTGACTTAGAGAAGTTACAAACTGGAAAACAACCTTTTTCCAAAACAAACTGCATATGATACTTCTTGTCTTTTCTCTCTCTTTTCATAGTCAGATCATGAGTTCTAGAAAGGACCTGAAATAAATGCCCATTCTTTACAATTGTTCAGTCTTAAGGAAACCCTTCCTTGATACTATACAGACAACTTACCAAAGATAAGTAACATAAGATTTGAGAATACAAAAATCTTGGTATCTATGAGTGAGAAGCCTAACTGCAATGATTTAGGATAAGGATTTTAAGCCTGGATCTGTTTTGTTGTAGAACTCAGTTTTTATAGCTAAGCTTGCACAGAGAACTTGTTCCAATAGATCATTCTCTCTGTTAATGTCTCTAGTCTTGTTCTGTTGTACAAGTCTTCGCAATGCAAAATTGCCTTTTTTTTTTTTTATAGGTGAGGAATGAAATAAGCTCACATCAAAGCTGTTCTTTCATCTGTCTATTTTGACTCTCAAAGATGAGTCAGAGGACACCGACACATATACTTAAATCAGATCCACTGTTGTGAATGCATTTGGACCATCCATTAGAGATAAAGACTCCATAAAGGAGGCTGACAAACTAGCCAGGCATCTGATTAGGCACAGAATAATTTCAATAGCTAATCAAACGAATGAATCCTTACTTGATTACATTTCAGTTTTGTATCAGCTAATCACGAAACCAGAAAATACACTAATGGATGCTAGTTTCTTATAGCACCTGTTCACAGGTACAATTGCTGTAATTTGGAAAGAAGAAAGGAGGGGGCAGCACTAATTTCCTAATCAAGAGCTGAGACAAGTAGCAAGCTCTAATATTCTTAATCAATAGGTCGTTTTTCTCTAGAAGAAAACGAACATTTCCAGGACTTGGAGATAAGTCAGCAGTGGGATGCTGGGATCACTTCCCCCACATCTCACAGTGCAAGTTTTTTTACACATATATGTTGTTCCTCAGGAAACCTTCTGTATCGCATGGTGAAAAGAGACCTTCTTGGGACATTCTTAAGAAAAGGAGACAACATGACCTTTCTCCCACCCCTCAGGTCTCTTTCTGTATTCACTGCTCAGCAGATATTAGCAGGGACAAGAAATGTCCCTGCAGAAAAACAGAAAAAGTTTGTAGTGTGCGTGCTTGCACACGTCCACGTTCTTTTGGTCTCCTCTTGTCTCAGGAGCTTTGGTCTCAGTTATAAGCATCACACGATATCATATGGGGGAGATACTTCTGAATGCTCTCCTCCAAGGTCTCTGACTTAAGACATAATAAAAATCCTTACGAACCACTGCAGTGCTTGGAGGAAATCCCATTGTGCTATATGATAGTACGGAAAGCAGCAGTCCCTGCCCCAGAGAGCCTACTGTGTAAAACTGTACGTTTTCTTTTCACATAAGAAGGTAACAAAGGGGAAATACTGGAGGAAGAAAGGGAAATGAAGAACATTGGGTTCTGCTTTTAATATAGCCTAGAACTGACAGTTCTCTGTTGTATGGAGATAGGAATTTTGGTACTAAGTTATGAACAAGATCTGACATCTACTTTCACAATGAATCCCACAAAGCAAAACAATTCTTGAAGTTTTAATTTGCTATGCTGTCTTTGGTAAAGTATCTCAGGAGAAGCAGACAAATAAAAGCTGGGCCATGATTCCTGAAAAATAGATCCTACCATTACAGGAAGCTAGCCTTCTGCTGCTGTATACCCTCACAATTTCACTAGTGTCAGGAGAGCTACACTGGGTTTGGGCTAGTATGCATTAGGCTGAAACTATTGCCAACGGAGCACAGTACTTACAGGAATGGCTTTAAAACATCTGCCCATCAATACTGTCCAGTTCTTTGAAGAACTCTTTGTTTAGTGCTGCTTACCTACAGAGTAAGTGTCTCTGAAGCCTAAGTAGAGAAAATAGAGAGACCAAGGGAAGCTGGATTAGCAGTATTAAGCCACAGTCAATCTACTGCATGCATTTTAATAGCTTTTGCAAAAGTGGAGCACTAGATTCTCTGCTGTGTAAATCAGTATAGATCCATTGAAATTGCCAGAACAGTGCTGATTTATACAGGTCGAGGACTGCCCCAAGACTTCCAGCAACAGCTGTTTTAAATGGTTGGGGGTTTGATCTGTCTTTTGAAATCCTAAGCCACCAGATAGATTGCATTTAAATTATCAGTGCTGATCAATATATGAGATATATCATAAATCTTTCCTAAACACCACTCAGCTGAATTTCCCTTATTGGCTTAAAATACATTCATCCTGAATCTTCTTTAACTTTTCATACAAGCTCCTAAGTTGTAGGAAAATAAAATCTTTGAAAAGGCAAACATAGATAAACACTTCATTAAAAAGGTATGGTGTTACATGTGTCATTTCATTTCTCATATAAAACCTGTGTCTAAAAATAAATAAAAAAACCCAAACCAAAATAAAAATGCACCATCTGAAGTGCCTAAAGTTATTTGAGGGTAAAAACTGAGTTGCTGGGATCATACCTGGTGTTGTGTTTAGGATTTTTTCCTACCTCTGGGCTTAAAAGAAGGGAAGGAAGGGCCCATTCTGCAGAGAACTGAACACTTTTTCAGATGTGCTAAGTAAACATCTGACCCCTTTCAAAGGCATTAAAGATTTTCTGGTACCTCAAAGCAGATGCTTGGTGTTACTCAGGATCTCTACATTGTACGAGCAGAATAGTTGAGTTCACCATCATAAGCAGTTTTTTATTTGTGACATGAGTTAGAAGTTTAGAAAATATGGTAGATTTTTACTGTAAAAACATTAATGATGTTCTGGAGGAATTTCAGAGGTCTAGGAAGGAAAATATTTCTTTCTATGTTATCATAACTCATAATCTTTCCTTCGTATTCCTGTCCTATTTATACCTTTCCTGTGGTGTCTTGCCTCTTTTCTTGGCTGTGTACCTCTGGGCACTATCTTCTCTGCTGTGCAGATCCCTGCTTCTCACAGTCACGCATCATGAATGCCATACTTCTTCACTGCTCTTCTCCTGTCTTTTTATCTCCGGATGTCTCTTGTCATGATGCTCTGACCATTGTGCTAGCACTAATCATTTGATTTCTTCCAGAGCTCCCTCATCCTTCATCATATACTAGGCATATTTTCCCAGGTGTGTTTTTTGAGGTCATTGCTGTCACTCTGTTTCAATTCATATCCTCCATTTCTTTCATGAGGAACTGAAGAAATAATTTCTAAGCTTGCTTTCCTAGAGATTCTTGAAAAAGCAGAGGAAGGAAAGGAGTAAGGCAACTGATAAATATTGGTTGACTTTGTTTACCTGCTCTCCCCTTCATCTTCTTGAGCATTAACAGAGAAACAGGAAGCAACAGGAAGGGAATGATTGCTAGTAAAAGATTCAAAAGGATATGATGTCCATGAGCACTCTCAGTTGCATACTTGCTCCATGCAGAGAAAATAGTCCACTGGCATGCTGACTGAATAATTTGTTTTACACAGTACCAGCAAATGGCAGTCATGGACCAGAACCCTCTGGGCTAGCTGCTCTGTTAACAAAAGAACAAAAAAATTATAAGACGGTCACCACTACCAGAGCTTACACCCAAGGTGTAAGACAGGAGACAACAGATGGAGATGGACAGATGGTGAAGTGCAAAGAAACTACTAAACAGTTGATAAGCATGAAGGCAAACAGTATCAGCATACCAGCTGCCTAACATTTGTCCATTAGAGATGTCAAGCCAAGGAATGGTATAAGAATAGTTTTGAAGGATAATGGGATAGCTCTGTGGATGGTTGAAGAAAAACCATTCCAAGTGGGGATGGCAGCAGGGAATAGTTTATCTGGAAACCCTGCTAACAGACAGTGGAGGCAGAAGTCGTAATTTCCAGTGAGAGGTAGGCTGTGAAGGGCATGAAAATTAGAACAAGTAACTTGCATTTAATGTGACCAAGAAGTGGGACCTGTGAAGGGGTGAAAAAGAGAGGGGTAGCAGGGTCACAGCAAGAAGCATGAAGACATTGTGTAGATACAAATGAGGTAGGACTTACATTTGCAAAACCAAAAAAAAATTTGAAATAATTGCTGAAAGCTGTAAATCTGCATGATTTTTGGCATGTTATTAGAAAGAAAAGGCAGTTTCACACTTCTTGTATAGAAAGAATCAACAAGGTTTTAACACATCTTAGGCTTCCTTTTTCAATGTTTGAGTGACAGGCAAAAACGGTCAAGAAAAGGAGTAGCAGGGTCAAATCTATTGGAGTAAGGAGGCTAACAGCAACATTTTAGTCATCCTTATTGTAACGTAATAGCTAAACATTTGTAAGTAGATGTCAAGGAGAAAGGCCAAGATACTGTTATGAGCTGGTAGAGACAAGTACAAACTGGAGAGGTGGGCATCTGTGCTATGTGGATGGCAGTCCATATAAAGAGATCGTTTGAATTTTGCTCACAGATGTAATTACCCAGAGAGAAGGAAAAAGGGATCAAGGCGGGCTGTTAGGGAAACACTTTGAAGAATTTGGAGTCCCAAGAAGGACCTGTTAAAGGACAGACTGAGTGAACAGAAAGCAGTGATGGACGTTGGTGGAGGGCAAGATTTCATGAAATGTGGTAACTTACATTGTAGTTGGCTAAGAAGTCAGGGAACTCCCTTGATGGTTAAATGACTCTGTTGGGAGAACTTGGCCTCACAAAGATGATGTGGGTTGGTTTTTGTTGTTTTTTAATTCTCCATGGTATTTTTCTTTTTCTGAGAGACTGCATAGCGGTTAGTCCATTTAACTGCACCTGCTCACCCTTCTCAGAGGTGTTTTGAGAGTGGAATAAATTAAGGATTTAAACACAGGTGATAGCAGCATTGCTTGGAATGAGCAGAAATGTAATATTTATAACACAAGCATATTGGCCTTTGGGTGGATAAGTGGTTCATAAAATTCAGTGCAGCATAATGTGAAGTAATGTAGCCAATTACTAAAAGAATAAGCATGAAGATTGCAGTCTAAATAGGAACACAACATGGAATTCATATTAAGAAAAGAACCTAGAAGGGGCTGCAGATAGTAAACCATTAGCACTATTTCCTGATAACAATAACAAAAATGAAAAAGAGCAAACAAGTTTCTGAAATATAGCTCTGGCAGTGTGGTGTATAAAGCTGCAGAAATTATTCTGCCATGCTACTAGTCTCATTAGAAAACAGTGCTCAGTTTTAGCCACTTCATTACAGGAAGACATTGAAAAGGTGCGGCAGGGGGCAATCCAAGATGATTTAGTAACCAAGACATGATTTATGAAGAAAGTTTGAACATATTTCTCCTCTGTAGCTAAGGAAAGGGAGATTAAAGGAGGATTCTTAGTCAAGTATGCAAGATCCTGAACAAATTGGAAGGGGTATATGCTAAAATACAGTTGTTACGGTCATACACAAATTTAAAACAAGAGATTTTGGATTAATGTTAGTTAAGAAAATACAAGCAGATTTTTGAACAGGAGAAGACAGAGCTTTATGCAAATGATGGAAATGGAAATAACTTTATATCAGCTCACCTGAGAAATATTTGAGGAACTGAGTATAGCTGTGTAGAAGGGATTATTAAAATTCTTCATCTTGCTTTTTAAAGGAATAAATAATGAACCAAGTATTAGTTCTTAAATTTGCTACACACTGATGAAGAAACCCCCATACAATAGACAGATACAAACAGATCTCTGACAGCTGAGCACTTAAGACTGCAATTTCCTAGAGGCAGAGTTTTGCTCTCAGCTACCTAAAAAAAAAGTTGGCCTGACTCTCAAAGGAGATAATAATATAGAAAATCTACAACAAAATATCAGGTTCTAAATTCATTACAGCTATAAGTGTTCCCAGTATAAGCACCTGGACTTCCTTGTAGGGATTGCTCTTTTAAAAATTAATCAGGTTGGAGCTTTTCTTTTGAGATCTAATAGGGAAAATTCTCCAGAATACAGAACCTGAAGACGAGAATAAATTTAAATATACATGGCACTTCTGATCATCTAGATGTCATTTCTTCAATTTAGTCCCTCAGATAATACTGCACTGGTAAGCTTGTACAAATATGTTCAGCTGACTAGAGATATTAGATTTTGTTTGTTCCCAGACCTGCACTTTGCTCAGATTACCTTCTCTGTTGATTTATAGTGAGCCTGAGCATCCTCCCACAACAAAAAGGGGAGGGAGTCTTTATGCATCAACACCTTTTCCATAGAGAAGAATGATGCAGCTCCATCCATACCACTGCTCTACCTCTCCCCCTGGTCCAGCTCCAAGCTTTTTTTCTAATTAAATTAATTTGGTGGTGGACAGAGGAAGGTGCTCTGAAAAGCCACCTCAGAGTTTCTGATAGTACATACCAGACTTCATTCCTTCAGCAAATGGGATGGTTGGCTCTCTTTCCTTCTGGCCAAAGGTACTGCTAGATAAATACAGCAACATGACAGTGACATATAGATCCTCCCATAAGTGATGACAGAAAAGCCAACAGTATGAATAAATTTTAGGAGAAATGGTAGAAAAGCCAACAGTATGAATAAATTTTAGGAGAAATGGTAGAATAACGTTTTGAGTAAAATTAATATTTTTTAAAGGACAGGTTTTGGCAGAGGAACATTAAGATATTCTAGATCTTAATTTAATAAGCTGGTATCAAAGGTCTGTGCATTGATGGTTTCAATCCATTAAAGTAAATTTAAGGTGGATGTAAGAAAATCAGAATTATTACTCTGGAGTGAATTCATGTGAGAGGAGCCCACACTAATTCTGTTAACTCTTGCTGATGTGATATATCCCGTTCACTTCAATGGGACAGATAAGCCTCATGAATAAAGGTCTGCAGGAATTATCCCAACAGACTTCCTTAAATGCTTTCAAGCTTTTCCTCTCAAGTTGGTGAAAGTTTTGTTTGAATTACTGATTGCATTATTTAACCTGTGGGTTTAGATGCAGCTAAAGAAACAGATGTTAGCACTTGTATTATAATTGTGGTGAAATGTGCAGTTACTATTCAGCCCCTGGTCATTAAAGCATTGGATTGTGCTGTATGCACTCAGCATTTTGCACAGGTAGTTGTGGTGACAGTGAATTTGCATGGGAATGCTTGGAATGCTTGCATATAAGTCTTCACAACAGTCTCACAGACTTGGAACCTGTTACCATTTTTTTAATTGGTAATGGGGCAGACGATTTTTTCTGAAAACAGGGGCGGGTTGTTAAAGATTAAAAGTGATGTTAAGATGCCCTATTAAAAAAAAGCAAAGTGGTAATCTCTATTTATGGAAGAAAAATGTTGGGTAGGTATTTGCAGCTTTATGTCTATTTTTTTGTCTGGTTGTCTGGGTTTGGACAGACCAACTAGAACAGATCGACTACTAGGAGGGAATTCTCCAATCACATCCACAAAAGTGTGACTTTAAATGAAACTACAGGTGTCTAAATATTTTTGTTGCATATACTCTAGTGCATAGAAACAGCACCATAAATATTTAATTTTTTAAAAAACCATAAGCCCCCTTTACTACTGTTGGTATCTGTGGAGACTAAAGTCTTTTACAGATGCCTACTTGCAAGTGAAATGCAGTATTTCAGCATTTGGCTTCTACTCAGTCCTGAAGGGCTGCCTTACTGTCTTCTTTTCTTTGTTGACACTGCCAAGAATTGGAACATTTACGCTGATGCTTTTGTTTACTTGAAGTGGTTTTATTTCCCAGCCAAGTGCTGTCAACAAGCAGACAAGTTAGGCTCCTGCTATTTAGTGAAGCTCCCTTACCTCCATAGCAGGCATTTTGTCTGGAGCTAGCTCCAAAGAGCAAGTCACACATCCTCTCTGTGTGTGAACCCTAAGATCTAACAGTGAATCAGGTGCTGCCTGTTGTGCCTGAGGCTTACGTGGACTAGGCTGCTACAGTTTGCTTTCCCCTTGGGATTGGGATCTTGACATCGACTTCCAGTTCTCAGTGCTGATGATTGATACAAAGTCTTTGTGACACTGGGCAAGTTGAGTGAACTTTTCAAAGTGACTATCAATCAAACGCATTTAATGGCAATTACATGCTTACATCACATGCTTTTTCTTAAGTATGTTTTTTGTTCACACATTTATAAAAAACAATCTTTGAAGTTTTGGGGGAGTTTGTTACAAAAAAACTGTGATATGCTGTGTACTCTTAACATTATGATATTTTTATATTCTCCATGTCCTTTAGCAGTTTTATGGAGGATATGGGCTGCTTAAGAAAATGTGAAATATACACTAAACCTATTTTTTCCAGTGCAGTAAGATAATAAGATATTACATTACTCACAGGTCCAATTTTAAATTTAAATATAACTTCATTTAATTTTACTTTGCAATCAGGTAAATTAATGAGAGAGAAGCAAAACAATATGCCATAATTACATTTGGAAATTATTCCTTCTGTCCTTCAAGAGTGTTCTTTCTGTTTAAGATATTGAAATTTGGTGTCTAAATATAAAATGCAGTAACATCTGGTACTAATTGCTGGTTTAAATAATATAGACAAATCTTCAGGCATTTCATGCTTTTGAAACGAGGCTTTTAGTAGGATGTTCTCAGTCAAAGGTTATAAAAAATTTCATGCCTCTAAAAATAGCTAATATTCCACTTGTGTTCTAGATCTAAATGATCTTTTACATAAAAGATTTTGCTTACCAAAGTGTAGTTGTTTTAACTTACTTTATTTGGAAGGAAGAACCTGTTTGTATGCCTTTTACATCTGCTGTTTATTGGTACACATGAATACAGTGCAAGAGAATGTTAGAACAGTTTATTTCTAGACTCAAAAGTTGTTACTTCATCCTCAAGATCTCTGATTTTCACCACAGACCCTTGTGCTTCCAAAATTATGTAACTGAAGTCATCTATTTGCTTGCACCTTGTCAATTATTTTCCCAACAAAAGAAGTCAGGTAGACAAATAGATCGACACCAATGCTAAAGTGACTTTGGTGACTAGCAAATGAGCCATGGTCCAAGAATTATTCCTGCAAACTCTTTGATGTGTTCATAAAAACAACAGATATATTTGAGGAAAATAATCAGTGGTCCCATTGCTTCTCAGTTGTGTGTATTTTCTTGCTGAAATGCCTTCATATGTTTTGGAATAAACTGTGTAAAAAGGACTGAGTGAAAGTGCTTCACCCCTTCTGTGGATGGTTGCCTATGTGGAAAGCACATGTGAAGTGTTACCGGGTCACAACAGAGTTATACGACTAGGGCAGCGACTTGTGCAGTCTTGCCATTCTCAGTTGGCCAGGACCCCTCAAACATCATAGGCATCCGAAGCTGAAAGAAAACTTGGACCGACACCCATTTTGTGTGGATGCTTGTCAGGGCCCTGAGGGCACTCATAGGCCTTAATGGCCTGTCTCTCCTGGCATCTCACCCCTGGCCCAGGCCCTGCCCCTGGACCCAGAGGCTCCATTTAAGCTCAGTCCTTGCCTGAGCTATGATTCAAGTGTGTCTGTTTCCAGTCCTGCCTTCTGGGTGACCTTGGGCCCACACTGTAGGCAGCTTGTCTCATGGATGGATGCCTCAGATATATATTATAGCTTGCCTCCAGCCTTGTCTTTGGCCCTTTGGACTCTGAAATCATGTCGTAGCCTTGCCTCCAGCCCTGTCTCTGGCCCTGTCTCCTTTCACCACTGACTGGGCTCCCTGGATGGATCCTGGGCCTGGTTTATTGCTTGCCTTGTCTGGGGTTATTGATGGACCCTTTTACCAGCTCCTGGCTCCAACACCGTGGGACCCTGTGTCCCTGTAGAACAGTTGTAGCAGAAGTTGTGTCACTGATAACGGAACCACTTATGACTATGAGAACAGCAATCTTCAGCAGCAGGAAGGGTTCAGCCAACTCTGTCTTGTTAACTATCACTGATAGTTGATGCTAATGAAAGAATGTAGCAACTAGGTGACAGTAAGGTGACACTACATTCTGCAGGTTTGTGATAATGATAAATTCCTCTGTCAGCTGGCACTAATTTTGTCCATCTATCCTCTCCCACTCTGGGAATCTATCTAACCAATTTTTTAATATTCAGGTCCACAGCTTTATTTAATTGTGGGAGGTAGCATCTTTGGTTCTCTCAGCCTGACACCTCTTGCTTTCATCTGATGTTCCCTAGATCTTACACTGGAGGACACAGGCAACAACCATTCCCTTCTCAGCTCAAACTGCTCCGTTTGTTTCCTCACTCTTCTAGAGCAGAACCTAGTGGGTCTGACTCTTTTCTTTCATGCTGGATTTATGCTACCTAACCATACTGACTGCAAAGGAGCTTCACATTTGGGGTTTAATCCAGAAAAGAATTTAAGCATATGCAAAACTCTAAAAATGTTAGGAACGCTCCCAAATTTGAGAATTCTCAAAATTGAATTAGTCCTGTTTATATAACTACTTTCCCTCTTTTTAGTATGGGAAGGCTTGGCTGAAAAAGTGGGTTTATGTTTTGCTGCGAAGGGATTGAGTTTTGTGATCAT
Organism: Haliaeetus leucocephalus; assembly: GCF_000737465.1. Lineage (NCBI taxonomy): Eukaryota > Metazoa > Chordata > Aves > Accipitriformes > Accipitridae > Haliaeetus > Haliaeetus leucocephalus. The sequence goes on along the minus strand of NW_010972887.1, from coordinate 4,154,003 downwards.
TCTGACCTTTCCAAAGCATGAGTTAGCTTGCTTCTAATCTGTTCAGCCACCTGTATAAAAGAGCTACGAATTCAACCTCACAGAGCCTACATGACCTACAAATGATTCATTGTCCCAGTCAGTAACGTTTGTTAGCATTCTTGAAAGAATCACCTCCCTCCCCATCCCACTGACCCCAGGCCACCTTCATGCAAGCCTGCACTTCATTTGTTGTCAGAAATTCTGAGAAACAAATCTAAGCAAAGCAAGTTATGACCTGATCTCTTGCTGGTCTGTTCCATACTTTTCCCACTTAGGCACAGGGAAGAATTTGAAAACTAGAGGGAATTATGAAATGCAGTAGTAGTGCCTCATGCACCAAAAAGTCATAAACTGATCAAAGGCAGAAAATACTTCAGCTGTGGTAAGGAAATAAATGCACTGATCCGGATGCTACGTGCACTTTGGCTCATTGGCCTTAGACACTGTGAGATTTTCCACTCTCTATTATGGAAAACTCTTCCAAGCCTGTCTGGCAGTAGCTCAGATCAAGTATAATTTTTCTCTTCATAGGCAAAATGTACCATCTGACATCTACACATTGGACATTCAAGAGAGAAGCTTGTACTATCCAGCATGAAAATACTGTCATGGGGTATCAGTTGTGATAAAAAATAATAGCTCAGCATCCCACACAGTGGAGGGGCATACCTTCAGCTTTCCAACAGCAAATCGCTCTCTTAGAAACTAGCCAACCATCACTAATTAGTTCCTGTGCTGTACTGATAGCTACATGATCACTCTGAATCATGCAAGAGCAGCAGACATTAAATCATCTCTACCTACAGTCAAACATCTGCAGTCAAACAAACTAGGCCTGCTGTCCAACAGCTTTTAGAGAAGCCTTGCACTGGTAAGGAACAGTCAGATAAATTACAGTGGACCCTCTTTCATGCTTTCTCTTTTAGTTTAGAAGTAGAGACAACTCTTAGCTACTTATGGGATCTTTTTCTGTGTTTTACCACAGTTAAGTAGGAGCAGAGTAAGGGAGGATATAAATTTGAGATGAAAACTTCAGCTCTGAACTCAGGGGGAGCTTAAGAGATCATAAGCTTTTTTAGCCCTGGCCTAAGAGAACTGAAACACCAAGGGCACCAACATTTTGGAGGTTACGTTTTTAAAGAGACCTGCCTGTGGCCAATCCATGAAAAATCTGACCAATTTTCCCAAATCTTGGAAGACTGGATCTAAGGCAGGGTTGTCCTTTTGTTTTGTTAGGTCTGATGAAACTTTTCTGAGACAGTCTATCATGAATGAGGCTTGTAGTTTTTAAATGGCACAGCAAGTTTGTTCCCTTACAAAGGCCTAGGCATATGTGACAGTTCTGGTTAGACAACTGCAGGTGTGATGAATTTGAAATATATAAATACATGAATATATAAATATATATAAGTATATAAATAAATCTGTTCTTAAATAAATCCTCTGGGTAGGGTTTGCATAGAATGCCATTCAGGAAGCAGCTCATGTTTTCCTATTGAATGGAAGAGGTGCTTGCAGATGGTTATACATTTGTAATTACATCTGCAGATCCACCAGTTGTAGTGGTGTTGGTGCTGATTATTGAGAAATCTGTGTCAGAATCTGTAACTATGCTGAACTTTAATACAGCAGCAGATAAACTACAGATACACAAGGAAAGAGCTTGTGAGGGAATGAGAAGAATTTGCATGTCTTATGTAGCCATTGTTACCACCAGTTGGTTTTTATCAAAAATCTCCAAAGGCTGTTACTCTAACAGGCTAAGCACCTTAGGAGGACTGAATTCTAGTGAGGATCCTTTTCATCTTCAGGCTTCAGAGTAAAACCTGGATCATCAGAGGAGTTAGGAAAAAAAACCACCTTCTTTAGCTTCCACTCATCATTTAATAAGACAGTAAAAGGTGTATGGTAGTTTTACATCTCCCTTTAAAATGTAGAAGAATTCTAGTTAGAAGCAGGACTGTGACATACAAGGATAAATACTCTTGTTCCAGTACCATGGGTTATTTCTTTTCTGTGGTCATCTAGATTCAGAGAGATGTGATGGCTCCTTTTCAGGAGATATGAAATCGTTATGCTTTCTGCCTTGCCAGATTTCATGGGGAAGCTGATAAATTATATATTTACCTTCTTCTGTTATTTCTAGTAAGATAAAAAATTACTTTGAAAAAAAAAAGAAGGAAAAAAATAAATTACAGGTAGCAATTAATAACTAAAAAAAAAAATCATGTCACTTCAGGTTTTAACTGCTCGGCCACCTGTTCCTATGTTTGTTTTTAATACATTTTAGTTTGAAGTCTAATTGTTTAGACCGTAGTACAGCTGTAATTATTATTAGTTATCTACAATCATTCATATCCTGTTTTATTTTTAATGCTTGTTGTGTTATGCTCTGCTGATACTATATTGTTTCAATTGTGTTTTTTTCTACTTCTGCACAGGGAATATAGATTATTGTATTGCTTCATTGGATCCTAGAAAGGTCTGTCTTTTATGATTGCTGAAAACCAGTATACAGAGTAGAAAATGGCACTGCATATTTCAAAACAGTAATTTCAGTCACTGAGGCTATGGTAATGAATGTTGGTGGTTTGAATGCTCTGATAAAGATAACATCACTGCTACAGGATACACAAATCATCAGGTATTCCCATGTAGTGGCAAGAAGTAAGCAGCCACTGTTTTTCTCTTTTTTTTCTTTTTTGTTTGAGAAAAGTAAGGAGAATCCTGATCTTAAAGGCCATATTGGTTTAGATCACTAAAACCTAGACAGCAGCAAAATTAAGTGCTTAAACCCCATTAAAGCCACTGAAAGCTAAGCTCATGCATAACTTGAGTGCATAAATGTTTTCTTGGGTTGGTGACTTTGTGAATAAATTTTTTCAGAAGCCAATTGGAGATGCTTAAATTTACACTCAATTGTCCATTTTCTTCTTGCTGCCTTGCGCTTTCTGTGCCATTATTTTAGTTCTTCGTATGACCCACGCTAATTTTCTTGATATCCCAGCCTCTGTGAAGACCTAGACATCATTCAGGGAGGTATTGCAGCACATTTTTAAGTTCATTTTTTCATCAGTCATTTAAGCCCCAGTGTAATTATTAGCAAATGCTTCCATCTCATTGAACTCAGTGCAGCTTTAAGCACACAGTTAAGTTAAGCAGTATTGATTAATGTTTTCTTGAGCTGGGGATTTAGGTTGTGGGTACATGTCTTCTGGGAGTAACTTTTGTTGTTTACCATTTCTGGTGCCTGGTGGCACACCACTTCCTCTGCTCTATTTACTACCATCCATTAGGGAAGTGTTTGTGTGCATTTCCTTATGTCATTTAAGTCCAAGGCACCTGACTTTTTGTTAAGCAGTTTAAATGCTGGCTAATTCACTTGCTTTGATTGAAATGAAGGCAGTAAAGCTTTTTAAAGTGTTTAAATGTACCTATTTGTAATGAGAAATTGGCTTATCTTGCCCAAATTAGAAGCTGATGAGTAGTTTTCTTCCATTTTGTTAAACCATATTTCAACAACAGAAAGAACACTCATTGCTTGGACATCTCATGCATGTTCAAGCAAGAAGCTCAGAAGGTGATTACCTCGGACAGGGAGGTGATGGTGAGCAATGCTGGTGCAGGCTGGGATCAGTACAGCCTGCACAGCTGCATATGGAAGGCAATGTAAGATCATTACGTCAGAGTGTTCTGCCTTGCAAAGAGTAATAAAATACTTTAATCTTGACTGATCAAGACAGTTGATCATTTTGGAACTGAAAGTGGATCTGTATTTTGTATTTCCAAGAGACTGAGGGATTGCTGGATGCCAGATTTCTGTCTGGTTGATTTCTGGAAGGCTGTGCTTGGTGCAGGCCCAAGATGTGGCCTTTGCAAGCTTCCCTACAAACTGAAGACATGTTTGGATCTAAGGATTTCAATATAATTAAGATTTGAGCACCATCTGAGTTTTTTGCTGTGAGGAGGTTTATTCAGCTCCTTTAAGTAGGTTAAGATTTAAATACTGCTTTTCATGTTACTTCATATATTTGACCTTCCACAACTTGTGTTCCAAAGAAATGTCTTTCAAAATACATCTTTCAAGTGCAGTAATGTTTGCATCAAATTCATCTGAAGCTTCTGTTACCCTGGAGGCTGACTGAAATGTGGGTCAAGTCTGACATCAAGTGGTCAGATGCACTCCATTCCCAATGGGACTATTAACATAGTGCTGCTCCTGGTGTCTTATAAGAAGGACTTCCCCCTCCACTTTTTCTCTCCATGTTTTTTCTTCTGCTAACATGATTTCTCAGTGCTCTTCCTACTTCAGTTTCCACCAAGGTCATGGAATATCATTGCTGACAGATACAAGAAGAATCATATTAGTCTTGCATTAGATATTGCAGCTGCTGAACCTGTCAGCAGAATGATGGGATTGTGTAAATAAAGTCTTCTTGACGTGCCAATGCACATAAGACCTTTACTCACTCTGCTTTGTTTCCCCGATATATTCTAACAAGATCTATGTCTTTTTAAAAACACTCCTAGCTCTTGAGACACCAAGTCCTCCATCTGTGCAGATTATGAGGCTTATCAATAACTATAAGAGCACTCACTCACATATTGCTTCCTGTTGTTAAACACATTGCAAACACTAATTCCATTCTCATCGTTCCACTCTGAAGAAACTTAAAATTATTCATTCCATGATCTAGGAGAGGAAGTAGGGAGAGAGGCCAGAGAGAGTTTAAATCTTTGACCTGAGACCTTAAGTTTTCTTAGGTGCCTGTCTCAGGTTCAGTCCTTTGGCATACTGAGATGCTACCTTCATGTTTTAATGGTATTTGTACCCATATTGACTCAGGAGCAGCTCAGGAATACAAGGTTCATGTTCAGTTCCTAGCGCTCCCTTCCTCCAGGCTGAGGAGTTATCCTTCAGCGGCCACAGGGACATTTTTCATCTCTCTTCTCAGTGATCAGCAGACTTAGATTGGCCTGCTCAAACAACAACAAATGACAGGTCATAAGTTGTACAATATAAACTTTTTAACTGCACAATTGAATCATTTTTCACTGAAACATTAGTGTGTTTCTATACACTCTGCATAAAACAAACAGTACAAAGATCAGCATTTCTGCATACCTTATAACTGAGTCAGCAATGCAAATACGAGCTTTCAATTTCTCTCATAAATGCCACAGCTTGATAAGATAAGCCATTCTGTTTGTGCTTCTCGGCCTCTCAACTACCTGTTCGAAGGTGGCCACCATTCTTTACATTCATGTCGGAGGTGAAGTCACTCACTTCAGTGTCTTTCCTCTGGTGCAAATTTGGCTTTTTAGACTGGAGCAGTAGTTTCACAGGACCTTAAGCTAGCATAAACCAGTACTGCTGCCAAAAAATACAGCCCCTTCCCCTGGTTCATCATGGCTATTTGGCAGCTTGACAGTGAACTGGATTGGGGAAAACCAACTCAAAAAACAACTCAAAACACACAAACAAAAAAACCCCACCAAGATTTCTGGACATCTAATTCAGAGATCCATTGTAATTTAATTCAGTGCTTCACGGTGCTTTTATCCTCTGTGAGCAGAGCTCTCTGCTTGAAGTGTGTTTCTTATGATAAAAAATAGTTTTTGTGTGAGGTAAATGATCACTGTTCATGTTCCCAGTATGTTATCTGTCTGGGCAGCCCAGAGCACTGAGGAGAATGGGTATGTGGTGTCTTTGGTTTAAAACTCTTATAGCCTGCTTATCTGGGAATAGTTCAGAAATAAAGTGAACTACATGACTGAGCTCTGTGTTTAAAAAACAGTGCTGTAACTTTTTTTTTTTTTTAATATAGGCTCTATTTTAATGTATTTGGATATGTTTCAGTTGCCATCAATCTAATTTTGAGTTCACTATCTTTAGTCCTCTATAATTTCACTGCCTAGATAAAATTGTGGTGAATCCACTAAATGTTAAATTTGTGCTTGTACGTATATTTTCATGAATGGCTCCTACTGAAAACTAATTACTACCATAATTATTATAATTTAGAATTGTTTCTCTTTACATAGTGTGTGATTTGTACTAAATTGTGCTATCACTGAAGTCCCAAATCACACTATGACTAGTCCCAACACTAGTCTTGGGATCCATACAACACTAAGAAGATGGCAGCCTTTGCCCCAAGGAGCTGGCATTTTAAAAGAAATGGGAAGGTTACAGGATTCAAGCAAGTGACCACAGAAGACAGACTTCAAAGTATCTCTCCAAACATATTTTCATATAGCTTTCCAAGTTATAAGCCACAGGGGGCATGAAATGTCATAGCTGCAAATTCAGTTCTGGGTAAAAATAAGTTCAGAGTAACCATTCTTTCTTTTACGTGTGTATTATGGCCATCTATTTCTAATAAAATATTTCTACGGAGTCATGCAGTAGGCATTTTAACCAGATACAGAATTTTTCTATTGAGTAAAGCTTAGCCACTGCAGAAAATGTACTGAATGGTATTGTGGAGCATTTTAAAAGGACATTTTTGCAAAGCACCTATTGATGCTAGACTGATGAGTGCACTGAGGTTCACCATAGAAAATAAACTCAGCTGCCAAATGGCAGAGCTATGGCAAGCTACATCTTACGAGTTTTGAAAGGAATTTTGGCCAGAGTTCACAATTGTAGAGTTTATTGCAGCTCATACAAAATGTACAGTAATTTTAGACAAATCTGGGCATTTTTATACTGAACAGACTATTCAGCATAAGTGTGTGCATTTTTAGCAAAACAAATCATTCTCTTGTTTAAAAACAAAAACAAAACACTACATATGTTGCAGAACTATACTTGCCATTCTTTATTTTAAAGTCATACACAAATGGTTTGTTCTGCTCTGATTAGCTTATTAGTCAATGCTGGATCTGAAAGGCAGTTTTGGGGCATTGTCTGTCAACTTAGTGGAAATTAGGACAGTGAGTGCCTTCAATAGTCTTTGTTCATTAAACCATATCTCTGCAGATGTTCAGTGTTTTAATATTTCTTTAGCTGTTCTGAAGCATTCTCATTTTTTCAGCTAATGAGAAATGTGTGACTTTGTATACCGTTCACGGAATTATTTATTAAACAGGTAAAAGAGGTAGGCTTGTTACTCGAAGACTGACAGCTTTCCTCTGAATATATTATACCCATAAGCACTAATACACATTTACAAGACCTGTAAGAGTAAGATGAGTGAGTTTAAATGATCTATAGAAATTTTTGCTCTCAGGAGACCCCTAGGAGCATCTTCTTGCAAACCAAGAAATCATTAGTCCCATGGGGAATTCAGCTGTAGCCAGCTGTGCTTTTTGTGTGAAGAAGGGCTCATACATGGGTTCCCACTGCGAGCTTTTAGCTTAAATTACTGTAGGTGCTTACCGAAGTTAGTATACCTTGTATCTGCAGAGAACTAATGAAAGGGCAGATCATGTTTCCTGTTTTAAACCTCTGATATCTTTGAGTCAGAACTCCTAACTGAATGGCAAACGAGATGCTGTTGAAAATGCAAAGCTTTCTCTTAGTGGTGAAGTCAACAGATAGTTCTGACTGACACTGTACTCTCATCACTAGCAGAAATGCTGTATTTATTTAGAAATTAAAGCAAAGACAGTTGTACATACTTGAAATGCAGTTTGGAGTAATGGGCCCAGCTGGGGATGACAAATGAAGGCTCTAATTGATTAGTTAGGGAAATGTACTTTATCTGCTTCTCTTTCGTGAGCTTTCTGTTGAATTGATCAACAAGGTGCTAGTGCTAGTCCTTAAGACCAATTTCTTCTTCAAATCATGCACATCATTAGTCAACAGGATGGATGGAAAGGTGGTGAGGTAGTTGTTTGTGCTTCTAAATAGATATTCATTATGCATGTAACTGTATTCTGTTAGGATTCTTGATCTCCTTCTAACTCTAGTTTGTGTTTTTTACTTTAGCAACTTCCAATTTGGTTAGAAATTTGCATATGCATAAGTACTGCTGTTCTTTCTGGATAATCTAATGTGCAGGTGTGTATGAAATTCAGAAGTCCATTTTCATCAGCCTTACCCATTTTGACCCAGTCTTATCTTGAAAGTACAGATAATAACCAACAAGAAAGAGAAAAAAAATATAATACCTTTGAAATATGTAGAATTAGCGTTTATAAAAGGAAAGGTCATGTTTTACCTTGCTGCATACTGTCATGTATTGTCTGTACTTACACATAACAATGTATTACAGTGAAAATTAAGATAACACTACAATGTGTAAAAATATTGGTTGGTAGTAATGTAACTGGCTACTTCTACAATATGCTCTTTATGGAAACATAAAATAGACATAGGTTGATAGTACAAAGAAAGGGGCAGTTGCAGTAGTTCAGTATATTAAAAATGATAGCATATCAGATATGGCAATTACACTAGCCATCAATCTTCAATAGTTTGTGAAGAATACCTCTAAAATGCAGTGAAGCTTTATAAGATTTGTGATCACAGAGTGTAAAATATAACAGATGCTACAATATTTAGATGCCTGCTGGCATTTACTTTTACCCTACACAGCTCATTTCAGTTATATGAAAATTTTATGTGCTCTGTAACCTCACTGAAATAGAAACATATTTATAAAGAAACCACAATGGAACAGAGCATTTTCAATATATACACTACTCGATCTGTTTAATAAGATAAAAAAAGAGAGAAAATGGCCAGTTAGATTAAATTACTATTAGTTTATTGTTAAGTTACTCTTAATACAGAAGCTTTGATACATGTGATGCCTTCTAATCTGGACTGTCTGCCAGATATGTATCACTCAGAACTGGTTGGAGAGTCCATGCAGCCATTGCTCAGCGCATGTTGAAGTCCTATGGGGGTGATCACTGAAAGTCAAAACTAATGAAATGAGACAGGAAAATAAAGTTCTTGTAGTTTGCTATTCCTTTCAGCTGGGAAGCATGACGGATAGCTTTCTTTGTGAAATGTAAATCTTACGTAATAGCTGCCAAGGTTGCTGCAATCTCTTGCAAGTGTGAAGATTACTGAAGGACTGTGAAATCAGGGCCTAGATATACTTGCTAATTAATACTGTCTTTTGGAAGAATGCCCAGAAGCACCTCTTGGTATCAAGCTGTGTAAGTCGCCATGCTTCTGCTCTTGTAGATGACTGTGTTTCATTTGATCACATCTCTATGTTATTTACCTTTTCCTAGCTTCCCCTGAGGCTACTGTATTACAAACATTTAATAGCTGAGTATGTCTGATCTAATTCTGCTAATCATTGATTTTGTTGTACTAAAAAACAAATGAATTAAGGTCAAAGACATCCTCTCTAACTTGAGAAGTGCTCCCAAGGCTTGACCTTGTAGATGTCCGACACAGTATTTGATCAGGAGGAAGAATTCACTCAACCCAGACTTCCAAAGGGACACCAAGACTTGTAAAAGCATTTGAACTGGCAGTTTGTCCATATGGCATTTGGCTTAGTTCCTTTTCAGTTTTAGGTTTCATGAACTGGTTTCCCATGTGGTAACCTGGCAAGTCTGCAAGTGTTGGGCCTGTAGGAAACCAAAAGGCTCTGGCTGTTTTTCAGGGAGGGATTGTAACACAGCCCTGTTCAAAAAGCCACAGTAACTCTTGTGTCGCTGTAAGTTACTCCTTTTTATCAATAATATTTTGATATTGTCAAGAGGAGTCTGGCTCTTACTGAGGTTAGTGTCCGAAATTTTTTCTTAATCCTGAAATCTGACCTTTCACCGGCACCGCTTACAACATTTAGACCATTTGTATTTTATCTTTTTCAGCAGCTTACTGTTTATGGTTCCTGTTTGCGAATCAGGTCCCTTGACACAGGTGGAACCAAAATATTTTTCCTTCCTCTACTAGCCCATAAATTGTAATACAGCAGAAAGCATGTCACTTTGAGTGAGTCACCTGGAAACAAGATATACTTGGGCCTTGGAGGATATTTCTCCTGTGAGCTCATGTTCCTTGAGCTTTAAAGAACCACATCAGAGACTCTTCCCTCCTGTACAAGTTTAAGGTACTTCACTGCAACTTGACAATACACATGGTAACCATTGCTATTCATCCAAGCCACGTGTTCTGTAAATCAAATCAGTATCTTGAAGTGATGTTGCAGAGGTGGTTAAAAGCAATTTTATGGTCAAACTTACTATCTATCTCACCTGCTCTATACACACAAACAGCACAAGCATTTAGCCACAGCTAAATCTGTTAAATTTAAGGTCTGGCTTTTCTGCTGCAAAGCAAACAGTTGTTTTCTAGCCTCAAAAACTATGTTAGGAAGTTAGCAAGCAGTATAATTCCATTTTGTGCTTCTGCAAAAGCAAACAAATTGTGTCCAGATCAGGGTCATAAGACATATCAATTTCCCTTTGAGATGGCTGAAGTTGGTTCTGTACATGTCAGACAATGTTGGGCAGTGTATTCATTATAGTAATTTTGAAATGTAATCTAACTTTATTTGAAAATACAGGTATTTAACAGTTGTTTGTAATCAAAATATACTTTTATCATAGAGTTAGCACTGAAATCGGTGAAGGCTTTGATGTAAGTGAACAAGGATTGTAGATAAGCAAACCACTTCAGAGAACTTTCATCTGTAGTATTTCTTGTTGAATTAAAAGTACTCTCAAAATGCAGGCAGTTATATGAAATACGTGAAAATGTATTTTTTTTAATAGCCAGAGAATCAAAGTCAATATCTGAACTCGTGCCATCTCACCTGGCATATGAAAAATACAATTATGCAGAGAGATACATGTCAGGGCTGTCAAATGTCACTCACTCATCTCTGGTGACTGCAGTGTGTTTGATGACTGCGGTACACCTGGTCGGAGAGGGAACAGCTCTGCCTGTGGTTTCTAGAGGCCACCGTGGCTTCAGGCTGATGGGATGTCATCTCTGCCCTTCCTGTGGTTGCTGTCCCTGGTGCTCCATCCAAGCCGTGATTTGCCCAGGTGGTACTGGCAGCAGCAGCAGATGGCATGGCAGGTGGTGGTCACAGAAGTTGGAGAAGTATTTTGATATTCTTCCCAGGTGCCCCAGGTCCCTCACCGGAGCCTTGTCCAGTAAGGGTGAAGGAGAGCTTGATCCTTGAACTCCAAACAATGCCAGCTCCAGGGGGATTTTCCCTCCCAGGAAGCAAGTGATGTCCCTATCATCTTGACTTACCTATCTCCTGCCTACGCAAACTACAACCACATGCAACTCGCTCAACCCATCAGCTTCCTTACTACAACTTGCTATGACTAGTTGTATGTACTAGTAGCTACTAGTAGTTGTTGTATGGATAACTTATGAGCCTCACTGCTACCTATTTTTAGGATCCCTCAGGTTGATGAGTGAGATATCTGTCTCTCTAGTCCGTGGGCTTCTTCCATTTCCCTAGTCCAGCCCCAGAGCCTCAGGATCTCTCTCAACTCAGCCATTTGCCTAACCTCTGCAAATCTCTTGCTTGGTAGTTGTGCTCCAGGAAAGGTACAGCTGTAGGGGAGCTAATGCAGTATGTAGTGCTCTAATTCTGGATCTGCCAGTCTGGTCCCCTGAGCATCTTTCCATTGACTTCAGTGGATTTCATATGAGGCCTTTATTCAGATAATATGCTGGAGTAAATCTGTAACTCAGAGATCACGTCCCAAGAGGCACAGTTTGCCCTGCTTCACATTCCATGACAAATCCGTTCTGAATCCTTTTATTATTAATAATAGACAGCAAATTCTGATCTCAGGGTTCCTGAGGTAGAGTCAGTGATATCTGTGTAATTTAAATCAAACCTGCTTTCACAGGTCTAAGTGAGTTCTAAAGATTTTATCAGTGCAATTTCCCTGTGCAGCTGGGCAAGTTAGCACATAATTAGAGATAAGAGCCAAGAACCTTAGAAGTGCAAGAGGTGTAACTAACCTTTGCTAATGAAGGCTATCATGCAAATAGCATTTGATAGTTGTGTGTATCTGATGCTACAATTGAACAAGGTATAGTTGCTCAGTGCTTAATGATGACTTCTGTGATAGTATAGGCCTTTCTTATTGAAAACGTTATTGTGACAAGTATTGCACAGATTCAAGGGAAAAAAGATTCTGCCTGTTGAATAACAACAAACCTGCCCTTTCTTTAAATTAGCTCAACCTTTCCCACTAAGAAAAGTACTAAAGTGGTAACTACTTCCTCTGCAAACAGAGTAGCAGCGCAGAGATTGTTGCTCTTTGTCTGGTCTGTATAAGTTTCCTATGAGGCCTGCCCCAGAAATGCAAGTCAGTAGAGCTAGTCGATGGAAATTAGCAATTGTTTCCTAAAGTCAATTTTATCCCAAAGTCCCTGAGAATCAGTATGACCTCCTGTGTTTGCCATTGCTCAAAACCAGGTCTCTGCTGCTATGATTCCAGTAATTTGAAAGCTTCAAAATCTGCACAAATTTCTTGTAGTTCTTTTTAAAGCTTTTCAAAGAAGGCACAAGGACTAATGCAAGTCTGCCTTAGGAGGTTTTGCTACTAAGAGGCAAGGTAAGATGTCGGTAAGGTTGGGCTGTGTTAGGGCCAAGGATTTTGATAAGATTGTTAATAGTATCCCTGTGAGTCCAAAGGTCTTTGTAAAATCATCATTACACTCGTGATACTGTAGATGTGGATGTGATACGTGTGAGTTAATGTGTACTTGAAGGTATAAGATACTCTAAGTACATTGCACATATAGTCAATGTGATGGTTTGGATTATCAGCAGGCTCTGAAGCATTCTCCAAGATAGTATCTTCCAATGTTTATTGGTAGGATGGTATTGAGCTAGGCCAAGGAGGCTATAAATAGATAACAAGTTGCAAGCCAGATTTTGTTTGTTTCAATGTTTCATAGAAGTAATTCAGAGTAATTCAGATTGGAAGGGGCCTCAGGAGGTCTCCAGTCCAAACTCCTGCTCAAAGTGGGATCAGCTCTAGCTCTGGGGTCAGACCAGTCCACTCAGGGCTTGATCCAACTGTTGACCAAGACCCCCAGGTCCTTTCCTGCAGTGCTGGTCCCCAGCCTGTATTGTTTCTGGGGATTATTTGCATTTGTCTTTGTTGAATTTCATAAGGTTTCTGTTGGCATATTCCTCCAGTTTGTCTTAGTCCTGAATGGTGGCTCTGCTGTGTATGCTTTGAATTTTTCTTGTAGTTTTTATAAGCATCTTTTAATTTATCTGTTTCCTTTTTACTTTGCTGACTAATTCTCCAGATGAAATCAATTCCTTATTGTCAGAATTTTTCTTTTTATCCCATAGCTATCGGTTTCTTTTTAGAGCTTTTTAGAAAGTTAGTGCATGTAAGCTGTAATTCTAGGTTACTGCTAAATACTACCCATGCTTTCCCGCCTTCAGAAGAGAGGAGTTAATTGCAGGAGTAGGGCAGTTGTTTTTTACTCTTATGATTTCCCTCCTGTGATCTAATTAACATTTTGCAAGCTCAGAGCATTTCTTCCAGTTTGTAGTTTGTGCTCATGTAGGCATAAATATCCTGGGAGCAAAATACCTTATTCTTGGCCAAGATAATTTTGTGGCCTGCCTATTACAAGAGTAGTTGATTATCTCCTACCTCTGCAACATCTCAGTAGCATTTGAATAAAACAGGAAAGTGCTATTATTTCCATTCTACAGATGGGTAAATGAAAATCATATTCAGGCTTGAGAGATCTGATACCCTCAAACTAATGCCTTAACCACTGGTATATACCCATTCTTACCTCAACCTGTTTGATACTGGAGTAAGTCTGGTACCAACTGTCAGCTGTATGAAGCCTGCTGTAGGGTGGGAGATGCAATCAATTGATTCAGGAGCTACAGCCACTATTTAACAGTGTGCATCAGGAAAATCAGGCAAGAGAAAAACCCATTCAGTGAATATAACATATTTTCTGAACAATGTTAGATTTATTTTCTGTTTAAAATTACTTCCTTCTTCTGAACTATAAACTCTTTCGCAGAACAGCCATCTCTGTATTAAAATTTGTTAGACTTTCTAGCACAACGTGTCATAGTTGGTATGGGCTACTCCACTATTAAGAATAAGGCATGAAAGTATGAGTTTAGGACAAGAAAGTGAATAAAGAGCCAAGCACTAACTGTAAAGGGTAAATTTCCTTTGCTCTGAAAGATCTGCCAGAGTTGAACAGCTATGGAGGACTGAGAGTAATCTGCAAAAGATACTTTTTTTATCCATCAAGTGAAGGGATGACTAAGATACACAGAGAAACACACTCCCCTTGCTGTCAATCACAGCATATCATTGCCTGCTGTCCTGTGCAACTGCGTCAAGTATCGTGATATGCGGCACCAGTGTGAGCAATGAAGGCTGGTTGATATTTTATTAGCTGTCAGTAGGAAATTGTTTTGTGCAATCAGAAGATAAAATACAATGAAGACTCTTAAAAAGTATTTGACAGTGATTTAAAACAGATTCCTAAAAAAGGAAGGGTATCAATACTGTATACAACAAACAGAACAAATAAATGTGGGAAATAGATTTATTATCTGCACTTGGCAGCCTCCAAACTGAAGGTTCTTGTTAAAATGCTGAGTCAAAACCTGGAAGCATTATTTCTTTGTCTGAGATGTTTCTATTGTGGCCTGAAATGTGGCCAGCAGCCAGAGCTGGTCTTCAGACGAAGTTCTGGAGAAGTGTTGAGTCTGTATGAGCAGCAGACCCAGGCAGACCCTCAAAACTGACCTTGTGTGGCTGGATAGCTTGGTCTACAAATGTGTTCCTTTCACATTTCTTAGCTTTCCTAACTGCTGTCAAAAAGTAAGCTTCAATTTAGGCCCACCAAACTAAAGAGAAGTGTATTAATGACAAAGTAGCTAATGAGAAATGCCAGAGCTTCTAATAAATGTTATTCAGAGAGGTTTAGTTTGATTCCTTTTCTGATTTTTATTGGAAAATTTGTATAATTAAAGAAGACTGGTTAAATTCTCTCTGCTTTTTGTGTATCATCAGTGGAATTGTTAATAGAGAACCACCTACAATCATTAACTGTGTGTGTAGATATATAACCCTCAATCACCCCATACAACTGCCACCACAGCAGTGCTATAGGCCGGGCAGTTTGTCACCAACAAGTGATGAAAAGCCAAAAGATCCCACTCTGACTTTCTGACTTTCTCATCCATGGCTATACATGTAATATCAGAAGGCTGAAGAATCCAATCAGATTTAATTGCTTTGATTGGTGTTATTAACCCTTTCTAGTGGCCCTAAAATGTTTGACTTTTTTCCTCACTATTTGAATTGCAAAACATATTTTGTTGAAATTTGAGGATGTTTATGTTCATATTCAGATGTCATATAAGGAACTAGATATGCCCTCTACATTTAAATTTAAGTCTTGGAAAATAACATTAAAATATTTCTTTTGGTTTTAGTCTGAAAATCTATGTTCCTTTTCTAGCTATTTCTGAGGAATGTAGTGATGTTGTGTTAACTGAGGTTTTTCATGAAAATAGTACAGTCTAAATGAATCTCACAGAAAGAAGAAATTGTAAAATTGTTTTAATTGTAAAAATGTAAGTTGACATCCAGACATTGAGTTGTGTTGTGCAAGGCAGTGCCATTGGTAGGCAGAAGTGTAAGGATTGCTAGGATCTGTGTGCCAGCAGCCATGTTACATACAAACAATGCTACAGCCTCATCATGCCAAGCAGTCCAGCATAACCAGCAGTAAATTATTACATGAAAAGGTCTTCTCAGCCCCTCTTTTGGATTGGGGGTACATCGGTGCACTATGTCTCCTGGTGTTTTGTGATCAAAAAGCACGATCTAAGAGAAAAAGAGGCCAAGTAAACTATGCATTTTTTATGAATTATTTGATCTTGCTTTATGAATCTTTTGGTTTTTTTCTGAGCTCTAATAGACCTAAGTAGTTCTGGAAGCTGTACTCTCACATGCTACAAAAGTACTATTTCGGTAGCAGACTTGTTTGCTGCTGAGAAAATAGTTGTTAAGAAATCATATAACAACCACTGCTGATCCCTAAAGGGGATTGCTTCTCCCACTAGCTATTATCTAAATTGGATGTTTTCTGGAAAGACGAGCTGAATAAATAAAATAATGCTAGCAAGGCTGGAGTACTAAGGATTCAAAGATTCTAACTCCTCCATTTTAATGTTAGTGTAACTCCACTGAACTCAGTAGAGTTATTCTGGCTTTAAACATAAGCCCTGGGGCCCAAAACGCTGTGGGGAAAGAAGCTGTCTGCTCCCATTTGAACAAGGGGAAGGCCACAGCGTGACTTTATTTACATAAACTGTCTACCAGATGGAGAGAAACCCTGGGGAAAGGCAGGCACTCCCTGCCCCCATCCCTCCTGAAATGTAGGACATGGGAGAAGGCTCCATTTGATAAAAGCATCTACCTAATTTCTTCTTGTGGCACCCTAGGAGCCACTATATGCCTTTCAGAATTGTTTGCTTAGTGGGAATAAGCTAAGAGGGGAACATTTGAGACCAGATGGACTGAATCCCCTTGACATGGATGTTACTAAATGAGTCCATGCACTGCTGGGCCTGTACTGAGGACCCTTTTCATCAGAAGGACTTCTTGGTTGGAAAGAGCAGAAGCAGAGTTAGGTTCTGCCCTTCAGCTCCTCCATACATTGAAACCACTTGAGAGCTCAGCTTCATTAGGGCATGGAGTATGAGAGCTGGCCTGGAACAGGAGAGGCTCGCTGGGTGCTCACCAGCCCCTGCACTGGGAGTCAGCAGACAAGGGAGGGAGGAGAAAGGGATGATGGCCTATTGGATATTGTCAAGTTTAGAGGTTGGTATGGGGTTAACATGCTCCTTTGCTGGTTTTTATTCATATAGATGTAGTCTTACTTTATGTGCCAGAGCTGATTATTCCTCATCTTCTAAATATTATTTCCCCTGTTTCATATAAGGCCTTGGAGTTTGTGTGAGGTTACACTGCCTTTGGAGGACACTAAGGATAGGTAGTCAGTGATACTACTATTTGGAGGGGGTTTGAACCTGTTCCGTTTGTTAGCTTTAAGACCTGATATGTTTGTACTGTCCCTTGTTGCTGTAACAAACCCGTTAAAGAAGTCCTAAAACTATGAAGAAGGTGGAAGGTGAGTGTGCTCTTCTGCCTGGCACAAGGCTGCTGAAAGGGCTCAGTTGCTGCTGCTGAAACCAGGGAGATAGGCTGGGAGGAAAAGACAGAGTTTGCACCAGCAAGTTTAAAAGGCTTTTTGGACTCAAGGCTACAAAGCTACGGAAGCAAAACTGGATGTTGCCTTCTTGAGAATATAGCCAATGTCATGGCACTGGTTCTTCAGAGTCCTTATTGCCTCCCCAGGACAAAGTGATGTGAAGGGCAGGGATTTAGTGGACATGGTTGACAGTTGGACTTGATGACCTTAAAGGTCTTTTCCAACCTAAATGATTCTATGATTTCCTACCCTCCAGATCATGAGTTCAGCAGGAACCCTGCTCATTACTGCACATAACAGCAGGTGTGGGAAAAGCCATCGCTGTCCTCCTGCCCCCAGCTCCCAAGGCAGCAAGTTCAGCCAACTTGCCAGTTGCTTCTCCTCATAGCAGAGAGCAGTTGCCACTGTGTGCCATTCCCTCAGAGCCAGGGACCAGTCCCTGGGGGGGGTGGCTGGGGGAATGCAGACTGCAGCCTCCAGCCCTGAGCTTAACTAAGACTCAGGGATCCTCCTTCAGGAGAGCTGAGGAGGAGTGAAGGTACTCTGAAGTTTGCAGAGCTACAGTTCTGGTGCTTCATCCTCACAGCTTAAAGCCTCTGAGTTTGGGACTCGGGGTAACACGTGGCTCTTGCAGCTGCCTGACCACATTTTCCTTGCTCTTGCTCCCACGACAGCTTCAGCAGGGGTCAGCAGAGAATTTGATATCTGATACAACTGTGGCTGTTTACCAAATTCTAATTCGAAAGTGTTAGGGGTTTTATTTCTATTTGGTTTTCTTTTCATCAACTCATCTGCCTAGGATCTCTGTTTCTGGAAAGAGGCAGAGTGAAGAATTTAGTCTAATACACCATTTAAATTCCATAAACAAGACAGAAATCTAGTAGCAGGCAGAGAATATATATTGCAGCAATAAAACTTCTCTGAAAGAATTGCAGCAGCAGCTAGTGAATGCTAATAAGAGTTTCTTTGCCTGTGAAGTAACATTTACAGGCCTAGGTTGGCTTGATTTTCATTTAATAAAAACACTACATTAATATAATTGTGATTATATTGTGAAGAGGAAACACTTCGAAAACTTTTTGATTCTCTTCATTAATTACTTCTCTCTCTAGCAGTGCAGTACCACTGCAACTGAAGGGATAAAAGGAGGAGAGTGACTGATACTGAGTTTAATTTTTAAAGGATGATGTGCATTTTTAATTGGGTTTAATGTATATACTTCCAGGTAAAACATGGGCTAAAAATATTTCTGAATAGAAAAAATTAATTGCAAACCACTGGCTTCTGATCAGGCCTATCCCAAACCCTACACAGACCACCTACAAGGTGCAGATTAACTGACTTGCTAATTGTACAGGGCAGTCTGAGATGCTGAGAGAAGTGACTTGAGATGGACAGTGCTATCTAGTCTTTGTATCTTGGCCTGGTTTTCAGCTGGCATTGAGTTTTCAGAGCTGGGATCTAAAAATTGCATTCAAGAACAGGATTTTTAATCTCTCTGAGTTCACAATCTATAGGTTTCTTCTAAGCAATGTCAGCTCCTGCCTGGGGCTCCAGAGACTCACAAAGGCTAGGATCTAGGGCCAAACCCAGCTGCAAATTTAGGGATAGCCAGAATTCTAGTCTTACTCTTCAGCTACACAGTGAATCAAGTCATAGCAAAGATCAAGTAGAAACTGGAGAGCTAGCCCTGAAAGCAAAACATGTAGAAAAAAATGAAAGGAAAAAAGAAAGTGCTTCTGTATGTGAGAAATGCTTTTCCTTATACTCTTAGAGCATTTTGTTGCTGAGGAGATGTGGTGTACAGCATGGGAAATCCTCAATGATACAGTTAAGGTGATCAGAATCTAGATGTACAAGATTCACTGACTTGGTTGGTGGAAGAGGGCTGTACAGACAGACATATCATTTGCTTTTACCATTTTAAACCACTTCTGGAATTGTCCTATCGGCCTCATGCGACTGCATACTGCAAGTGGAAATTGCAGCCCTGCGTGGGCAAGGGGGGGCAAAGGCTGGCCTGGATGCTCTGCTGCTGCCTTGCACACCTCCCTGTCTGTACCAGGCTGCAGCTTCACGTTGGCATGAGTCTAAGCTAAGCACTGGGTCACAGCAACATCTTCTACTTTCAGCCATAGGTATCTACCAGAATTTCTAAGTTGTTGGTGTCTTGAAAACAAGAAAACACAAATAAGTTCCTCAGGAAACAGAACTAAGCATATGTCAGCAATTCACAGTGATAACGTAAAATAACTGAGTGTTGCGTTCTAATGCTCCAACCTTATTCAGAAACAGAAGTTATGAAAAAAAGGTATTAAAAGCATAATTAATATGAGGAACTTAACGTTTACTTGAATTAGAGTGTCTGAGCCTGATATTGATACTACATGCCTTGCTCCAATTAAAGTCAATAGCAGTAGCCTACCAAAATGATTTGCCTTCTTCTCTTTATTTTATATTTCAAGTTGTTGATGTATATAGTATTAATTATGGTAAGTAAGTTAGCTAATCCATGTGAAAAGACTGCTTCCTTTTGGTTCCCTATCTGCCTGCCTACTGGCAGTTTCATGCTTAATCTACTGCTTCATTTTTTACCTCTCTCTTGCCAGCAATTATATTTCATTGGTGACTGTTGTAGTATAGAGTTGGAGGTGAGGGCTGCTGCTTTACCTGGGAAGCAATATTTCATACTGTATATCACTTCTCAATGTATAGAATCTGGAAAACTAGTAATTTCTCATTTCATTTCCAGCATAATTTACTATGCTGAAGGAATAGTGCTGTCAGCTTCTGTTGAGAGTGCTATGTGGTATGTTTTGTATCTAAAGGCTTCCCTTGCTTTTGTGTCCTCTCTCAGGTAAGGCAAATACACATTACATTTCCAAAAGAACTATGTAGTTCTTGGTCACCTCATTTTATAGCTTTGCCAAAGGAGCAATGACTTCCTGTTTTCCAGAAAAAAAATGTAAGCACAGAGCGACATAACTGGGATCTGTGCAAATCCACAGGTGGGGTTTTTTTTAAGTCACTGAAACATAACACCTAAAATGAATGTCTGCACAAAATTTTCTCACTTTCTCCCTTTGGCAGTAAACTTAAAACTACTGATTGCCATAGATAATAGTAACTGGTATGATACATGGTGTTGACACCATATAATACATGTCTATGTCAAAGTAAGCTAAAGTGCTGTTCTTCAATAGAAGGCTTCATAGTTGATAGGAAGATCTTTACAATTAAGGAGCAAAACTTACAGTTAAACTTGTGAAATCAGTGGATAAAAAAATTACCCAAGATTGGATCCCAGTTCCAAGATTGCTCTGGGTTTGTTATAACAGCTGATAGATGCAATGATGCTGAAATCTTGGAAAATTACCACTTTCTGACCTGAAGATCGGCTAAACAGAGTCCTTTGTGAATCAGAAATGACACTCTGCAAAAATTTTCTAACTAAATAATATATGGAAAAGTATTTGTATGTACTGTGTTTATGACATATTGATCAGCACTTCTGTTTAGAGACATGGGATATCCATTGGCACTAGAAGTCTATTTTATCTAGAAAAGGTTTTCATCGCCCTTCTCTTCCCCCCTCCAGCAACTGGAACCGTACTTGGAAATCTGTAATTGTTTTGGCCTAAGCTAGGTTTTGTGTAATTTTCTAGGCTTAGGACCCTGGTCAAAACCAAGTAAACTGCTGAATGTATTTGTGATAACAAGGTATTTACCCACAAGCTCCCTTGCTGCAAACTGAACATCTCAGAATCCAGTCAGCAGTTCGGCAAGGTGTGACATTATGTGAAGCCTTGTGCACACAATACACGAGGCAGCAGGCGGTGGCTGTTAAACACAGTTTACATCTTTGAGACCTGATTTAGTAGCTACACTGGCACCCCACACACTCCTAAAGGGGAAGGTGTCTCTGTTTCTTTGGTAGCTGACATATTTCAGTGTATTTTGTGATATTTTCCGGTCCATGGAAACCCATCCCTTGCTGCAGAATGTGTCCTTATCAGCCTGAGTGATCCAAGCTTCCAGGATTTTGCTCACTGTCCATCCTGTTCAAGGAAGCATTTCAGATAAGAGCAGGACTGAGGCCTGGGAACTTGCCGTCACACTCATTTTGCAGGAGAAAATTCACTTGCCATAAAATTAAAACATCCCAGCTGAAAATGTAACAGAGATTGCTCCCAATCCACCCTCCCTGTTGGACTGGCAGCACATGCAGGCTTCCTGGCTTCTTGGCTTCGTTGGAGCCTGTCAGGCAATTTTCTTTTACTGGGGTACTGGGGACTGACCCAGGACTAACATGTTCCCTGACCCTGGAGTATTTTGGGAAGCCTCACATTTCTGGTTCACTGCTGTGGTTTCAGAGAATTTGAAGGCTCTTGAAAACACTGAAACAAAGTGAGGTTTTGATGGTTGCAAATCGAAATTTTAGAATTTTAATTTCTTGTATATTTTTCTTTCCGAATTTATATAGGAAGAAATATTCAACATTTCCATTCTCTAGCTGTCTTTAGTCTCTACTATAATTGTTCCTCTATATGTTTTATGTAGACAAGATAGCTTTCTACCATTAGACCTTTAACACCTAGAAGCAGTTGCTCAAGCCCAGATAGGAGAAGTTGTACGTAAAAAAAATATCTGTCTTTCTGTGTCCTGGTGTGCTGGTTTTGACTGGGATAGAGTTAATTTTCTTCATAGTAACTAGTATGGGGCTATGTTTTGGATTTGTGCTGGAAACAGTGCTGATAACTCAGGGGTGTTTTTGTCACTGCTGAGCAGTGCTGAGCCAAGGGCTTTTCTGCTTTTCCCCCCACCCCACCAGCGAGAAGGCTGGGGGGGCACAAGGAGTTGGGAGGGGACACAGCCGGGACAGCTGACCCCAACTGACCCAAGGGATATCCCAGACCATAGGACGTCATGCACAGCACATAAAGCTGGGGGGAGAAGGAGGAAGGGGGGACATTGAGAGCGATAGCGTTTGTCTTCCCAAGTCCTCATCAGGCATAATGGAGCCCTGCTGTCCTGGAGATGGCTGAACACCTGCCTGCCCATGGGAAGTGCTGAATGAATTCCTCAGTTTGCTTTGCTCGCGTGCACGGCTTTTGCTTTCCCTGTTAAACTGTTTTTATCTCAGCCTATGAGTCTTCTCACTTTTACCTTCCGATTCTCTCCCCCATCCCACCGCGGGGGGAGTGAGTGAGCGGCTGTGTGCTGCTTAGTTGCCAGCTGAGGTTAAACCATATACACTATAATTGTTCCTCTATATGTTTTATATAGACCAGATAACCTTCTGTCATTAGATCACACCTAGAAGCAGTTGTTCAAGCCCAGATAGTAGAAGTTGTACATATAAAATAATCTGTTTTTCTGTGCCCTGGTCACTTCTGAAACAGGACATAGCCAGTCAGTGCATTAAGGCTCCTCAAACTGAGAGAGAGTATCTTAAAAAAATGTGTCTTCAGTTTCACCCTCATCAAACAATTTTTCTCTTAATGCCACCTCTCTTCTGGGTAAGTTATTGTGTGCAGATGAGTATTAACCTAATCTTTAGAATTTTTCATGAAAAGAACAAATTTTTAAAGTCGCCTCTTGCCTAGTGATCTCAGTTTTAGGAATACCACGGTTCCCACTATAGAAATTGCCTGATGAACTGTTATTGATTTTATAACATCTGTGGAAGGGTGGCTAATCTTAAGCTACCTGGAAATGACTTGACTTAGTCTCCCAGGACTTTGGTAGCTCTTATGGTTTCCTTTGGTGGTATTTGTGTGCCAGGATGCAGAAGACACCCACTAAGGCATCCTCATAGCCTTGTATTATCCTTTTTGCAGTGAGAGTGAGCCATGTATCTGTGTGGAGAAAGATGCATGGTGCCTCTCACTCCTCTTCCTCATGCAAAGTGAGTTGCTGCTTCTTCCTCCTGAAGCCAGGAAGCCTCTGGAGGTAGTGTCATGGCAGAGACATTTCTCAGGCTTTGCCAACGTTGTAGTACTATGTTTCCTCCAAATCTCTTAGATGTTAATTAACATATTGCCTTTCTGCTAGTGCTACCATTATTTGTATAGAAAATGAATGTTGTATTCAAGCATCCGTAGTACCCATATGCCCACCCAAGACTGTGAGAACTCTCCCAAATTTGTTATATGATAAATAATAAATAAGGATGACCCCAGGAAGCACTGAAAATTGTGCTCAGCTTTCTTCTCCTAGCTGTGTATCAGTAACCACTACTGTGAGCAAGGCATATAACTCTGACCCGCTTTGCTCTCAAAACATTGAGGCACACAACAGCAAAAGTCATACCAGGTAGCTGGACTCTTACAGACAACCTGATGTCCATGTCTGCCCAGTGGGAGCACTGGTCCCTCTTCAGCCATTACAGAAGTATGATAAGGCAATTTAAAGTAGATTTTCTTATAGGCATAAACTAAGTTTGTATCAAGCACAGCTCTGCGCTGTTTGGTGTGTCAGCAGTTTGTTGTGGTGATTATATTATTGTCCCCTTCACTTCCCTATTAAGCTGGTATAACGTAGCCTTGATTACTGCAAGAAATGTCCTTTTGCTTGATGGTGCAATTAAGACCAAGATTCATTGCTGGGTAGATTTGGCCTTTTCTGTCAGTGTCTGTGATTTGTACTAGTCACGCTTTCCACTCTTTGTGATGTCCTGGTCCCATGAAAAGATATAGCCTGTAGCATTTAGAGAACCAGATTGGAACCTGTGCTTCTTATATGTGAAAAACAAGATAACCCAGCTATTGCTTCTTCTTTGCAGGAGATAGGGGAATGGCAATATAAACTGCACGTCTTAACAGCCAGAAATCTCCTGTTTTGCACATGTGCATTATGGAGGCACAGAACCTAGTTGGGGGTGAAGGGGCATTCCCTGACCCGTTTTGCACTTCCAGATGTGATTCTGCCGTGGTCAGTGTGGTTTAAGTGAATCCCAAAATGGGATCTCAACTCAGCCCCTGACCATGCAACATCACCCCATTCCCCAGCTCTTGTCCTGTGAACATTCAGATGCTGTGGCAGTAAATACATTGTGAGTAATTCAGTAGATGAATGGTAAGGCAGTAACCAAATTGCTGCAGTAATATGTATACTATTTTCAAAGCATTCTGAATGGTCTATTAGATGTAAAATTAGATTAGAGAGAGCAATTAAAATGGTAAACCTGTAAGAAAGAGTTATACATTGTTGCTTTAAAACTAGAATTGACCACTTGAACAGTACATATCAGCTACACCTCTTGCCTTTTATTGAGTCTAGAGGAATTTAAAAAATATTTCATTAGCATTACACCTGATAGACTCTTTCCATTAAACAAAGTGAAGCAAGTTTAATGCAACACAGCTAGTAGCTTTGTAGTGGTGTGAATGCTAAAATATATAAGGTGCTTCAGCTGGGGTCCCATTGTGCCCAGTATTCATATTTTGAAAAGGTTTGGAAGCTTCTCATTAAAGATAATGAGAGTTGCCAGTGTCCAGCAGCTCATGAAATGAAGGACTGAGTCCAAGTTATTTCGGTTATATCTTGTAAATGGATTTCTGTTGTCTTTTACACAGACTTCCAGTAAATAAACTAATACTTGTTAACCAGACCTCTGATACTATGAGCCATTTGGCTGAATAAACTCTAAAGGTGTTTTGAATAATACATGAAATATGACTATATTTACTATGAATATGCTATAATTTATATAGGGTAGAGTTAAGATCTTTTTAAGTTTACTGGACGAGAATGGCTTTTATCTCAGCATTAATGGCTTTTATACATAATTTCATCTGAACATTTAATCTAAATTAGCTGTCTTCTGAGGTGATTACGTTGCTTAATTTTTTTTTTCTTTCAACTGGACCATGCATTTCCCAGCAGCTTAGTTTGCTGATATTTGATTTGTGGTGATATAGACCATATACAAGCTGGCTTGTTGTTTTTAATGAACTGGATGTGTTGTATAATAGAATTGCTAGGTTTGTGTTAAATTACAGCTTTGGGACTCATTATTGTGAGATGTTATCTACTTTGAACTGGCTTATTTTATCACAAAGAAAGAAATTGAATTTGCTTAAGATGGCAAATGCAGCAATGGATGGGTTGGCCTGGTGAGTGTTTTGGGGCACCCTGTTGAGCTGATATATATTTTATCTGATCTAATTCACATTCTGCCCAGAAGATGCATACATCCACACATAAGTCAGAGTCCATATAAAAAAGCCGAAAGCAAACAACAAGCACAATATATTGTTGAATGGTTAAATGGTGCTCTTTAGCCACTGGTCTTTCACCATTTCAACCGTAAATTCATGAGAACCTTTCCTCAGGGCATTTTGTTACAAATTTCAGTAATGTGCATACAGAAGCTATGATGCATTTCTTCCTGCACATATTTACCTTCTGCATGCAAATATTTCAGCACATACACAGAAGCAGTTATCAGGCATTGAAGTTTAAGTGTGTGCTGCAGGATAAATTGTGTAAAAGCCAAAAAATTATGTTTCCTTTGACGGTTGCAGGTTTGGAAGATGAAACCTCTGTGTGTCATTCTTGGCATTTCTTTTGCTTCAAAAACCATGTTGAGCTTTCAGCCTAATGTAATGATGATATATGGGAAAATTAAATAATTTTGTTTACTGAAATAATTTTAGCTGCTCTGTGCAACAATGTATAAAAACACTGCTGTGCATTGACAGAAACTATAGACACATTTCTAACACTTCTTCTGCTCGAACAGTTTAAATCAATGAAAAGGGGGTTCAACTCATAGGTGATTTTAAGAAAATGCTGAAGGAATGTAAATTGATTATAAACTGGTGTGGTGTATGCTTTCATTTGGCTTCTACTTAGCTACCTGATACAACAGTGCCAGCTTCTATGTTAGGCATATGATATGTTAACATAATAAATATTTTAAGTATGAACAAATTCTGCAGCGATCTAAGTTAGTAAGAGCGTCACTGAGATGTGTTTGCCCCCAGTCTTTCAGCCTCTAACAGAGACTAAAGCAGTGTAAGGAGCAGTACCCAAAAGGGTAGCAAACTGTTCAGCAAAGCAGGGGGAAGCAGACTTTCTCCAGCGATACAGCATCCCACCTCTGGCTTGCACCAGCTTACAGGAAGAGCAGTTCAGGCATGGAGTGTATTGCTCTAACAGTTCCCATAGGCAATAAATTCACACTGTTGAGGGCAGGAACTTGGGGCCCTCTGGGAAGCCCGAGTAAAGGCAACCTGCACGGAGGAAGTGCCAGGAGCTGAGAAGCCCAGAGGCAGCAGCTCCCATGAGCCAAGAGCAGAGTCCGTCTGCTTCTCGCTCTGGCTTTGGCCTCGGAGTCAGTCACAAGGCAGAAAACTGCCCCCAAGAAAGTCTTGGGGGCTTTTGCTAGGCTGCAGAGGCAGCTGTCCTCAGAGCTCGCGTGTGGGTATCGATCCAGGCGAGTGACCTCAGCCGTCCCAGTGCAGGGGGGGCACTTTGGCACCTCCACATTCATTCCTGGCCAGCAGAGCCGGTGCATCCCCCTGGTCCTTCAGCACACCACGTAGGACACCAGCATTTTGCAGTGATGCCCGTACTGTGTAGGAGCTGATGGTATTCCCTTGGCCCGCTCAGTGCTGTGCATACACATCTATCCAGAGCACATGTCCTGGCTTCCGGTAGCACCGCCGTGGCAATTTCAGGTTTTGTGTAGGGGTGTTTGAATCACTGCGGTTAAAGTCAGAGTTTTATGATAAATGAAGGGGTTTTGATAGCTATGGGGACTCAGATGTAAAATATCACATTAAAGGTTGTTCTTTGCAATGCAAGAAGTACCCTCCCTCCAAAAGAAAGCCAATAAGCAACAATAAATATTTTTCTTTCAGAGTGGGCTTAGTAGCTCATTTTAAATAATTCTTCTAAACTCTCTGTGATCCAGCATCACATGCTGTAGAGGGGGAAGAAATACTAGCTATTTGCTCTCTGCATTAATATTTAGGGTGGATTGTAATGCTGAAGCTGATATTGAACTCTGTGCAGTTAATTTGCTTTTGTTGAAATAACCTTTAAATTATCCTTCCCTTAAACAGGCTTTTTTTTTTTTTTTTTTTGCATACTGATGAGTGGTCTGTCCCATTCATATCCAGTATGCTGGTTTATATCTTTTCTCACTTCATCTTGGCCACCATTATTTAATAGGATAGTATACACCATATAACATGAATTTTTTTCCTTACTTTGCTTTCTGGCTTAAGAAAGTTCCATTTTTTGCATGACCTTGGTTCTGTAGGCCTTGATTTACACTACGTTAACAGCTTTATGAAGTCACTTTATAGTTTGCTTTATTGCAGAAAAACAGAACAGTTTTACTGATAGAATTTACTGTTCATTTTTTCCCCAATTGTTTTTGGCATACGTTCATGTTTTGGCTTTTATATCACTGTTAGTAGTAATTACCTTGCTTCCATTATTTTCCTTTAATAGAGGATAAATGAGCATGTGGTATTTTTCTTTAGTAGAGCCTATTTGAGATATCTCTTATGATGAGAAGAATACTGTAGGCATGATTAATAGCATCATCATTGTAACATAATTTAGTTAGAAGGACTTATACAACTGATAAAGTGTCATGCACTTATACTAAACTGCAGCCTAAGTGAACTGTATTTCAGGTTTTTATATCCTCATTTCTGTCTTCTGTAAAGATATTACTGTAAGATTCATACAAGCGTCTTTATAGTCTCACACTATAAGCAGTGAAAGTTAAATCAGTTCTTCTTGCATGAAATATAGTTTCTATAAAAAATGAGTAATTATAATTCTGAAAAACAAATAAATTAGTTCACTAAATACATTCAATCCAGACTGAAGTTGTGACTAGATGAGATCTTTTCTAGATTGAAAAGAAATTTAGTTTAAAATAAAGAAATCTGTCCTTGAAAGATGAGAGAGAAATTAAGTATTTACAGCAGATAATGCCTCCAAAAACATGCATTATAAGTAGTTCATGGACCTCACATATATAAATTAATCAAAGAAAATAAACATATAAGTCAGAGGCTAACAAAGGACATTTTGTTGCTAGTTAAAAACATCTGTCTTCATGTACTTGACCCAACTCCTTGGGCCAATTGAAAAATTGCATTTTAATTTCACCTCTGTGTGTTTTTACATGAAATTACCGGTTTTGACAAAATCTTTTCAAAACTTACTCACATAAAAAGAAGATTTTTCTTGGTTTTCACAGATTATTATTTTTCCTGGTGGAGCATTTTGTTTAGCTAAACTTTCTGTTTGAGCCTTGCATTTTGCAGGGATTTTCTATACTGAATTTCATCTTTCTTTATGGTTAAACCTACACAGCTGTTGAGCTCAGGCTGTCAGTCTAGCCTAAGCAGCTTGAGTGTCCTCTAGCACCTGCTCTGCTGACCATACCCCAGCAGGTGAGCATGCTGGCATGGGGCCCTGCCACGTACAGCGACATCGTCTCTTCCACCAGTAAAGGGAAGCAAACTTCGCACTTGGGTTCCTTTCCAACTCCCACCTTCAGGAACTCAAGATGCGTCCAGCACTACTTTTCCCCATCTCCATGAGCTGGCACTTCTTATTTTCTTATCACCCCATTCTCTGTTGCCAGTTTTGTCTAACTTAATTCCTTTCCCCTTTTATGTTATCAGACGGCTGCTTTGCCCTGCCTGGTATAGAGTCTGCTTGTTAAGAGTAAAATCATACATCTTTTCAAATAACTCTGTAATCCTAAGATTGCAGAGCACATGTCCCAGTCAGAGCAGTGGATCACCTTTTAGGAGTCATGAGTATAATTTCCAATTCTTCGCTGAGTTGGTCATGCATTATTTTCCCTTTCCTTTTCTGTTCATGGTCTGCTGTATTTGCAGACTCTAAACATTTCAGATGGAGTTGTTTTGCCCAGAGTGTAGCTGGGTGGAGCCTCAGTCTTTGTGACAGCCCTTACAGGCAACAAAGATAGAGCAGTAAATAGAGTCTCCACAAAATTATTGATTCTCATTACAGATTCTCACTTTGGCACTCCAAGCAGGGTGCTTGTCCAGAAATATTTATTGTGCATATTAATTAGGGAAGGATGAACAAAAATGAAAAATAAAAGATCCATCACTTCAGTACTTCTTTTTATCTTACCTTTTATCTGGTTTGGTTCAGCTGGATAAACTGACAGCTCCCTCGTTTCTGTATTCTTATCTCTAAACAGGGGTGTGCACATCTGGCTCCACGCTTCAGCCAGCAGAGCCGCAGAGGGAGAAATAGTGATACTTCATCTGTTCTTGCTGCTGCTTGTACACCTTTGGCAGTTTCCTTGGCTTTATGCCAACTCCCTGTACTCTTATTTCTTGTATCACCAAGGTGGAGAACAGAGTTAGTAGCTACTTGGTAAGTAAGTGTCTAGTTTCGACTTAACACATTGATTCACAGAAACAAGACTGTAGACCCAAATACTCATGTAGGATATTATTTAATCATTTTGGTACAGAAGAAGCTCTGTAAAAGCTATGGTTCATACTATTTCATCAGCCTTCTACTGAAAAAATGGAATGGGCTTAAAATTAAGATCCCCTTACATAATGGAAGTCATAATGAAGGGTATGGTTCATAAATTTCAGTTGTTAAATTGTCTCAGTGGGAAAGGTGACTTGACATTCCCATATTTTAAGGATTTAAAATCCACATTCAACAATAATGGTAAAGAGTTTAATTATCAGCTTATATTAAGACTTGAATACATTTCAACATTTCATGGGACATTTCAACTCTTCTCTGTGTGAGCCATAAGCCTTTGACTGAAGGTTTCTCTTACCTCCCAAGGCCCAAATTCTAAAGGTATTTTTATTGGGTTCCTGTTTGTAAAAATTAAACCTTATGGATGCACTTAGCCTAAAAAATCAGAACTGAGCCATGTAAAAAAGAAGATGAGAAACTTGATTTAATAATTTTTTTAATGTTCGCATTTACAAAAAATATTTTCCAGGAGCACATTTCATGTAAGGCCATTTGAGAGTATTTAAGGAGGTCACTTAATGGCCATTAGGCAAAGTAACCAGTAGTGCTGCTGTCAGAGCAGGAGAACCTGTGCCTTTCCACTCCAAGATACAGCAACTCTTTGTGGTGCCTCGGAGCTCAGTGTATTAAAGATGGAAACATCCATAATGGAGCAAATGTTGCAGTTGCCAGTTATTCAACACAAAACTGTTGTATTTATATTTATCTGTGCTGTCTAAGATTGAAGGTCCTACTATGGTAAAAAGTCCCTGTATGGCTCTTCCACTTTGGGGGATGAAGTTTGTGGTTTTCTCTAGGTTTGGAAAGCACCGATCACGTCGCAGGTGCTATTGTAATATAAATAAATAGTAATGACAATAATAAGAGTGTAACGTTGCAGGAAGTGATATTGTGTTTGTAACCACTGCTGAAACAGAGGTAGTGAATGATGATCATGTTTAGCCAGACTGCTGATGCAGGAATACAGAAACTGGAAAGATATCAACCAGCCTGATTTAAGACTTGGAGAGAGTACAGAGCTGTGAGATTGATAGCACAGAAAGGAATCTTTTGGTTGAGGTCCATGGCCTGCATCAGAGCTTTTGGAATTGATAGCACGCAGCACTATCAATCTCACAGCAGCAAATGGGACGACTATTCTCCATGAAGAATGGGCCATATTAAATATCCTGACATCCACTAGATTGAGAACTGCAAAATGAGTAAGGAAGAGTACATGTTTGTAGAGATAATACAGTGCTGATTCTTCATGTAGTTTGTTTTGGAGCAAAAAAGTCTCTGTGGCTATTCCAAGCTCAGCTCCTGGAAGCTGCAAGTCATGATGGAAATAATAATAATAAGCATAAAAATGCACAGAAAGTAGGGAATATGTAAGGGACAGTGAATACTTAAAAAAAAAAGTACCAAAAATAAACAACACAGCTTATTGTGATCTGTTTACTATTTTCCATTTGTGCTTCATTGGATATTTTGTATATTACATCCTGGCCATTTTCATGCTGCATCTTCTGTTCAGAAACTGGTGGCAAAACCTCTTCTTCGTTGTATCTTGTGTTTCAATTCTCCTTGTGTTATGAAGCTTGTGAAACTGAAAGCTAAGTCCAATTTAGGTAGACATGTCTTGCTTCAGGTCTATGGAATTGCCTGCATGAATTGGCTTGCATTTATTATTTAATATTTTTATTTAATACAGCCATATATTCTCCTTCAATAATCCTATCCTATATAACATTATTCCATCAGAAAAGTAAAATTTACTCACTCTAACATTTCAAGGGATGTGGAAATCACATCCTGTGTGGACACAGTAGTATTAGCAAATATTGTTGCTCACAATACTACCAGATGCATTGCTAAATGAGTATAACTACCTCTTGTGTGAAATGATTCAGATGGTAGCAATCCGCAGACAAAGCCATTAGAGGACACAACCTAAGCAGTAAACACTGTTGTTGTCTTCCAACAGTAGACAAATGCATGAATAGTATAGGATCACCCTTGAAATTTGGAGGTTATTTGCTCCTGTAAATCCTTAATATTTACTAAAGTGTTTAGATGCTCATAAACTTAGGGAAGAAGTATCAAACCTTTGTCAAACAAAATAATTTTTTAAAAGGTTAGTTCAGAAGTCTGCGAAAAAATGACTTTTACCTAAATTTATCTTCTGTAGAGTCTGAAGGCAAATGGAAATGTTTATAGTAAGCAAGGAGTAGCCAGTTGCTCTTGCTGGAGGGAATTCCCAACTTTGAATAATGTGTTACTAGATTCTAATGTTCACGTGTGACATCATTATTTATTTTCCCTCTTTTCATACTCTAACTTTTTTACCTATTTTTAGTAATTTCCTTTAGTCTTATTTTAGAATACTACAGAACTACTTATATTATAGATTTTCTGGGCTTGGCTTTGATGGCATCACTCTTCTCTTAAATCCGTTTGGAAAGTAAGAGGGACTTAAAACATGGTGCACCTCAATCAGGGAAAGTTCTCATTTCCAGTGATTCAGGGCAATGCTAAAATAAAATGATGGTAAGCTGTAAAGACCATATCTTTTATCTGAAAAATCAGTACTTCCAGTGTGAGTCATAAGCATTCTGGGTCATGCTAAATTAATTAGTTTGTTTTTGAGGCTTACTGCATTATATATACTGAGTTTTGGTGGGAAAAAGTATTCTTAAAAGTATTCAATTTTAATGTGTGTTTTTGCAAACATTTGAATGAATGTTATAGGCTTGCTTACTGTAATGTATTAACAAAAACCAAAGTACAGTTAGATGTAATTTTAACCATGCACGTGTCCATGAAATATTTGTGAGTGTCTCTCTCAGGGAAAAGAACCTGGGGATGACTAACTGCTGGTCTAGCAGTTCAATGAGAAAAATAAACTGTTGCTGTCGTGGTCATTAAGGAAGGTATGGAGGTAATTGTATTTAGAGCCTTAGAAGACTTTTCATAATAGTCCAAAAGGGATTTTTGAAGTCAAAGGTGAAAATTGAAGTTAGCTGAAGTAGTTCTAGTGCTTGTGTGTCACAAACTCAGACTTCGTAAGGAATGTTGGAGGGAGGTTTATGCTGAAACACAAATGTTACATTAGTGTCAGATTGTGACAGATTGAAATAATAGACCTGTGCAGAGGAAGGCTGCAGCTGGCATCAGCAGAATGTGCCCCTTAATTATAAGCTGAATCTCCAAGTAGTAATGCTAACATCAACTGAGTGTATAAAGAAAAAATCCCATGTGTACAGTATAGCTTGTTTGGGAAGACATCTAGATTATGGGACCTACCAATGACAAATGAAACTCAGTCCAGGTGAATGAATAAACAATAAAAACAAAAGCTACTCATAAACTGGAAATGTGCTGATATCTAGACAAATAAAGCAATCTGGGTATTTCTACATTAAAATAATCCCTAAAGTATTCATCCCAATGTGTACTGGCAATGAAAAACAAATCAAGTAGTGGAGTGAATTGAATTACTAGTCTTATGCGGTATAAATCAAAAGGAGATCCAAGCATTTTTATTACTCTGTATGGTAGAGTTGGCCGTTACTTAGAGTACTGTTTATATTACTACACACATCAAAGTAGGGAAGTTAAAATTGCTAGAGAAGGTGGATCACAAAACAACCTGAAACAAGAAAAGTGTTAATCTAATCATTAACAGAGAAAAATAGAATGACTGTTCAAATTAACAACAGCCAAAGGGAAAAGAGCAAAGAAGAATTGAATTAATTCTAGGATCTTCTGGTCAGTGAAGGAAATTTGGGACTGAAAATAGAGGAGGAAAATGGAAAACCAATAGGATGTTTAGGCAAAATTCCAGATTCAAACAAAATGCACATTTAATGATATGTGTTATTCCAGTCAGTGGTAAGCTAATGGAAGTGGCATTACCTGGAGTTCTCATGCATGCCCAAAACATATCAAAGATGGGGATACTTACTGGATGAGCCTGTGATTTGGATGCTAGGCAGCAATGTATGAGTATAGTGTTGACTCCAACATGAGTGTTATTAGAGAGCTGATACTCTTCAGATCTCAAACACCAACAGTGATACTGCAAGAGTTATGAATGAATGAAATTAGGACAGGGTAATTTGTGAAATTAATACTGATGATGTCTTTAATATAAAATTCTACTTCTGCCTCTTGGATTTCTTCATAGCATTACCCAACTTTACACCATATGTTCGCACAGTCCTAGAAATTAGAGGTGGTTGAACTTGGTTCTACCAAGAATAGTGATGGGTGTTGAGCTGGATCTGCTGCCTGCTGCAGCCTTCCTTGCATATAATTCTGGAGGTCACTGGGCTGCTGATAAAAAAGAAGGCAACTCAGTAAATAGCTGAAAAGGCCAACACAGAAAGGGTTAAGGGCAAAGTAAGTCACCCTGCTAAATATCACCTGGTAGGGACAAACCTGGATAGCTGCTGGAGAGGTTAATTGTGGCTGTCAAGCCAGTTAGAGATCTTAGAGTGTAAACAGAAGTGTGGCTCAAAATGAACTGGTGCTCCCTTGCAAGGTCAATCAGAGCACAGAGACCCGTCCAGTACCACCATCAAGCCTTGTTGTCCCACAGCGGTCTTCGTAGAAAGGTGCTCACGCAGGTGGCCATGAGAGCAGGTGAAGCTCAGGAATGAGGGTAAGACTACAGACCAACTGAAAAGGCGTTGTGGTACGATTGTTCCACAGTGTGCCTTGGTGAGCCTATCATCTCACAGGCACAGCCATCGTCTTCACGCTGGTGCCACTGGTTGCATAGTAAACAGTACAGAGTATTTTAAGACCCATTCGACTCTCTAATTTTAAACTGGCAGGTGGCCTCTTCCTTAAGTCTTCAGGCATCCACTGTTTTGGTTTTTTCTGGTTTAGCTTTGTGCCCAAGGGAGGGCTAGCTGATATAGTTTGCTGATAGTAACTTGCCTCAGGACTGCTGAGTTTGCCTTTTTGAAGTTGTAACCTCCAATTTAGGAATTTGTGGACTAAAATAGCTCATCAAAGTATGCAGATGGGAAAGAGATTACCCTCCCTTTCCACTACATAGAATGAATTGAAATTTGTGGAGTCTCCAGTTATTGAGTTTTCTTTTTTATGGAAGCATTTGGCTTATATACTTCTGTTAGAACTAGAATGAATTTTAAACATGTTTCTACTGAGCATAATTAAACATATTAGAGCCTCGATAAATTGTATTGTCCTATGCCAAACTAAAGGCTGCAAGGAATAAAAGGAATTAAAATGGATGTCAGAGTGAAATGGAATTAACATTGAACACCTCCATTAAGATCAATAAAAAATTTGTTGTTGTTCAGTGTATTTAACAATATTCTGGAGATGTAAAATGAAGTGTCTCATTCATTAAAATTAAAACATTGAAATGCTGCTAGGAGATCACAGGTAATACAGCTACCTGAGCATATATCACAATTCTAGCAGCAACCTGATAATTAAACCTTTGTCTCAAGTGAGAAACCTCTTGCATATAATAGGATACTGGAACTTGTGTAGGTGAAATGATAAATGGAAGCAGATA
This sequence comes from Haliaeetus leucocephalus, assembly GCF_000737465.1. Lineage (NCBI taxonomy): Eukaryota > Metazoa > Chordata > Aves > Accipitriformes > Accipitridae > Haliaeetus > Haliaeetus leucocephalus. The sequence goes on along the minus strand of NW_010972887.1, from coordinate 4,118,754 downwards.
TTTTAATTCCTTATTTTTAGACACTTTGGCAAAGAAACCAACATTAAAGCTCAATTCAGTGTATTGCTTTTTATTCCCAAAACTAATATCTGTTGGTTTTTGCATCAATAAACACATTAATCAGAAGGAGAAAAATAGAAAACATTATTCAATGATCCAATAAAATTCTATAATATGAAACTAGTAATGAATAAAAATTGATAGATGAATGAGAACAGCGATATCAGATAAAAAACGTAGCCTTCCAATACACTGCTTATAGTGTTTGAATGAGTTTCAGAATTTAAGTATGAAAAATTATTCTAACCTATCCTATTTTTAAGGGTCCTCTGAGCTCTTACCATATAAATTTATAGCATAGTACTTAAATATTGAATGGTTCTATACTTTTTTCTGACATGAGGGGGAACCCCTAATTAAAACAACACACCACACATCCAGGAGAAGTAAGTGAATTTTTCCCCACCTTTGTTAAAGATTCTAGGGATGCTTTCGCAGCACAACATAACCCGAATTATTATATTAAATATTATTTCTCATTGTAAAGGTATTATCGCCCTCTTCTACTTCTTCTCACGTACTTTGCTCACTTGATTTTGATGCCTGTTCTCCTTATGTATTTTCATTCCCCATAAACTCATAAGGTGTTAATGGGAGTTTTTGATTTTTGGGGGGTGATTTGCCAAATTTTTTTGTTTGCCTAAATTGCTACAAGTTTTAATGAAAATGGAATTGCAATAAGAAAGCAGAATGCTCCTGATTTAAAACAATTACAACTAGTACCTAATTTGCATTTCTTTTTCAGAAAAACATTGATGCTAACTGCATGTTGTCAAGCTGTGCTACAGGCTTGGATTTTACTGTGCTAGAAGTGTGTGTTTCCTTAGACTTATACCTAGGTGTTTTTCTATGTGTCCACCTGTCTGCTATTAGACAATAATATTTTAGTCTAATCCTCTGGAAAAAAGTCTGATGCAGCCATACTGTTTCAGTGCACACCTGCTAACAACTTTTGAATATGTTGTCCAATCAAAGCTGACGAAAAATCAGTGATTACTCCTAGATGTTTTGTGAAAATAGGTGGCTAAGTAAAGAAGAGAGACCAAATCATTCTGAAAAGGCATTTGTCTATAGGACATTGAAATGCTTGCACAGGATCATCTAACTGTCCCAGTTACAAGAAGACTTTCTGAGTAAATCCAAAATAAAAATCTACACACGGTCAGTATTTCTTTGTTCTGATGCATTTTGTGTATGTAGAGTATTATATTGGATTTTTCTTTGCATTGACCTCTGTGCACATCTAACAACATGCAATCTTTACATTCAAACAAAAAAAGACATCATGGTGTGCTTGGTAGGATAAAATCTGTCCTATAAGACAGTCATAAACTAAAATTTATTTTCCATGTTCTGAGTTAAAGTAACAACAAAACCCTCTTTAAATCAAATCATCTCACTTTGCTTTAAATTAAAGATACTGATCCAGATCCTCCAGCTTCTGTAAAATCTGACACGCCCTCCCCTTAAGCAGGTTATTTTAAATTATGACAAGTATTTGGTAAAGACAAATTTTTAGACTACTGGAGCGTAAGATTTTCTGGTGGATTTTGACACCAACACATGTTCTCCTAAAACTATACTAATCCTGAAAAGCTGATGCAATGAATTTACGCTTCCCAGAGAAAGCAAATGGAAAGTTTCTGTTTTCAGTGTTACTCCATTGACTTCCATGGATTTTCTGTTGATTTATGTGAGTATGAATGAAATCAGAAAAGGCCCAGTAGAATATGTTGTGGTTTACACAAAAAGGATTTATTGCAAGAATTCATCAAAAGAATTTTTCAACATAATCTATAGAACTGTTTACTGACTATAGCTGACCTTCAAAATTGCTATTAAATATTCACTCTAAGGACTGCTCTGTATATTTAACTAAAAGCTCAGTTTAGAAAGGTTGCCAGTACATTTCTACTTAGTGTCTATGTTTTCCTCCCAGTTTCAGTGAAAGACAAAAATTAATAGCTAGAAAATACACATCTTTTCCACTTAGAATTGACAAGAGGTCCAATAATTTTTAATGAACAGTCTTATTTTATGACTCTAAAAGTCCACCAAAATCAGTGTGCTGGATGAGGCAATATTTTATTCTTCCCTGTTTCCATGATGTGTCCTCATAATCATCATGTCTCTGAGAATTTGTCCTGACTACATTTATTGAAGTATATTAGATACTGTTAGTTTGTGCACCAATTGTGTGATTGAGGTCCACACCTTCTTGTGTGTGCTACAGTAGAATACCTTCTCTGCAATTTTATTAGGAAAAAAGTTTCCTTTAACCATATTCTAGTTAGGATATGATACTGCTGTGCTTTTGCAGGGTAGAGACACCCTTTGAAAAAATGCTAGAACGTGTTAGCTAATCCTTTTCAATGATGCATTTTTACAGCCTAATCAAGATAAACCCCAGGAGGGAAAGAGAGGTTTGCGAGATGGATCTGTGCCCCGTGTGGTTTTTCAAATGGATTAAAAGTCCATTTTATTAACAGAGTGCAGTGTAGTATGAAATAAACCTCAAAGCATATGGTTTTGCCCTGCCAGAGAGCCATAGGTTGAAGTTCCGCTGTGATTTTCGCAGCCCCAACCTCCTTCTGCCAGGAATCTTCAACAGCATTGGGCCAACAGCTGGACCTCACTGCTCCTGTTGTTTTGAGGCTACAGCGGCGGCAGTGAGTCGGATGGGACAGCGGTGCCAAACTGACTGAGCCAAGCTGATTATCCAAAGCTGGATGGGGTGAGGTTGGGAGTGCTTCGCTGGTGGTGGCACATGGTTTTGGGTGGGCCTGAGTCTTTGCAGACTGGCAGGGGAATGTCCCCTAGGTTGTTCTGTGAGAGGGCAGGATGCAAGGTGGTATTTATGGTCTGCATGGCAAGAGCCCGCCCCGGGCTGTGCGTGGGCATCACGCCGTGCTGCTGGAGTCACCTTGCTTCCTGGCAAGGACAATCTGATCCTGCATCTGCTGCCAAAGGTTTGGCCAGGCATGGCCTTATATGCCTGTGGGCAAAGAGAAATGATGTTCCCCATGTGCCACTTCCACACTATGGGCAGCATATAGCTGCAGCTGAGGCGCTTGGGTTTTAGGCAGCATTTCCAGCTCGAGTGACTGTTTCCTGTCTCTGCTCAAAAAAGACGAGCTGGCTTGGTTATTTGGTGTTCTTCAAGGCCACCTCTGTGATCACTGTAGATAGTTCTTGAGTGGGGTGTGCCAGTTATTTTTAAATTAAATTTTATTGGGGGAAAATTTTCATACGCTTTCTTCCCCATTAATAGGATAGCTTTCTCTCTTGAAAAAAAATACCAGCTTGATCTGAAGAGCTGCAAGTGCATGTGCAAGCTAAAGGCAAGTTCTGTTGGATCTACCAGGGTTCTGCAACTATTTCTGGTGCTCAGCCTTTTTCTTGAGCCTCTGCTCTTTTCCCTACAGCTGCCAGGGCCATGAGGGATAAGTTTTGCTTTCTTTAAGTTGAAGTGCTGTAGCATGGCTCACACAAAAGGCAGCCAACATCATCTTCTACCCAGACCAGGGGAATGCTGATGTGGATATCCATTCAAGCTGTTCAAAACATTCTTGCCCGTGTTGCAAACTGAGCCTGAGATTTCCTCACATGCACTACATAAAATATCCCACATAGTTCCCTGGATTTCTGTTGTATTTCTTAATACTTCCTCCAAGAGCTTCAAAAATGTTTTAAATTAAGTCAGTTGCAGCTGCTCTGTCAGGAATTCACTAAGCACTGCAGCCACTGAAGCAATTAAAAAAATTGCACAGAAGGTAATTAAAAGCCTTACTGGTTCTTGCTATTAGACTGACATTTTAAATGCCTCTAGATGTTTTATTGTGCCAATAACCTATTTCCCTAGTCTCGAAAAGAAATACAACTGACATCAGTAATTTACTAAAGTATTCTACAGGTATCATAACGTTCCAACTAGAAATCTCTATTAAATCACTGTGGTTTTCTGTTCTGCACAGCCCTTGCCGCACAACTTAATGAAACAGTGGTTATTTGTTAATGGGTATTAGAGCTTAGTCTCTCATTCTTACTCCCTATAATGAGCTGTGTAATATTTGTATTACTTGTACACAAAGAGATGCTTTCTGGTTATCATGAGCATGTGGGCTGGAGGGAGTCAGGCAGAGATTCTCCTTCTTCTGTGCAACAACAGAGTGGAAGTCCTGGTTTATTGTACAGGGCAATGCAAGTGGCCTTTCTCTGCCGCGATGAGCTTTACTAATGAGTAGGGCTGTACAGTATGGGACTGGCTGCTGTCCACAAGGTCTGCAAGGACATAGCTGGGTTTCTCAGTGCCTCTCTGTCCTCAAGTCCCGTGTTTGCAGACAGGCTAATAGAAAGAGGTCCTTCCTGGAGGCTTGAGTCAGTCCCCACAGCTAGGAAAGTTAGGCTGCCTTACTACGTCCCTTCCCAAATCCCACGTGTGTCCAGAAGGGAAAGCTGCCAGGATATTAGGCAGTTTGCTAGCTTTCAATTCAAGGTCCAAGCAGAGGCTTTAAAAGGATGCAGGGAAAATATTTTATTATAACATTTTTCCTGATAGTCTCAAAATGTGAATGTGCTAATCCAATGACTTTTCAGTTGTCAAATGAACTACTATTATTCATCCCTGATAGGAAGTTATAGGAAAACCACATGACAGAGAGGAAGATAACTGGAGGTTGCTTAAAGTTTTTCCCATTGATTTACTTTGTAGATCCCACTGGAACATAAAATCAAACCAGATTTCAAGTATATTACACCTAGCTGTAGAGCATACAGAAGGAAGACTATACCAAACTGCATTGTGCTATAGATGGTATAATGTCTTAAAGTTTGACAGAAATTATTCTGATGCATAAGCACGAGGAGCAGCATTAATGCTGAGCTTTCAACTTTTATTCTATTTTTTCTCTCCTGGGTTGCATTAATACTATGTAAACAGGGGTGTTTTGGAAGGGATTTCAGCAATAAACAAACCCACACATATTTCTGTGACCCATGGGAAAGCCTACACAGGCTAGCTTACGTTGACCTCTGTGGTGTCTTTTGAATCATATCCTGCTGATCAACGCTACATGTCTCTACAGTTTGCATCAATAAGAATATAAAATGGCAAAACTCTCTTGGCACTAATCTCTGAAGCCACATCTAATTCTCTTTTTTAATGAGGCATTGAATTATTCCATACAGTGAGATGCCTGTCAGTTTGCAGCATAGCTCCGTGCATGCTGTTATGCCACCAGAGATAAACAATCAGTAGGATTGATCAGGCAGGCAATCAGTTAAACAAATCTGAGTAGAAAAAAAATTTGCACATGCACTGCTCAGGATGAAATAGATATTTTGATAAAGTTGCCTAATGAAAATTTGTGATGTGTGAATACAGTGACTGGCAGTAACTAATTAATAGAGAGTTAGCTTTTGCATAAATGATTTATTTTCTAGACTTGCAATAGGAGGAAGTTCTAGGGATCAGAACATGGAGATCCATCATCAGTTCCCCCATTTTGCCACAGATCTAGCCTTGAGTCATCTAGTTTCTCCTCTGTGTAGCAGTTCTGCCCCTCCATTATAAAAACAAAAATAATGGTGCAAGGTACGCATCCTTAGGGCAAGGGGGCCCTTCTTTTCAAGGGGAAAAGGCAGGAAGTAAGTTATGTGCTTCTGTGAGAAACAGGGCAGGCAGCTATGGTGCTGGCCATGCTCTTCCAAGGCTGGACATCTGTGAATGTGGCCAGGTGCAGACGTAAGCAAGAGTCAACACAGGCCATTGCGGTTATGCGACACTCATTAACTGGTTAAGTAGCATATAAAATTTCCAGGGGAAAATGGTGTCCATGTAGTAAGCAGCCTTAAAAGAAGACACACCACAAACCACAACCCAACTATATCCTCCGTACCCCTGCTGCTAAGCCATCCTACCTATACTTGCATCATACCCGTGAGCACCACAACAAAATAGTAGATGCTTACTCATACCCCTAGGAAATGTTTCAAGAATTCCTGGTAGTATCTGGATTGCTGTTTAATAATCTTTGTCATGATCTCATACCATTAAGCCAGTAGTGATTCAAGCCCCTTGGTCTCTCAAACCTGCTCTGTTGTTCATTAAGTCAATGGATTTCTATTGAGTTTGAAGGGCATCAAATAATCAAATCAGGTATTTTATCACCTGGCTTTTCTGCATCCTGCTTTTACTGTCACTATTGAAGCCAAGTGATGGATATATTGATTTCTGCATTTACCTACATCCTAGCCAACACATAATTTCATCTGGATTTATTTATGTTCAAAGGAGTTTTAAACTGCTTTATAGAATCTTTTCTTTAAACTCATCTGTCACAAAAGATCTCACCAAATATCAAGATTTCATTAAAAATTTTCCTTGTCCTCTACATGGGTTACAGTGTATCGAGCATCTTTTTAACGAGACAGGGAGGATTCCTTTCTAGCAAAACCCTGTGAAACTGGGCTCCCATGCTCTGTCATCTTTGCACGTAGGAAAGATCACTCTGAGAAACAGTGATTCCTTTTGAGCTTCATACCACAAAAGAGTAGCACATCTGAAGAAGTCACCGTCCAGCTACTGGTAACAGCTCTTATTGCCAGAAGTTACCTCCCCTTCAGCCTGCTGGCTGAGCTGCTCGTGGGATTTCTCCAAATGAATCATTTAGCATGAGCAGCTTCAATAATAACAGGTTCTCATCAAGCAGGTGGGGCAGCACAGTTGGATCCAGCAGAGGAAACGTGTCCACAGCTTAAGGGAATATGGTTTTACAGGGAGCAGAATCCACAGCTCTTGAAACAGGCTTCTCTGTCTAACGTGAAAGTCTGATGTAAAGTCTGATGCTCTAAAGATTAAAAACATTTTAATTATGAAATGTATAGATGGTTAAGTTTAACTGAGTAATAGTCTAAGAGTGTTTGGGTGGGAAGCTTGGCTGTTTAGGTGGAATTGTAAAGTTGTGAGCTAATTCACTGACATGCAGTGTAATTTGTGATTAAGGTTATCTGCAATATCTAACCTTTTAGTAAATGCCAGCTGCATAATGACTGTCAGTTTTCTCTCCTCAGACATTACATTGAAGAAGGTTCTATCTGACCATAAGAATCTATTTAATAAGACTCTAATGGGAAATGACCAGTATCTGAGTATTACAGATTAGAAGTGACAATGCTAATTGACTGCAGAGGTATCTACATGAAGAGGGATCAGAAAAATCATTTAAGTCTAAATGAAATTGGACTGATTTGATATTTGAAAAAGCATTACATTCCTCTTGTGTTTGGCAGTGTGAATTAATTGCTCCCCGTGTCAGGCAGAACTGGTTTCTATGTAGCAATAGGCTAAGATTGGTGGGGAGTGAAGAACATTAACTTGGGGGGTTTAGAAATACATTAGTTTACTAAAATTAGAAGTATATGGGAAAGTTTGTATTGTACATAATTTTTGTGGTTAGGAATGAAATTATATTTTTCCATACACAGAAATCAAATTCTAGAAAACTTTTATGATTTGATTGTGTGGGTTTGTGATTGCTAGTAAAACAAATGGGGTGCACAACCACATTTCTGCTCTGAAGATGCAAATTTAATTACCTTTTTTCTTAGCTTTTCAAAAAACATTTTGCAAATAAATAGAACAAGGAAATAGAAAATCACAGTTATATTTCATGAGGAGTAATTGATAGGAATCATAACAATAGGAAAATGATCATACATGGCATATGCTTATCTCACAAATGACAAAATCATTAGGTATCAGAAAAATGCATGTGCTTAATTTCTATACAGTTTGCTGTGCACAAATCTTTACTTTCAGTCAAAGAGATTGCAGTACAAATTAACTTCTCAATAAGATTTTTTTACAGGTCTAAGAAAAAAATCAGACACATAGCACTGATTCTACGTAACATGCTATGTGCACAGAAAAAGCAACTTTTTCATATGTAGATGTATAAAAGGTTTTTGAAAAATAAACATTAGACAGCCTTTAAAAGTCCCAAGGTACTGAGAAAAATTCTTTTCTAGAATGGCTCTATGTGCTTCAAAATGCTATGGGAAAATAATTATAAAGGTACAGAAAAGACTTAGGGGTTCAACACATGCTGCCACTGTGCCCCTCCCCCCCAGTCAAGTTAAATGTCTTGTGTATTACAGCGGCACATGAGCCACCTTGCCAGATTTTATTTTATTCTATTTTATTCAAAAATTAGTGTTTCAGTTCTCTGTTCTTAAAATTTACATGAATGCAGGGAAAACTGCCAATGAATTCAATACAAAATTCAGTGAATTGATACAGAAAACAGTTATGTATGTGCTTAAATTCAGTATGTGAACAATTCTGTTGAAGTTGGAGGAACATGTGGCATGGTTCAAACTAAATGAATCCATAAGTCTTTGCAAAATCATCTGCTTAGTGTCTCTGGTGGAAGATAAAGAAGGAAAGAAGCATGGTAATTTTACAGGAATATGCACTGAAATATGCCCTGCTTTTCACTGACCCTGCTGTATTCCCAGCTCATCCCTCAGAATGTACGCAATGTACCCTGTGGGACATTCTGCCAATGCTAGGAGGGAAATAAAGATAGGAAACAACAAAAAAAAAATTCTAAATTCTTTGAAATACTGTAATTACATTATTGTACAATTTTCAGATTAAGGTTCTGGTAATTTATTTTTAAGGTAATATTTTTTGTATTCTGCTTATATCATGCATAGGATTAAGGCAAAATGAAGACTGTTCTTAGAGTTCAGAATATAGATTACATTTACTTTTATATAAGAATTGATAGACCATTCATATAGCTGTTGCAATGTTAAATAATAATCCACAATTACTTACACAGGAAGGAGTTGGGAAACATACAAAATAATCAGCATGAAAGTGAACCACAGAATGTGTTGAACTTAAATATATGGCCTAATTCTCCCTTTCTGTCAGTTTTAGGTCAATATAGCTATTGCAATATAAATAAAAACATAAAAATAATTTCACTGATTTCAGTGCAGCTGGTCCTTGGATAAGTGAAAATATTTAGACTTTCATTCTGTGGTCTTTAGTCTGAAATAAAATGCACAGTGTTTTTCTTGCCTTTAATTTTTTATAATTAAAAATGAATCAGTACAGTGCTAAAGAAAAAAAAAAGTGTGTGAATATTTATATAAATACTGTAACTTTGGTTAAATTTGATCATAATGGCCTTTGAGGTCTTTCTGTTCCACAAACTCAAAGCTTTTTGAATCTGGTCTGCATAATTCAGTCAAATATAGATATCATATAGCTGCATATTTATATTTGTTGTTCAACATCCATATTTGAAGTCACATCTTTGCATTCAGCTCACTAGTAACTTGGCTTACCACTTTTGCGGCTTAAATATCAAACCCCAGTGTTCGTCTTTTCATAAGTAATCTATAAACTGCCACTTTCTTATTCTTGATATCGGGAGGAATATTTCTGAAACCTGGCTAGGTTAACAAGTAATTGGATTGATTCATACATGTTCTGCAAAGGTCAAAATTGACCATGTTTTATTACAGAGTAATGTACCAATTGACTAGTGGCTAACTTGGTGAATAAAGTCATTTGGGTTTCTCTCTGAGTCCTCTGTGGCTATCATACAGTTATTTACCCTGTCCTTTAATCCTGGCTTGCCTAGGGATGAAACTATAAATTGAGTTTCTTGCAACATTTTATGGCAAGCAGTAGTACGCAGAGTTTCTGCTGAACATTTGAGACCCTCATCTATATGGTCTGGTTTATTGGGCCGGCTTTAGGACCCTAACACCAGTTTATAGCAAAACGAGCATTTCCCCTGCTGTATAAGCTCACCTACTCATTGCTGGGCTAGGTGCTGTGCTTCTTGCACATCTGGACATCAGCTGGGAAAGTCTGCGCCCCTCTGTGCAAATTATACCTCGATAATCCCATAGCTGAATACCGGCGATGACCTCTTTCTCTTTCTCAGTTTAAAACAGAGGTAAGAGGTTGTTTCATGTCTTTTTATGCTTTTCTGTTAGCACAAGATATAGTTGTAGACAGAAACAAGAATACATTAGCATGAGGGAGATCCATATGAAAGTGCAAGAGGTGGTTCCTTGAAATGATACTTATTAAGCATTGAAGAGATTTTAAAAATATGACAGAGCAAAAATCTTGAAATATTTTGCTTTTAAGAGTTTTAGTCAGTTTTAAAAGTAATCTCTCAAACTAAATGTAAATCAGAGAAAATATTTTATATTTGTCCCTCATAATGTAGTGAAGGGGCAACGAGAGGATGAATACAAAGGTAAGAAAGACTACTTTTTCTGAAGATCACCATTATGGAGAAGAATGTGTGTCTGCACAGATTTGCACGAATAGCTCCAGCAGGCAGTGTACAGATAAATCATTTTTAATACCACAAGACACACAAAAAAATAGTTCTGGTATTTTTTTCCTGCTTTATCTTCCTCAGTTTATATAGGAAAAATGCACATATCCATAAAAAATACGGTTTACTTTTTATTTTTTTAAACATCGATATTGTGCCAGAATCATTTTTAACTTAACTGTAGAATCCATCACTGTCAATAGATATAAGAATGGCTTCAATTTTTTTTTTCTTTCCAACAACTTACCATTTTGACATGTAAAGAAGAGTCATTTTGTAAAATTCTAAACTTTTACAAAGGTAAGAAATGGCAAAATAATAACAACATTTGTCTTCTGTCAAGAAATATTGACATGGTATTACTACAGCAAAATTGGTTTGTGTTGTGAAGTGTGTCTCATAGATAAATCAGATTTGAGACTTTTTTAAGCTAACTAAATTGTACTTTAGTACTGATATATATAAGAATATCAAGTACCAAGACACATGATACTGAATTTCTTTTGTTTGGTTGGTTTTTTTACAAAAGTGGGATAAGAGCACTTCAGTTTGAAAAAAACATTTCCTGCTCTTTATCTGCCTTCACTTTTTTCACACTTCACTCTAATGTGATTCGATATGTCAATAAGCGGACAGTGCATGCCTCAGCCTTATATATAGACAAGCAGAGGTGAGGTAATTTATATACAGATTTATAGAAAGATGCCTTTTCCTTGTCAAATTAAATAGGTATCATTCCAGTATTATAGGATAAACATATTTATATTTCCACATAATTCAAATATGTGTGAGACACAGGTAGCCAAAATGGCTTTGTAAAATCTTTAGAGGCATATGAAGTTTATCAGACTCTGTGCAGAATATATCTGCATTAGTTGTACAGCTTGGTGAAGGACTTGCAGAAGATTTTGGAAAGTGCTACTCCTTGTGGTCATGCTTTACTGAGAGTTGTTAAGCTGACATCTGGCTGAGCATCTTCTTGCTTCAGGGCATCCTCCATGCCGTCATAGGAGGTGCTAGGCCACTTTGCCAAATGCATGGCTTGAACTGGTTTCTTCATGCCTTGCTCTGCAGAACACCAATGGCTTTCCCCCATGAACTTGAGAGGAACAGCAGCAAACAATTAGCAGTTCTTCAATACTAGAAAATATCCATCTGCTCTTGGCACAACTGTTTGTCAACATATAAATATCTACACTGCCAGCAAATGGAGCAATTTTCTGCTTCTGGCTCATGCTTCCTTTCCTCCCAGTGCAAGTGGCATTTTCAGTTCAGTAAAAGGAATTAATATATTCACAAAAATGTCAGTTCTTGCCGTTATTTTAAAAGGAATAATTTCAGCAAATAACATGGAGATTCCTTGTTTTTTTGGTCTTGGTTTTTTTTTGGCACTGGAGTACACTTTCATACTCAAAGAGGGGTAAAGAACATATCTGATGGGCTGTGTTTAATTTTGCATTGTGTAATTAGTTACCTGCTGGAGTTTCTCACAGCTTTTCCATTTGCTCATGTAAGGGCTAATCCTAACTAAGAAAGAAACGAGTCATTCTGTGACCAGTGGAACTTATGAAGCTTCATTTCCTGCAGCTTCCTCCCATGTGGTTTCTCTAGTGTCTAATAGCTTGGTTGAGTTCACGCTGCAGGTTCTCCCACAGTAAGATGCCCAGATTAGTTCCCTTTCATTTGACTTCCAATTTTCACAGAACAAGTAGAAATTTACTTTAGATTTAACATAATGTGGAAGTATATTTCATTTCTGTTTAAAAAATCAAATAAAAACATTGGTGCTTTACAGCAGCCACAAAACTGCATTTTACTTTTTCCCAATTAGCTGATGATCGTAAATGCTATCAGTTGTGTAATGGACACAGTGGTAATGCTTACATATCTGTAGTTGCCCTTGATCCCATCATTGGGCTTTCTGAAACACTGCAGTATTTTTGAGCATTTAGAAGAGGCAAATAACTCATAGTTTCCTCAGATATCAACAGATGTTGAGTGGGAAAACTACTGCTTTTTCTAGAACAGCCTTTGCTGTTTAGAAGACAGAAGATGATACATTTTCAATGTTTGCTATAGAGGATGCTCGGAATTCCAAGTCTTGAGATTTGGAAGCTGTCACACCTGCGACAGGTAAGGCAGGCATCAAACCTAGATCCTCTGTGGAGGAAATTTTGGATTGGCCCAGGTTCTGCCAGTGAAGGCATGGGCTGACTGTTGTATTTCCATTAGGCATCTCCTCTTCCTTCCATAATTCTGTTTAACTGCATGAACGTGCAAGTGACAACAACTTTGTCTGTTGAATGCTGAATCAATGAACCCTGAGGCTTACAATCTAATCAATATACAATATAGTAAATGGCTGGTAAGTCTGGTTTAGTAAGTTCAGTGTTTGTTACATTTTTTGACTCTTGGAAAGTTTAATCTGTGGGTTTTGATCCTCTGCAGCAGACTCGTGAGTCTGGTTTCAGTTAGCTTTGTTTAAATCCAGAGAAACGTCATGGCTTTCAGTTTTGCTGTGATCAAGATGCACTTGGGGGAATAGGCAGAGCATGTAGCTTTGTTTTGACTTGTCTTTTAATGCACTTATTAAACATATCAGTACTAGTGATATGTTGATGGAAAACTTCTACAGAAATAAAAGTGACAAGGCTCCAAGGGGTTCTCAGTCTCCAATCCAGGTTGAACTGGAATTATCTCTTGAACAGTCAGGTGTTATTGCATAAATGTTGACGGATCCCAGCTGGCCAAGCTCTGATCTCATACCAATTTCATTCACTTTCAAACCCACTGGCTTCTGTGGTTTCTCCATTTTAAATTGGCATTGCTTAGACATTCTCATCCTAAGAATTAAACGTTCGTGTAAAGCAATTTGGGAACTGAATGTTTTGCAAGTTTCTTTCTTGTGTGATGGTGACAGAGATGTTTAGGATTCTGAGGAAAATGCCAACATGGGACAGAAGTGACATAGGCATAATCTCTTACAAATGGACCTCCTTGTTTAGATTTGTTATCAAACTCCTTCCTAATACAGGAAAGTAAATGGGCATTTACTCCATGGGCTGGATGCTTGCTTCTATAAATTGCAATCAAGGTAGGTCCTGTCATTTGCAGGAACTGTGTGGTGCTAACATAGTCTTTTTTAAAATCAGCATTCTCTTTGGAGGAAATGAGAAGTGGAGAGAGGAAAAAAACCTGTTGCATGCTCCTGCTGAGCTGGTCCTTCCAGACTGACTGGCCGACCACCAGCCATGGGTGTCAGTCACCCGAAATCCACAGGTTAGGACACATAGGGATTGAGGATCATTTAAATAAATTGACTCTGCCATCACTGTTGAGGAGTAAAAACTATGACATGATCTTTGCAACAGCCTGTCTGCATGCAAAGTCTTGTCTTGTTGCAAATCTACGTCCAGACCTGCTCATTACTCCTTAAATTTGTTGTTGCAGTAATTTGGTGCTTCTTTTTCCAAGCCAAGGGTGACCAGCCACCATGCAGGCATGGTGCTGGTGAGTGGAATTTAAGCTGCCTGCAGAGCTGTCTGTGACCTGCAGATGTCCTGCTGTTGCTGTGTTTTGGGGCCTCTGACGGAGAGGCGACTCGCTTCATGAGTTGTGAGCTAACATTGAATTTGGGTGTACCTCCACAAGTGGCAAGACCGAGATTTCCAAATGAACTTCTATATAGGATGAGACTCAGAGTCTCCAGAGATAAAAGCCCAGGACTGCTGTGCTTCAGCTCTCAAGGCTGGTAGTAGCCTCTTGTTATCAGTATAAATTTGTCTGAATTTGGGAGCCCTTCAACAGGGAAGCACTCAGATCCAATTTGGCTCATTATTAAAGAGGGAGCGCTAAATATTTTGGATCCAGGTCACGTCTGCGTAACAGAGTTTGAATATGTTAATTTTCTTCTAATCACAAATTTGTCACATGCCACACAGGTTACTTCTGAGATTTATGGGAACCTGCTTGAGAGGATAGTTGATGCTTATTACATCATTGGGATAACTGTGGTTTAGGAGCTTTTTAGCTGCTTAAATACTATATTGAAGACATACTTGTCTGTTTGTATTTACCTGCTAGACTAGATATTAACTAAGAAGATTTTACCAGAAAATCTTAATTCTTGTCCAATAACATTGATGATAATCAACGGCACTAATGTCAATGTCTAACTTATATGTATTCACATAAACTGTCATAGAGTAGTAAATCGGCAAACATTATTTCCTTCCTATTAGCAATTGCTGCTGTAAGTCTTGTCCAAGACAAGCTGAAGCCAAATCACCTTATTTCCACCTTCTAGGAAAGCAGGTGATGGTATTCATGTTGCTGGGTGTGTGCTCCTTCTCTCTACAGCGACATTTCATGGTGTTTGGAGAATCGGGAGATGTTTCATCTGCCCAGAGTTTGGACGTGGTGACCATTTCTCTGAGACTTATTCAAAAGCAAAAATTTCTGTCATGTGCAGATGAGGAAAGATTTGATTGTTTGAGTAAATGTGATGTTAGAGTGTAAAACCAGGATGATAGTCTGCCTAGGTTCCTTGGAAAAAGCAAGGTGATTTTCAATATATTTCCCTGAAAGAAGTGTAGCTCTTCCATTAAGTTATTTATTAAGTCTTTTCCCTGATAAAATGTCAAGCACAGCCTCACAGGACATGAGGACAGTATCTAGATTAAGAAACATGCATTTGATATATCCAGATGGAATAACAAAAAAGGAGAACTCAGGAATTTCAAGCTACATACTTAGAGAGTTTCTTCTCTTCCTTGCAGCCCTTCCCATTACTTTGTGGATGCTTCAGTGGATGTAGGAGGAGACAGGCACAGTTCTAGTGATACAAAGCTTCATCTTGGTAGCCTCAGATTCAAGACTGCGTCCTGAGACTTCAGATTTAAGTAAGATTACTAGATCCTGGTCCATGGAGCACAGAACTGATGCGTTGCCACTATCATAGTAAAGGAAACAATAAAAAAAACCCAACAAAACCACAACAATAAAAACAAACAGAAAAAGAAGCAATTAGTGAGTGATAATGACATTTTCTGTTAGTTGCTGGGAGCTTAGTGCCTTGAAATATTGTGCCCAGGCTTTGCTTCTAGAAGTTTAAGCGCATGTAAATAGCACATCATGATAGCATCAATGGGTGTTCAGAGTTGTCATAAGATTTCTCAGGCATTTTCATTAATTTCTTTTCAGGGGGTTATAAGCAGCATGAATTAAATAGATTTTTTGTAACTGTTGCCACTTTTTAATTTTCCATATGACAACTCCCTTTTAATTTCTTGTTTGGACCAACAGAGCCCAATGCAGAGTTATTGTGTGTATGCTGTGACCATGCTCCACACACATGCACACACACATAATTTTGTCTGTACAAACCAGAGTGGAAGCAGAACACTACTTCACAGTCAGCATAGTTGGCAAACAATGCCACACAAAAAAATGATATTATTTTTAAAGGTATAGTGTGTTTTTTAAGGGATTTTAGTTTACTAAACTTTATTTACTTTTGTTGGACTTTCCTCAGGGATATTTAGGATTTCCAGAAAACAAATGGTAATAATGTGTGCATTTTAAAACAAAAATCTCTTGTGCTCTACTGAGAGAATAGACCTAGTTCGGTATGTGTACACTTCCAGAATAAATAAAACCCCCATGGAGTTTAGTGATAGACTAGCTATAAATTTGGGCTTGATGACAAGTTCAGGAGTTATGAAAAGCTCAGAAGGAGGCAGATTCAAACCAGCTGCAGCGCTGACAGCTGGTGATCAAAGCGAGATGCCCCCAGCCACCGCAGGGGTCGGGAAGCCCCTGCTCTGTCCAGCCCCAGCACAAAACCTGTCTGCCGGGGGCTGGTGTGACAGTCTTGTGGCACTCGTGCCAGGAGCTTGTAGTTCCAGCGTCTGGACGCAGTGACGGCACGGATGCCTTTTTACTAAAATCCTGTACTAGAATCTACACCTAAAGTAATTCAGCCATTGTTAACCTAACTATGCCATCTCATGTTTCATTCAGGCTGACTTCAGCCTGGTTGTTTCTCACTGATTGCAGCTGAAATGAAGACAAATCAGGCTTATTATGTTTAAGGGTTGTGAATATTTTTATTTTTGGTTTTTCACTGGGCCTGATTCTAAAGTGGTAGCCATTTCCACCGGAGTAAATTGGGAGCAATCACCCTGCTCCTTGTCGTCACTCACTCTGCAGTTAAACTAGACTCTCATTCATCGGAGTGAAAGGTGCCTGAGCCTTGAATAATAGTATAACACAGTGGACTATTTAGCAGAGCAGGGACTGAAACAAAAGTCCATCGCTCCAGTAAGTGCCCCAACAGGAGCCTGCAAAAAGTGGCTGCTGTCACTTCTTGCTTTCTCTCTCTTCTCCTGTGTATATAAAAACTGAAGAAGGGGGACAGTTTCACTTTACCCAGGAGAGAAGCTTGGTGTCAAGTCACCCTAATGGGAGATTTGGGGTTTAATCCCACTGGAGACATCAGGCATTTAATCAGATATCTGTGAGATGAATGAGTTAAGCTGCTGGAAAGGCTTTCCTTTACAAAGAAGACAAGCTGGGACTCTTCAGCTTGGGAAAAGCATGATGGGGATATGACAAAAATGTATAAAATCATGAATGGCAGGGAGAGGGTGAGCAGGGACTTTCCAGTCCCTCTTCCAAAACAAAAGCAGATTTAAAACAAACAAAAGGAGATTTTTTTTTTTCCCCCGACTAAACCTGTGATTTAACTTTGGAGCTCCTTGCCAGAAGAGGCTGTGGATGTTGAAGGTTTAAGTGGGTTTGGGGAAGACCAGACAAATCCATGGAAGAGAAATCTCTTAAGGATTAGGGAATATGGAGAATTCACCCTCTGCATAGGATGTGCAGGAACTGTGGGTTGTTGGAGGCCGCAGTCAGGTTCAAGGGGAGGGTATGGATACACCTGCCAGTGTAACAAGCTGCACAGAAAGACTGCTCTGTTCCTGCTGTTCCCAGGGCTGCTGCCAGAGACAGAGCAGTGAACTATAACACCCTTGGCCTGAGCAGTACGGCTGGTTTTGCATGAATAAGGGACTGGGGACGGTGTCATCTCCTACCTTCCTCCACCTGTGAATCCTGAGCTTGGGCTGAGTCCTCCTGCAAGATTGCATCCCTGTGGGGCAATGCTGAGCCAGAAGATCCTCCAGGATACACACAGGAGAGAGCTGCCGTGTGCCAGGGGAGTGTGAAGTCTCATGTGCTCCTCTGCTGTTTACAAGCAAAACTTCACACATTTGTACATCCCATGTCACCCACAGAAGTGATTACAGGCCTGGGATACCTTCAGCTATAGGCAACAATTTTAGACTTGACTACCTAAATCCTTTCATAGATCTATCCCTAGAAAACACTTCAAGGTCACCCAAACATGGCATAGTAAAAGATGATGGTTGAAACCTGTCTTACTCAGTGGGACCATCCTACTCTTATCATTATTGCAATAATTGTTTTAATTTTTACAAGGATTCAGCAGCATTTAGAAAAATTAGGTTTATCTTTGGTAATGCTTCCTTTTTATTTATGAAGTTCCTAGCATAAATAAAGTCTGGTTACTGTAAACCTGAAAAACACAGGGCTTTAAAGACATTTTTGTCAGATCATGGTAAGCACAACCTTGATGTGGTTTGCCAAGCTTTGAATTATAATGTATGTCGTCAGTAATGTAAGTTGTTATAATTTACTTCTGACATTAAGATCTTGCTTTTGGGCATATAGTTGCAAATGTATCCTATTCACTTTCTTACTTTCTAAATGCCCTTCATGTTTCAGTAAGACAATCCAATCAAAACTAAAGACCAAATGCACTGTAAAACAAATCAAGCATACAAACAATTCTTAAGCGTTCCTCTTATACGTTAGCTTGCTTGCCCAAGGCTTCTAAACTTCTTAAGCTATGTAATCATGAAGCGTACAAAAGTTTTCAAAGGAAACATTTATACCATATATTGTATACATTGCTCAGGCTGGGATCTGCAAAAAGAGAATCACACAGGTAAGAATTTATCATAAATCTAACCAGCCTGGTCTAAGACTCACCGCTACTGAAAATCCTCATTCAATTTTTTTTTTCCTGATTTTCTTAAGTTACAATTTAAAAGAATAAGTTTTATGGTGACAGCACTTCGGAGGTGACTAATTGTGCTAAGACGTATGCAACCCCCAATGAAACAAAAATGCCCCATGAGGAGCGATGCTTTAATTTAATGATAGTCATAAAGCCAATTTTTAAAGCTATAAAAGTCACTGATTCTCTGTCTTTAGCCCTAGGCTGAATCCCATATTCTGCATGTGCTTTCCATCAAAACTATTTCATGTTCTGCTTATAAGGGCAGAATACATTAGGTTTTGTCTTTTCCCACCCTTTAGTACAAAGCATACAATTTTTTTCACCAAGGATCATGAAAAATACTTAGAAATCTATGGCAGGAGTTTGGTCTTTATTAAAACTTGATATTAACCTGTGCTCCGGAGGCGCTGAGGCCACAGCCCCTTTGCACTGTCATGGCAGTGTGAACACACAGTCCCTGGTTTGGCAGTGGCTGCCCGAGTTTGCACAGTATCCAAATCGCTCCATTCGTTTCATCTGGCAACTGAAACAACCGCTGGGGATATTTGCAATCCTAACGTTAACGACTTTGTTGCTGACTGAAGCATGGCAAGGAGCAGCAGCTTGGAGATTTCCAGCACAGGGTCTGCTTTCGGGGAGACTGTGGACGTGTGCTTGCAAAGCCCCTCTAAACCTCTGGAAGAAATCTCCCCCCTAAACAGCCACCACCAAAAGGAGAGGGTTGTGTACTGACAGACAGTTTACCGGGGATGGTACTGAGGTAAGTACAGGAATCCTAACCCACTTCCCTGGTTCGGGGTTTAAGCTGATAAAGAGGAGGATTAGATTTTCCCTGTGCGATAACCATCTCCCTGCCCTCCTCAGCTGCAAATAATTAAATGAGTTTCAGTAAGTGTGACATAAGATCAGATCCCAAGAGCTCCTGCCAAAGAGGACTATAAGGCATGAATTAAATAAAGGTTGAAGTACTTTTAACCAATCAGCTGGTTTCTCACTGAGAGCCAGGAGCTTCTTCATTTAGGAACCTGACATTTTGTTCGAGTTCTGCTGAGCAGAACAGATCACACCAGTTAACGCGGTAATGAAGAAGTGATGGTGGTATTTGCACTCGACTCGAACGTCAGCATAAATTCTGTTCCTCATCCAGATCAGTACGACTTCCCCGAAATAAAGCATATTTCAGCCTCATTAACCAATTTAAGATCTAAAATGAAATGAGATAAATTTAACTTAAATCCATCATAACCAGGCTGGCTTTAAGAATTAGTTTCTCTGGGTTCGTAAGGATACTTCCAGTAACTGTTCCTGCAAGGTAATCTATTCTGAGCTTTTTAATGGGCCCAGCTACCCACAAAATTTTAATTGTAAATACTCAGATCAGATATATGGACTTCTGCTTTCTTAATGTTACAGCCACCCATGAAAACTTGCAGTATTCCTGCATTAGAGTTTCAGGCAATAAATGAATTCTAATGTGTTAAAATGGTACATTTATCATTTAGCCACCGACACAGACTTTGAACAATAAACGATTTTAAAGATAATTACTGCACTTTAGAATAGCCTTTATTTCAAGCTATAGATTTCAGTTGTGTTCATACTGCACAGTTAAAACTGTTTAAATATTTTCACTTTTCAACAAGATGGCCACCCAAAGTGGATGCCTAAGAAACAAAAATTGTAATTAAAACCTTGAAAGGAGGTTACATTTGCTAAGTTACTTGTTGTGAGAACTGCAGCGTGGTTCTCAAGGCTCAGCCTGTTGGGATTAGCCAAATAGGTATAGTTTCTTCATAAATCAATTCATTTTCTCTCAGCACTACTATAGCCAAATGTAATACTCAAAATAACCTGTTTCTAAGGGGTCACCTCTATGTAACACCCCTGTATTGGTGTCATAAAAATTAATAGGAAAACTTGCCTTAAGCTTAATTGGTATTTTAATGCCTACATTTTTAAATTACTTGAACACTTTCTTAATTAAACTGGAACATTAAAAATGAAACTGCTCTTTATTTTTTGCTGTTTTCTTAATATTAAAATATTTCAAAGATAATTGCAATCTATATGGAAGAGTGCTTTTTGTAAAAAAATTAAAAAATCTTGTACTTGATACTACATGTTAATTATAAGAAAGAAACAACTGGGGAAAAAAATGTAATGGGTAGTCCAAAGGCCAGCAATGATTTCACCTGTATGATTGAACATAGCAAGTGTTTCCCAGCTGTTTAGATTGTAATCTCATTGTGGATTTGTATTGCTTTCACTGACTATATCTTTAATATCTACATGGACAGATGCTGTTGTGGTTGTTCAGACATTTTAGGAAACTTGCATCTTCCATCACCATTGTCACAAGTTAAAGGTCCAGAGACCTTAAGCTGATGGTTCAAACTCATCTTGCCAAAGCAACAGAGTGAAAAAATGTATCTGTTTTTCTTACTGCTCATTTTAAAGAAAATGAAGTGAATGATGAGATTTTTCAACATCAATAAAGTCATTCTTTCCCTCAGCTTGCAATGTTTGTGGAGCTTTATTTAATGGCTAACTTCTGACATCTTTCTAATCTACGGATCATTTATTGTGTAGACATATTTTAACATCTACCTTGTGCTTGCATCCTCACTCACCATCCTGAAATTAACCATATTCAGCAAATAAACCATATACTTGTGTTCGCCAGGCAGTATTACAGTTAAGGATAGATATGTGTTATTGAGTTTAAATTAATGTACCAATTCATTAAACATTTTCAAGCTGTGTGCCCATATTTGTTAGAGACAAAATGCTAGCCGATTGCAGTAAAAAGCCTTTTACGATCCAGTATATGCAACCTTAGTCACCTCAGCTTCCAGCTCATACAAAGCTAACCCACACTGAACTGTGGTCACTGGAAATTAGATAAGTTTCTACTAGTTGTTTTAATCTGGTCTCATTTTCTTTCAGGTGCACCAGTGCCAGTTCAGAGTGACTCCACCTTGGCCTGTGGTTTTTTCAGTTTTATATCAGTGTAAGCAAGACCAGAATCAGACCCTGGTTTCTCTCCGATGCGTTGAACCAGTTTTGGCATCATGCAGCTCTTCATGCAAAGATCCAGTGGCTTACAGCGGGGTACCAGGCTGCAGGAGGTTTGCCCATCTTTTCTTCTGAATCTATTTAAGCTTGCTATTTGCTTAAAGAAAAACACATTGCTAGTACCAGTTAGGTAACTGGATCATTCTTTTTCTTCCATCAGAAATTTCTTTTGCTTTTACTTTCACTTGTAAGGGCCCAGCTTCTAAAGATTAATAGTTACATCTAATTACGTGGGCTGTTTGTGAGATTGAGCTCTGAAATTATAAATACCCTCTGAGTTTGTAAGCAAGTAATATTCTTCAGAGAAATTTGCCCTCCTCCATTTTTAAAATGGGATCAAAATGGAATTTCCTTCACCTGCCGAGCTCAGAGCTATTGCTGTCTTTTCTCTTCTAAACCTCCTTTTTTGCTCAGTTGCTAGACCAGCCTCCCTCATGAGCCTCTTCCCGGGAGAAGCAGCAAAAAAGGCAGAATTGAAGGAAAGACGGAGCAAAGGTGGTTGTTTGCCACTTCCCCGTGTCTTGTCTTCTGAGTAGAGCTGCTGTTTTCCCTCACGAGAAACTAGAGCAGTTAATTACATGCTCTGCAGCCCACGTCACCCACAGTAGCTGCAGCCATGTGCTCGCCACAGCCTGATGCCCATTCCTGCATCCTGGCTGGCGATGCACCACACACCGTGCTGGGCACCACAGGAGAAATCCTCTGGGGCAGCTTGTCCCACCCTGCACACCCCGGAGCAGGGCTGCTGGCCTGTCCCTGGGCAGGGGACACAAGATGGAGCCACTTGCTTCTCTTATATTGACAGAAATGGGAGAAATTCTGCTGCCTTCGTTACTGCGGAAGAGGTGGTGATGTTTGACTTGCTGGTTCTTGCTGCTGGTTTTTTTCCCCATTCTTAACCCACCAAAATAACTTGGACAGCTGCAGCACTCAGAAAGGGCCTCTCTTTTCCTCCTTATTAATTGCACAGCTGAGCCTGTGGTCTTTGATGTTGTTGCTGTGAACACTGATAAAACCTGAGGAGCTTTAGAGCATGAAAGTTGCTGCAACGAGTTTTTCTTGCTATTCATGTGTCAATACCCTATCGAGTCAGCAATTGTCTTAAACCTTTATTGCAAGTCAATGGAAAATAAAGGAAAAATTTCTCTGTAATCATTTTTTATAAGACCCTTCTGTAAATCCCGCCTCACATGCAAATTCACATGTGCTTGCTGGGTTTTATAGCATTCCTGGAATTACTGCTCAAAATGTTTTCACTGTTACATCAGGTGCTGGTGAGATACCCTGATAAGATTAGCATTTAGGAGGGAAGGGCACGTCCACCCAGAGACACTTCTGACCAAGCAGTGCCTAGCGTTGCTGGCAGAATTTACCCTTCTGCGCGATATTGCCTCTTTTTGCATTTGAAATAATATGGCTCCTTAACACACTGGAAAAAAGGTTCTGCATTTAAAAATGCCACAGGAGCGAAGATTAAGAAAGCAAGTGCAGACGCCCAGCTGTTGAAAGCAAAAGCAGTAGGAAATTGGGGGTGGGGGACAGAATTAGCATTCTCCTCACACATTCGCCGCCTGCTCTAATCACAATGCAGGCATTATCAGCGAGCGTTGAATCTTTGTATTATTTCCAAGTTTCCCCTATTGTCAGTCATTGTGACAAAGTGCAGGACAATCTGACACAATGATGAATCACTCCAGACATTGAGTTTTCACATGGCTGTCAGACGATCTCAGTAGGCTGTGTCACCTGAAAATGCCACAAGACTAAAACCATGTTCTTCAGAACAAAAAAGGGAGTTTGGTATAAACTTCACTGATTCAGGACATAAACATGGGAGTCTGGAGGGCTGCCTCAGATTTCTCTTACCCAGGAAATTTCTGCATTTTCATCCAATGTGAATGAAATCAGAATCAGAGCTCAGGATTTATTGAAATGTCTTGCATGCAAACCAGCAAGATACGTTGTCTGGGTTTTTAAATTAAAGAAGTCCTGCATGGAAGGATTTGTACTGTGTGCATTTTTTTAAATACTCTGTTCAAGATGTAATGCCTATCAAAGAATAAGGTATTTTATCCTAATAGTTTCAGTTGCATATATAAAAATGAGTTTCCTGCAGTTTCTTTTTCCTGCATTTCAAAGTTATCTAGCAGGCTTTTTATATCTCTGTGGGTCAGGTAAGATGTAGCTGTACTGATAACTGATTGATACATAGTCAAATGCAAATATGCTTGTTTAAGTACTTGCCTTGCCTTCATGTATATTTGCTTGTCGGTGCTATTGTGAGTCCAGCCCAGAAGAACTTTGCTCTCTCCCACATTATTATTCACAAAGGCAGCTTTCTGAGTTATTTCTGTTCCTGCACAATATTCATGATAGCAATTTGATAGCTTAGCAGTTTCAAGGTTATCAAGTGATTGAAAATCCTACTGCTTACTTCAAGGTGTAACATATAAACTGAACTGCCATCCATTCTAGTAATACAATAGTTTTTCTTAATGCCTTTCATGAACTCCTGATTTAAAGTGTAAGCTAACTTCAGAAAGGGCTTATCAGCCCCAGACTTGGTTGGTGCTGCTCAGCTGTTGAATAGAGTCCCCTGAGTTTGTATCACTGCACGTAGCACTTAAGCAGGCAATATTTAATCTTTTTCAAAGATATTGATACATCAGCTCCCAAATGAGGACATTAAACTGCAGTCATAATGAGAAACAAAGAAGTGGTTATTTATCTCATGTGTCGAAGGGCTAGTGCTCCTTTGATATGAATCTCGTGAGCAAGAATTGCAGATTGTAGATCACGGGGGTTAACTATACCAAGGAGCAGCTACAGAGCCATATGATACAGTAGCATTTGTTAATGATGAACAAATAAATGCCACTGAATGCTTAATGAGGACATTGAAGAAAAGCCCATCATTTCTCAACCTGTTTTGGAGGCTCCCAGCCACCCACTGAATTTTGGCTGCAGATGTAGTTTGGGTGGTTTCTGATTGGTGGATAGCATTGCTTGATGGAGTTTACATGGTGGCATCTGCTTAAGTAACAGATGTCTGTGCCACTGAGGTGCTATGTTCTCACTTTTTATATATAGAGAAATTGCTTCTCAAAGAGTTTTTATTGTCTTTATGCAAATTAAAATACAAAGTTCTTCTCCTTAAAGGATCCTCATTATAACAAGAACCTTAAATAATCATAAATACATATGCAGCCTCATAAAATCTTTTGCTCTTTGGATATCAAGGAAGTTCCTTCTGCGCTGCCAATTGTGCATGAAATTAGTTCTTATTTCAGCTACCAGTATGAAGATACTAGCTTTTATTCAGTGAAGCCCCACTGGATTTCTAAACAAATAGTGCAGAATAGTTGTTTGTGCCAAAGTATTTCAAGGAGGAAATTTTGCATTCTGTTTCTTATGCAGTGCTGAAGAGTAAGATAGAGCTCTGTACTTATTCCCTAGAAGCCTGGTGACAGAAATATATGGTTTTTAACTTTCCTTTGCCAATTTTCTTTAGTAGGCAAATGCGTGACGTCTTTACGGATTCTTTTTTTTTAACCAGGGATTGAAATCTGTGAATGAATCATGCCTAGAAAAATGCCCACAGATGCCAGCCTACTTTGGGCTGTGTTAAGCTACCCAAGTCCTTACGCTTCTGGTTCATCTTACATCATAACTTTGCGTCAGGTATGACTTAGTGCCTTGCACAGCACTAGATTCCCCATCTGTTTTGTTTCAGGCACAGAGAGGGATGAAGGATCTTTATCCTTTGCATTACCTATGTACGGACCAAGCAAGATGGCAGGTGCTCCATAGCATGGCACCTTCAGGCAGGATGAAAAGAAGGGCTGCTAAGGGAGGCCATGGCCCCAGCCCAATTTGCACAGGAGTGAAACCAGACCCTGAGGCAGGTAAGACTGTACTGTAACAGGATGTTTGGGGGTTTTCTCCTATGGGCTACACATAGGACAAAATACACATAGTTCAGGACAACAGCTCCTGAGCTGAACAAAGTGATCCTTGATGAGGAAGGCAAGATGAATGTGCTAATACCAGACTAGAGCCTCTACCAGCCACTTCCAGACCCTTCACAAAAAAGTGTATGGAGTTCAGTCAGCATTGAAAAGCACCTGCCCGTCACCTCATCACCCTTAGGCAGAACAAATTGCCCCACAAGGACCTCTGAGGTCAGCCTTGGCTGCCAACCCCAGAGATGATTTGGCTGCCCCCACCCCCCCCTCCCTGGCACCCACACAACTGGGGCAAGCGAGGCACAGGGCTGCTGCCTGGCAGGGATGTGTATCTATGTACCTTCTCTTCCTTCATGTGGGCTCAACAATCACCAAACCTATGGTAACTTGAGAGAAATGGCCAAATCCTTGCAGAAAGGGGAGCCTGGATCATGTCTGGTCTCATCACATAGTTTGTGCTTGGTTTTTTTCCTTTTAGAATATGTTGTATTGAGGGAAAATAAATTGAAAAAGAAAGTGAAGGGAACAGAAAAGTGATTCTTGTTTTTTGTCCGACCTGTGGGATGTGATGCTGTAGGAGGCAGAAGCCAAAGTCTGTTCAGTGGGTAAACCTTATTTTAGATAGATATTTCTGATATGACCTTTTCTTAACAATATTTTTTTCACATATCTACCCAATAGACTGAGTAAGGAGGTGGTGGATGTGTGGTGTATTATTAACCTGGTGGCAACAACATTAATAACATAGAAGGGTGCTTTATTCTACTGCCAGCGCTCACATCTGTTTTACAAACATTACCAAGATAATCACATTCTTCCTGCATCTGCTTTGCTTTAGCTCACACAGATAATTCAAGGGTAATGCACCTTGTCTAAGCTAATTCTAAATGCATGCCTCAAACACAACAAAAAGTGCTTGGTGGGTATTTTGACCCAATGCACTACATCAAAGTATCCAAGGTAGCTGTAAATGCTTTGAATAAAATTGGACAAAAATGGGCATTTGTCCAGCTATGTTTCTGACTGGCAGTTGTTTGAGTTTTAAACTTTCCCTTTATGTGAATATATACCAAATTACAGTGCAACCTGTAAGTTGTTCAGGTGCTTCAGTCAGAGCTGTGCTAAGAGATAAAAAGTACAACGGACAGGTCTAAGATGAGTCTTGGAACTGAGACCTGACCTTTTCAGATAACCTGCAGGTTATCAAAATTGCCTATATGGGACGACACCTTTGAGACAATGCACGTAACGTGGAGGAGCTTGGAGCCCTTTGGGTCCAACTCACTGGGACTTTGCCGAGTGGCTCCAGACATTAACTCCTGAGAAAGGGAATCATGCAGATGACTGTTGAAAGTGAGGCTAAATGAAATTAAGTGAAATTGATAAACATAGTAAATGATGTACTTAATAAAAACAGAATGTTTGTTGCTCATTGAAAATCAACAAGAGGTCGCACGTCTGGAGGAAGCCTTACATCCTCACTGAAGCTGTACTTGTTGCACACTACGCATCAAATCCTGGTTTGTATGGTTAAGAAATATCAGTGACCATTATTATCAGCAGCTTCTGTTAGGTACTGTGATCAGGTAATATCTAAGGTGGCAGAAGCTTGAAATGACACCATTAGAGAGGGGAAAGAAGGGAATTTATGGAGGCATCATTAGCATTTCCTTTTCAAACTTCATGCAAATTTCTTGGAGGAACATATGCTGAGAGTCCTCTGTTAGCACTTGAAGCCAAAAGGAGTCTCCTCCTCAACACTGGCTACCACCTGTCATCTTCTAAAAAGTATGCCATCTGGTTTCAGATAGCTAATACTACATTGGACATCATTCCATTCATAAGCTTGATTTCTTCTGATAACTTCTTCTAGTAACTTTTTTAAATGTTACTACTCCCAATAATCAGTATGATAAATCCATTTAAAAATAAATTATTAGCACTATTCCTATTTGCAAATACGTTCACCTAACAAACTTTATCGGTAAAGTTTAACTTGTGTTTAACTGACATTACATTAAAGTGCCCATCAACATAAAAAAGCAAATAAAAATGAGGATTTTTCAAGCAACTCTTCAGGTTGTACAGACAGCAGAGACAACTCTGAGTCCCTTCTAAAACAAAACCAGCTTGTGTGTAGCAGATCAACATTTGGATACATAAGATGGCAAAGAGGGGTCTGAAAGAGGTCTTTATTCCTCATCTTTCAATGCTAAAATGCAGAATTAGGCATTTGAAAGCAAATGCAACAGAAAATCAACAGAGAAAACAAGTGAGCTTGTCTCCAATAGGAAAATTATTTAGTGCTATGTAGAATGATCTACGAGTTATCTTCTTATTGCACTAATAAATTGTCACAAAACTGTAGCACAAATTTGATTTGAAGAGAGTCCTTGCTTTATGTTGGGGATCTGCATCAAATGGCAGGGTGTTTGTCCCAAGGTGAAGAACTGCTTCAACAGTAAAAACACATCCTGATTTGATCGTTCATCTCACCAACATTGTAGTATTGAGTTTGGGGGACTAATTTCTAAACTAGTGCAGTATAAGTGTGAGTTAATTTATGCCTATATTATTTTTCTCTGCTCTCACTTGTTCATGTCACTGATATTTTGCTTTCCTGTCTCTGTTGTCCTTACTGTTTTGCTATCTATGTATTTTTTATCTCAATATTCTTATAACATTATAATTTCTGTAATCCATCATAAAAAGCCAATACAATTCCATCAGTAGTTAATCATTTAAATTAAAAGCAATGTGATAGGAAACTTAGGAAGACTTAGAGCATGCTTAGTGGTATTCAGATATTGGCCAATTGTAATCTTGCCTGCAACTGGTGCTGTACGTGAGAATTCCTCATGGCCAACAGGAACAAGGAGCAAACCAGGACAAAAGGCTAGATCCTTCTGCAGCTTGTAGGAAAGAGATTTTAAATTGTCTTGTTGAAACACACACACACACAAAACATTGCCCTGTCATTGGGAATAATAGGCAACAAATTGATACAGTCATTAGGGAACTGAAAATGAGAAGTATAGGAAACAGCAATTAAGCAATTTCAAGCCTAAATCATAACAGCGCAAGAAAAACTCCCCAGATGCCTTCACAGCCTTTCAAACAATCACTGGATAAGTTTTGCCAGGAAAAAAAAAAAAAAGAGAGAGAGAAAAGAAAAATGAAAGCAAAATCAATACGTATACTCAGAAAACACAGAACTGCAAAATCAAATTAATGAGGGGAAATTCCCAATGGATGGAAGAGGAAAGGACATGTGAGGACTGCACAGTCCCCTGGGGCAGTGGTGCAGGACATGGCTTTGCAGGGAGGAGCCATGCAGGAGCCGTGTGCCCACCAGCCCCATCCCCAAGCCCTGCTGCTGCCTCGGCATGCCGAGCCCTCCCAGGGACCTCCTCGTTTTCGGCATGGGATTTCTGTAACTGTGTCCACGATGGAGGAGATTCACCTTCAATGGGTGATTCGGGGGACTGGGGGGATCTCCTCTGGGAAGCTCCCCCAAGAGCCTGCTGACCCCCTGGTCAAATCCCCTCCTCTCAAAACACAGCTGGGTAGCCAGAGCATCCTAAAATACCCACACCTACACAGTCCAAACCAGCTGATGGGGGCAGCCTGGCAGCCAAGGAAATATCCTAAGCAGAAACTTAACAGCACTGCCTTCCCTTGTCTGACTGTCTGCTTGTGAGTTCACATTTCGGTCATCATAAGCAATACTCTCCGCTCTCCCAGTCCTTTAAATCTGTGCAATTACTCAGCTTTATCCTTCTAAGCAATTGCGCAAGGGATCATTTGGTTGTTCTTGATGAATTCTCCAGGACAGTTTAATATGGAAGCCCTGAGTCTCTTTGCCTGATGATGAAAAAAATACTGGGGTTTAACAGGCTTGACATTGCTTGTGGTTTTTCTGATGATGACCTGAGTTGAAGTCCTAACACTGCTGTGTGTGTAAGCTTTCCTGAGCACAGCCTCATTTTTTGCCAAGCAACGTTGCCCATGTGTATATCGAGAATTTGGGAATTTTGTCCTGAAACTAACTCCGTGACTAAGGAGGAGTCTGACTGGGGGTTAGGCACTTCAAATACCTTGTAGCTGTTGGTGCAATGTCCAGCATGGCTACAAACTCTTTTGAACTGTGAAGTTATTTTGTATATTCCCAGAGAACATGTTTCAGAGAAAAGCTGGATTTGCAGACATGGGCCAACCGTCTGGGCAGCGTGCATGCAGGAAGGTGCATCTTTCTGAAGGAACGAGACCCATTAAACATGAGCGTATTTCTTTGCTTCTAGTGTGAAATATGTCTTGCCAGAAATGTGTCTTTTCATGACCAGTGGAGGTCTTGAGCACCTGTTTATCTTTAATAGCATAAGCAGAAAGTAACGGAAATTATTAACAACAACAACAATAAAAAAAAGAACCAGATAAAAGACAGCTAACTATATGAAGTCTCACATCTTAGCTCTAGGTAGTGCAATCCTCTGAATATCTATTTCTTCCCATTTGTGTGATTAATTGACATCTTGTTAACTGCTCATTAGGGACACTGCAAATTAGTGCGGAACAAAATAAACACGTCACAACAGAGTAGAGAATTATACTGGAAACAAAACTGGGTTTTAAAAATACATTTAAGGAATCAACCTGTGTTACATACAAGGTAAACTGGAGATTGAAAACTTTCTGAACTGCTGCTGGAGAGTATGTGGTAGCCTGCGCTGTACTCGCAATGCTGTTCTGACTTTGATGAATTCCAGACTGTGTACTGTCTCTGGCCAGTGATCTGAATAGCAAGAAGTAGTCACACAAAATGGTTTTTAAAAAGATATTCAAGCTTATTGACATATTAGTCCAGTGGAGTGTATTTCTTGGTTAATTTATACACATCTCTGAACGCTCAGATTTACATGTGAATAAGGTTTCAAGTCAAGGTGTCCTAATGATGAAGGCTCGCTGCAGAGTTGTCTGTAAATATAAATGCTGCATATAGAGCAGGAATATCTAATCTATAAAGTACCTGCTTTACAGTGCACTTTAGAGGTAGTAGTGCTGAGGACAGAAACCAGCAGTGATCCGATATGCAGAAATCCAATGCTTAAACCCCTTCTGAAAATTCCCCAGGTCCCTTCTCTCCATGTCTGCAGGCAGATGTCTGTCACTGCAATAGGACCATGTGCATGCTGGGGGCCTGAACAAGTGCTTTTGCTGGACCATGATTACCACACAAGCCATTACACTGATATTGGAGATCTGGAAACCAATGAGTACAGGCAAACCAGCTTGAGATACTCAGATGAAAGGAACTGGCAATGGACTGAGGTTTCTTCTCTTTGTTATGCTTCTGAGGCTCCTGGGTGCTATGGTAATAAGGTAGATAGATAAGTAGTAAATAATAATACTAATAAGTAAGAAAAGGATATAGCTACCAACTTCTGTTCACAAAATAGGGCTAAAATTATATCCCCTTTATGGTCAGAGTAAGAACATTGAAAGTGTTAGCATAAGTCCCACACAATGCTTTGAACCTGCAGGGGTGGTGTTGTGAGGACAGCTGTGATTAAGGAGTCAACAGCTGCAGTTCTTCCTAACTCTGGGAACTTCCTAACTCCACAGGGAGTTTCCATCATGATACCATGGCTCCCTGCGCACCTTGCAAAGGGAGCGGTACCGGAGGAGCAGGCAACCGTTGTGCCTTCCCGTACACGGTGCTTGGCCAGGAGAGGTAGCAACTGCTTAATACTCTTGCACATCACAGCAGTGGCATTACAAAATTTTTCTCCCTGTTGCAGCCTGGCAGTTCCACCAGGAATTCTGAGCTAAATGGCATTTTTTTCCCATGCACCAAAGAGTAATTTAATTTGTTTTCTCTCGCTTGTTTTGTATTGCCGCAGAAGAAAGGACAACAACTGATAAAGGGAGAAAGCAAGAGAGCTGTGGCAGAGATTTTCCATTTTATTTATGGTGACAATGTGTAGCAAAAGGTAAAAATAGATCTCAGTGCTGACAGTTTTGTTGCTTCTTGATCTCAGGCTGGCACTTCAGAGCTCCCACCACCACCACATGTGAGGAGCAGTGCCTGAGCAGAGGGATTGGGCAAAGGCCTGCATCCAATGAATGGGGCAACTCTCAAGAAAGCAAAGGTGAAAACAAAATTGCGAACAATTTACAGTTTATTTTTCTTGGAGGAGACACCTCGGGCTAAATCTTGCTCTCCTGAAACTGAATCAAATGAATGAGTCCTGTGAATGATGAGAGAGAAGACTGGGAACTGGAGACATAGCAAAATCCTCCCAAAGGACAATGTGAGAGGAAAACAGAAATATCTGGCTTCTGTTACAGCCTTTTCCAAATAGTAGCCTATTTGCATGACAGGTGAGCAGTGAATCATGCTGTGTGAGACTTTTTGATCCAAAAAAACCTTACTGAAGGAGACAACATTTCAAAATCAATAGCCTGAACAATGAGCAAGGTATCAGTGGTGATGACCGCCCACTCGAAAACAGAAAAAAAACCTGGTGGGGTGCCACCCAAGCAAGTACAGAATCAGTGATAGCGTTAGCTTTTCTTTTGAAAGCCATTCTTACAGGAATGCACCTCTTATTCACTGTACTGCCTGCCCATGCATGTTATTTTATTAGAAGAAAAGAAAATATTTTAAAAGCATGTAAGCAAATATTGAACAAGAATAATCAAATGACAAAGGAGACAAAGAATGGTCATGACTTCTTTTTAACACAGGGGAGCTGTTCACAAACCACAGAGAGAAATAATGTAAGTATCTTTTCAAATTGGGACAACAGTATTTAACGGCATGGATATGTCAGTCTTGCTTTTTTTAATATTTTTTTTTTTTTATTGCACACCACTGGAGGAAGCAGCTGCAACACCCGTTTTCATTAATACTGCAGATGAGATGCGAGTATTGCCACACTTGGCTAAACTTTTGATGTCCTCGAGGGACTGTGTGGGGGAATGACTTTGATGAATCACAGTTGCACTTGAAACCGAGCTAGGAAAGATTAGCGTGTCTCAGGCAGAGAGATTCCACTCACCTGATTTTTTTTTTGTTCTGATGAGATAATTTTTCTAATTAACCTTGATAACATTTCCAGACACACAGGCCTATCCACACATAGATGGAAATATATTTTCAAATGGACATTTCACTTCTATCCATGTTTTCTAGTAGTGAATACAGAATTTTAATACCTCAGCTGCCAACTGATTCTTTTGGGAAACTGAAGCTGAACCTCTTTAACTGAAGCAGAAGTTGCCCATAGGAGCCTTTGGCAGAAATCCAAGCTTCCATAGGCACCAATGTGTTCTGTATACACTGATTGAATAAGGAGAGCAGTATGAACTTAAGAGCAACCTTACAGGTTTTATTCCTCCTTTGATGCTTATCAAGGAAGTCAGTGATACTGTCCTTTTCTGAGCAAGGTCTGAATGACTGTAAAGAACTTTTGAAAGCCAAAGCATGCCAGTACCTGGTCCTTTGGAAATGTTCAGTGTCGGACCTTGGCCCTTCACACCATCCCACTTAGGAACAGGAAGGACCATCTCTTAGTCCCACTGAATTCACATGAAAATCACCCTGGAAGCAAAATGAACCATTCCCCCTGCTCTCACCCTCTTTGTTCAGTTTTAAAATTACTCAAGTGCCCAGCCAGCACTGCTTCCGAAAGTTTTTCAAAGCTTTCCTGAGTCCCCTCGCTCTTGTCTGGCTTTACACCAACACTGATTTTCTGCTATGTAAAGCTGGAAAAGCAGTTCTCCACTTCCCTACAGGATCCATGACGCCTCTCAGAAAGAACAAGTAACTCCCTGGTCATCCTTTTATCACGTCCTTTGAACCTGCTGTGGGTGAGCTGAGGCGAGTGCTGCTCTGAAAGGCTTTCCCAGGGTGCTTGGTGGAGGTAGTGTTTTTCTGTGATACCTGAAAGATGCTAAAGCTTGCTGAGAATGCAATATAAAAAACAATCTAACACATTATCTAGGCTCAAATGCGATAAATGTGAATTTATTCCTAACCATTGATCATATTTCTGTCTCTGACTATGGTGTCACCAATACAGCAGTGTTTAAAAGGAGCTGCAACGTCACTTCATAAACCTTCATACAGGCAGAGGAACCGAGAAACTGTAATATAGGTGACAACTTGTATTTTCCCCAGGAGCTGGGAATTTAGCTTTAGGGAGAAGTTTTAGCAGGATATTTGGTACCAGCTAAACAGAATTTAAGAGAGGGCCAATGTATATGTGAGTTTTAAGAAGACAGTAATTTTAGAGACACCACAATTCTTTTTCTCTTCAGATCTTATGCTGGTACCTCATCCCCAATCTGCCTTTCCCCTTCTCAGAGAGAGCCTACTACAGTTTTTGTTGCAGCCGGGTTTATACAAAGCCAATAGTTAGCTGTCCACTTTCATGTGACTTTACAGGTCTTTTAACACATCTGGCAAAAGATGTAATTGCTCTGAGTGAGCACTACTTTGTTAGGCAGAAGTGATCGCTCTGTGGGATTGGCTTTCTTTACCTGTAGCAAGTTTTTTGTGTTGTTCTCCTCAAAGAAGTCAATGAAACTGTCCATCTCTGAGCCAATTTTACAAAGATTGTAAAATAAAAGTGGTTTGAAAACTAAAACATTCCAATACTCAGAAATTACTTATTTTAAAACCCAGTTGTGCCATTCACCTGAACACTCTATGAGGAGGTGCCATTCACGCAAGCCCCAAAGATATTCTTCATGATGGTTCACAAAATAATTTGCAAAAATTTCAGACTTGATACTACATATATATTTTTTTGTACAATGGGTAACATGGTTCTGAGAATGTGTTGTTTTTCCAGGCATACTTTGGTGAGGGGTTTTGTTTCACTTTGCTCTTTTCTGAGGCAGACAGTCTTTCCACCTCGTCAGCCTTTGCCATAACTTTTAAAGGACACAGGCAGAGAAAGAACAGATGGAAATAATGATAATTACTTACTTTGAACGTTGCAAGAAATGCATAGTGCCTATAAGGTCTCATCCAAAGTTAATGGAAAGACTATCAATCTATTGTACTTATATTGCCTCGGTTACCATAGGATCTGAGCACCTCAGCAGCTTTCAGGAATTTATCCTCAGGACTATGTGAGGTGGGGAAGCATATTTTTCCCCATTTCGTTGGGGCAAAGAAGACTTTATATGCTTCCCAAGGTCATACACACTGATGGAGCAGGAATTTGAAGCTAGGTGTTTCAAGTCCTTTAGTTGCCTTGATGGTAACCAGATCCCGTGTGACCTGCTGAATGGGTGGGTTCTAGATCCAGCTCACCCTGACAGGCATCCGTCATCTTTAATCCCAAGCACTTCAAGCAATATGTGGAGTATAGTACCAAGTGTGATGACCAAATGGAGTATAACAGCTATTTAGCCATTTCATAAGCCACAGCACATCAAAAATTGGCTCTAGTGAAGTGAATCTCAAGAAATTACAAAGGCAGTACGAATCATACCAAAATCCACGTGATTTTTCTACAGCTCACTAAAAAAAAGTCATGTCCCTCTCAGATGAAATGCATGTTAATTACTGAACAATGTGTGAACAGGAAACCACTGACAAAGGAGCTTCACTACCCATAAATAATATGACCTGTGCAACTGTTATCAATTAGTAAGTGTAATATGATTGAAATAACCAGTGAGCTGCTAAAGCCTGTGTACAACCCCCATCAGTTAATATTTAAAATAAGGAAACAGTAACTACGCATGATGTAGGGTTTCGGAACTAACTACTAGAGAGTGGGCCTTTGTAAATATGGAAGATGTTTGTGTCAGAAAAGGTAATGGATTGTGATCTGCTCAATAAGCCTTGAAGAACCACTTGGAACTGCCAAGATTAGGGAAGAAGTAAGTAAAAGGTATTTCCTACTGGGGGAGATAACAACCACCGACTCATTGACCACCTACTCAGATGATACCTCCTATGCAAGAGAAGACAATGAAGGGAGAAGATGGAGTTTGTGTGCTAATTTACATGAAGAGCGAAGAAGAAAGGACCAATCATTAAGGAAAATAACAACTAATTATGTATTAGTTAAGTGTATAATTATGAGGACTTTTGAGACAAGGGTGTGCTGCCTTGAAACAGGCACCCATTCATGTGTATCAATGAATTAGTCTGAAAATACCCGACTCTGTGTGTTATTGGCTTGCACACCAGGTAAACAAAGCCCATTTGTGGGACAACACAATAATCAGGAGCAAAACCTGTGAGAACATCTCACTGATGTTTCTTGCCATGTTTCACGGCCCCAAGCACCTGGTCCTACCATGTCTGTCATCTCCTTTGATCCACCTCCCACATTGCTGTTCTGGCTTGCTCTTGCTTTCTCACAGGACATTCCTGGGGACAGGGTTTCCCATTTGGCATCTTTTGGCATACGTAAACTATTGTGCCCTGATGTCCTGGTATCTTTTTTCCACTGGTCCCATCCATGATGTCTGCCACCAGTTGGTCACCATGCTTGTGGCTTGCCCTCCCTGGCACATGCACCACAGCATCCCCGTAGCATCAAGCGGCACGAAACTCCTTCACCGTTCCCCAGCCCACACAGTGCTCTGCAACACCCTGGAATTGGTTAAAAAGTTCCCTAGTGTTCTGGTTTCAGCTGGGTTAGAGTTAATTTTCTTCCTAGTAGCTGGTATACTGTTATGTTTTGGTTTCAGTATGAGAAGAATGTTGATGACACACTGATGTTTTCAGTTGTTGCTAAGCCCTGTTTAGACTAAGGCAAGGATTTTTCAGCTTCTCATGCCCAGCCAGCAAGAAGGCTGGAGGGACACAAGAAGTTGGGAGGGGACACAGCCAGGACAGCTGACCCAAACTGGCCAAAGGGGTATTCCAGACCATGTGATGTCATGCCCAGTATATAAACTGGGGGGAGTTGGCCTGTGGAGATCGCTGCTTGGGAACTAACTGGGCATCAGTTGGTGAGTGGTGAGCAATTGCATTGTGCTTCACTTATTTGGGTATATTCCAATTCTTTTATTATTATTATTATTGTAATTTTATTATTGTTATTATTATCATTATTAGTTTCTTCCTTTCTGTTCTATTAAGCTGTTCTTATCTCAACCCATGGGTTTTTCCTTTTTTTTTTTTTTCCTGATTCTTCCCCCATCCCACTGGGTGTGGGAGGGAGTGAGCGAGCAGCTGCATGGTGCTTAGTTACCAGCTGGGGTTAAACCACGACACCTAGTAAAGGAGATTGTGCACAACAGTTTAGGATATGGAGGCCTGGGTTGTAGTGAAGACCCTCCTGCTTTAAACAAAGTGTTTGGGCTAATTACAGCTGAAGATTTTACTCTACTAGAGGAACCAATATTTCATTCATGCACTAAGTAAGTGCTATATCTCACCTTTTATGTTTTGCTTCTGGATGAAAGCAGTGTATAGTTCTGGTGACAAGCAACCCTGCAGCAAACAGAGTGTCACCATGGAAGTGATTGTTTCCAAAACAGGAGGCAAGAGCATTGGGTCTGAAAGGAAACGCAGTATTTTAAATAACACAGAGGACATAAAATTAGTTTTGGGGTTAAAGATTTGGGTGATTGTTTTGTTTTTGAAGAAATAAAACACAAACATTCATCGAACATCTATCTACACATCTGCTACATGTGCAGTGCAATTCTGGGGCATCATGTACATTGCATGTACAAAAATAACATAGATATTAATTTTAAGTAAATGTGTACTACATACAGTGCTCATGTCATTTCTAGGAACTACACAAAGATAGCGTGAAGGGCTTAGCTATGAGAAATGAAATAGTAGGGAGAATTCAGAAACCATAGTTAAAGAACTTTAAAAGAACATCTGAAAAGATGAACCTTTTGATAGGATTTAAACTGCCTATGGGATTCAAGAGCTTTAATCAACAAAAGCAGCTTATTTCATCAATGTCGTGAGCAATAGCAGACAAGGCATCATCAGTGAAGAACACTGTAGAAAACAATTTCTTTGGTTTAAAAAACTGTTTAGAGAAATCTGAGACTCCTCCCTTTGTCTGGTGACCATCTGGATGGATTTTGCCTTGGAAAGCCTGTCCTGAACTTGAAGCAAACAAACATTTGTTCACATGGTGGGAAAGAAAAGATTGAAGCAGCTTGCCAGAACTGGAAAAGCCGCCCATGCATATCAGTGTATTTACCTAGAGCAAGAAAAATGTGCTCTTTGTTTCTGGGACATTATCTTTAGTGCCCTTGTAAAGCTCTCCTTGACCATCCTGCATAATGTAAAGCCAGGGAAAATATACTTCTTTTTTCCCATATATGACATCTATTTCTCTAACATACATTTGCATTCAAGATCCATTACCAGAAGACTCTTGCACCATGTTAGAGGCTCTGAGGGTTAATTTTTGTGTTCCTTAACAAGGTTTTAGTCACCCCAAAATGAGTTTGCGGTAGGCAGTTCCCTGGGGGAGGAGGTGCTACCCTGGCCTGGCAGCACTGCCGACAGCCCGGCCCCGGAACGCACCGAGTGTGTGGAGAGTTTTGCAGGACCAGTACCCAGCGAGGCAGCGGTGCCAGATGGTCCCCCCTCCACCGGGCTGGGCTGCCAGAGCCAGACCCCAGCCATTTTGGGGAGCTGGCTCTTGTGCTGATGGACCCAAAGCCATCAGCTGGTGCCGGGGCCCTATCCAAGACCTATAAAGAGGGATAGACAGTAAACCCCATAATGGGGAGGAAAAATGCAAAGAGGCAGAAATGTTTATTTTCCTTTTCCTTTCTGGTTAGCCATTATGAATTAGGGTGGCACTGTTTTGGATGGACCCTGGACAACTCTGGGCTGCAATATATTCACTCAAACATTCATTTAAATGAGCTGGCAGTTCAGGTGGTGGTTGTTTCCTGTTTCAAGCTA
The DNA here is from genome assembly GCF_000737465.1 of Haliaeetus leucocephalus. NCBI lineage: Eukaryota > Metazoa > Chordata > Aves > Accipitriformes > Accipitridae > Haliaeetus > Haliaeetus leucocephalus. The sequence continues at coordinate 4,080,258 of NW_010972887.1, read as the reverse complement.
TTTAGCATCCCTGGCTGTTTCTTTGCTAACTGAAATATATGATCTCCTTCAACAAAAAAACAGTGACTACTAACTATACACATCAAATCCAGACAGCAACTAAACTTTTATGATCTCAATATTGTCAATATTTACTCAATATTGTCAATATTTACAAGACCTCTGAACCTGCCTCACCCAATGCACAAAAGCAGGAGGAACATTGCATTTCATATTTCTTCTTTTCAGAAATTTGAGTAAGGTGTAAGTAACCTTTCCTATAAAGTAAGTCAGCCAATAAGATCCTTCATCTCAGCCATGTATAATTTACAATGTAAAAGTGATGGGTCATCACATTTATATGAATCTGCATATACGGTGAAAAGTTAGAATATTTTGGAAGGAGCTGATACATACTCCACAAAGGAGAGACTGATAAATCGTATACTGGCTCTTGCTTATTTGTGCACCATCATTGCTCAGGCAGAAAGACTAACGAGTTGCCTGACTAACATCAAGTAGTTCAAGGTTGCTTTGCTAGTGTACATTTTGACAGTCTAATGTGCATTTTTGGTGGCGCGAATATAGATATATCTAAAAGATATACCTGAAAGATTTTAAGTTCAAGATGAAACACCTTTTCCTTAAAGACAATTTTGATTTTTTTATTTTAAAATTACCTTGAAGTGAACTTCGAATTACTCAGTGTTGAAATGAACGGCAAAGGTTTAAAAGAAAGTATATGTGTTAAAATGCTTTAAATTCCAGTAAAATCGTTCTGAAGTTTTTAGAGCAAATTGAGGGCACCTGTGCAGGCACATATTACCTTCCTGCCAGCATTGCAGAGTCTGAGAGCTGAATTATTAGGAAAGCTCTTTTGCTGGATTTCAGACAAATCACTTTAATGTGCCAAAATTGATTTGGCATGAAATCATCAGTAGACCCTCCAGAATACTAACAGCATTAAAGGCAGAGGCCAGGACTGTCCAACTTGCTTGGCTAAAGTTAGGCTCATAAACTAGTAGTTAGGCATCCAAATTAAAATCTTCTGCTTCCAGATGTGCTGTGTGTCTGTTGGTACAGCTGAAGAGATTTCAGCAAGTGACACATGGGGGTACTGAGAATATGGGGGACGAGGGGAAGAGTTTATCTAATGTCTTTGCTTCTCAGCTCAAATCTTCATCTACAAGCCACAGATGTTGTAGGTAACCACCCCAGGTAGTTGCTAAACCACTATAGTTCTGTGCATTTATTACTTTTTTTTAACAAATCCACAGATCTTGTCTCTGAACCACACATCTTTCTTTTCATCCATCAAAAACACTGGTGCAGCCCAGTGCTCTGAGCAGAGAGCAGAGAGCTGATAGGTGAAGATCACTAACCTCTTCTCCCAGCTCCACTTTCAAGTCCCCTCATGGCCTTGGGTGAAACTTCTCCCAGCCTCTGCTTTCTTGTCCATGAGACAGCGATGACGATGCTTATTTTGTATGTATGCTGTGAACATCTCTCATTATATTCAGCTACTTTCCCTGAAGCACAGATTTACTGTAGAATCTTTGGTATGAAAGTATAGAGCAATATTTTTCCCCCAGCTAGTTGTATTTATGCAATTTAAGAGTGTGAAACAGCATTTGGACCAGGTCTTTAGGCAATAAGATACATACATGATATCTCTGTAACGTTTAGGGACAGGAGCCTTGGGTGACATAAATCTGCTTTCTTTAAGTTCAGTGAATTTGAAACAATTTCCTTTGGTGGAGGTATTGATTCAGTTCAGCTGAGGTCCAGGCCTCTGCCTTTTCAGTAGCAATGTTTCCTAAAACAATTGGGAAAAGTACAGTACAGGAGGAGATCTGCAGCCAAGCAACAACTCAAGGGAACTAAAACTGTCGTAGCTGATTAACAGAAATGAAAGCTGCTCAGAAACAAATCTGAGTATGAATTTGGAGCACAAGAATTAATTGAGAAGGGGATTCTCTTTGTACTTCTTTTAGTAGGTCAGACAGTTTATCCACTAAGATGGCTTTGAAGCTGCCAGCAAAAAAGGCGTCACTGGAAAGATGAAACGAGCCAGTGAGTGAAGTCATCTGGTTGTCCTAAACCCTACTATTCTGAGTGAATTAGTTGCATGGTGAATAACAGAAGCCTAAGCCGAAGATGCTCCATTAGCCTTTCCAAAGAGATGGCAAGAAAGGGATAGCACTGGCAAGGGATGAGTTGACAGTAACATGCAGCCTTAGTGCAAGAACAGGGGTGTAAAGCTGAAAGGTTGAATTTCTGCTTCATGCAGCTGTGCAATACTTCTTTCACTGCAGAAAACACCGAAGTACTGAACACAAACTCATAGTGATGTACTCCCTTCCTGATGGCATTCATTTAATGGTGGTGTGGGGCAGGTGAAAGTTACAGCTGTGTCATGGTGACTTAGTGGATGGTTGTTTACACAGCCATGAATTCAGTGGGAGTTTTTACACTGATTTTAATACAATGTGGCTCACAAGGAAAAAAAAAGCAGATATAGTCACAGGAATTGGTCAGTGGCATACAGGAAAAAGACTGCAGCTCTTGCTGAAGTCAATGGGAAGAAGGGTTTTCACTAATAACATACATAAAGGCATGTGAGAAAAAGAAATGTGCATTCAGAGCAAAACAAATGAAGTGGTTTTTTCTAGCCTTTGGCTTCTTGAAAATACTGAAAGTAGAAAAATTCACTTTTTAAAGCTGCCTCTGTTTTTAATGCAGAAAGACAATGTGGGATGTTTGTCCTGAAGAGAGCAGGAATAAAAGAGATATTAAGATCTCACAATCCTGGTCTTCCTCATCAGAGAGGAGTCATGGCAGATCATGCCATCCTCTGCCTCCAGCATCCTACCTTGTACCTAAGGAATCACTCATCCTTCACTGCGGATCAGTTAAGCATAAGAAATGGAGGAAAAGAGTATGCAGTCACAGAATATGGCACATTTTAGGAATTAAATTGTGAAAACAATACTTGCTTTGCCCATATTTTTCTGTACCTATAGCTCCAAAACCAATAAAAGAGGCTTTTTGTCATGATGCTGTATTATGTTGTATTTATTGTTTTTTCCAGCCTAAAGTGCTTTGTGTGTGAGATTAAAAAGCTGCAAGTCTCAGGCCATCTGGCCAACCAAATGGATTTAGTGTACAGGATCACTGCCAGATGCATGCCAGTTGTAAGTTTAATTTTTGAACATATAAAGTGCCTGGGGCTCTGTGTCTGTTATTCAGAGAAAATCATGTTCCAGTTTTCCAAAAGAATCCAGATACCGTTTGAATCTAGGTGTATGGTCTTTTCTCTTTCACATGGTTTAAGGGCATATTCTTTGTTTCTCATAAAGAAAAATGATGGCAAGAGAATTTTGCATATATCTTACATGTTACGTATGTTTGATCACATCTGTCTGACCTTACGGAACAGTAGGAAACACAGCAATAAGTTTTCTTAAGAAGCTTCAGTGAAATTGTTTAACTGAAAGATAAAATTTCACAGAGTACTTTAGATTAATTTGCACTTATATTTATTTATGATCCACTTGGAGAATAACTATGTTTTCAAGTATATAATAGTTTATAATATCTCAAATTGATATTTAATTGATTTCATTTATTTTAAATGAGGAACTAAAGGAAGATGAGATGTATTTTTAGCTTTACAAACTGTAAGAAGGATAAAGTGCATTTAATTTTTTATTTTGCAAATGTTCTCCCATAACAAGGTCTACAGCACGTCTGACAGAGATACTGTGAAAATGAGGAAAGGTGTGAGCACAGATAGCTCTGGGCTTTGCAAAAAGGTCTTGAGGATTTTGTTCAAAACACACCAGTTGAAATCCAGGGTAGAGCAGGATTTGGGTGATGGGAAACAGTGATTTGCGAGCCTGGCTCTCCTGCCTAATGCACTGCTGCCCACATCAGTGTATTTCTTTGCAGCTAAAATACTGAGGTTGAATTACTTTCTCCTAAACAGACCTGAAGGCCCAATGAATCAGAGATAAATGTTTGGAAAGGAAAGAAAAACTTGTTTGTCAGGGCAGAGTTATTCTCCCCTGTCTGATGGAGCAGTGAGGGAGGAGCTGGTGAAAGCCAGACATTGATAGCAGCCAAGGGCTCCTGCAGCGGATCTCGGTGCCCTCGAGAGGCACAGCATGTGGGACAGCCCAGCCCACTGCGCTGACTGGATTTGGCAATTTCCATCATAGTCAAGTTAAAGTATATGTAGACAAAAATAGGTTTAAATGTTTGGAAAAGGGGAGTGGCGGCAATGTTGCTAGATGCTGCCAAAAGCAGAGCCTCCCATAGGAATTTCTTTGCAAATGTCTCTAGCACTAAAACCAAATCTCAGTCCCCCAAAATAAGGCCTGCATCAGCCTTGAAATCAGCAGGTCTAATCGCGTTGTTGCTCCTGGAGATAGATGCAAAGTTTTGGTTAGCAGCTCAGATTGGTATGTTAGCAGCTCAGATGACTACCCAGTGAAAAGGGCTCTATGTGGTTTGAGGTGCACCTTTCCCATGAAGAGCCATAAAAGAAAAGCTGGCACTGTAATCTGTAGTTTATTTTATTCTTGAAAGTAATTTTCCCGGTGATATTATCCATTTTTTTCTCCTGCAAACTTGTTCAGGGGTGGGAATCAGGGAAACCAAACAAACAGTAGATTTCATAAAGTAAGGAACAGCAAATTGAGCAAAAGGAGGATTATGAAGACTAAATCTTTTGTTCAAAGAGTGATTAAAAAGCATTAAGTTGGATGAAGTCAATCTAGAGCTTAACTGTATGAACCTTCTGCCTTGTTTTTCTTCTGTTCGGTTTTACATGTATTAAGAAATTAAAGGAGTGGGAGAGACCTCTCGAGGACTGCTGAGGCTAGGGCTTTTTAAAAATAGTAGTGGAGCAAAATCAGTTAGACATATGCCCTGCTTCCCAGTTTCTAGGCAAAGTAAATTGTCCTGGCCAGCTGTATCCAAGAGAGGCAAGAATAAGCTGAGTGCTCTTTTCCAGGTGAGGACTCAAGCAATTCACACCCAAATGTATGTGCCATGGGGATTCATTCCTGCAGGCAATGAAATTCTGGGATTTGTACCCTCCTCTCCCCATGGCTTAAGTGAAAACAGTTCCCCTGCCCAAGAACAAATACAGCTGCAGTTCATTGATGAAATGAGGAAGTGTCAGGGTAATTGCTATTTGCTTTGCATTCAGAATACTTTTTTTTCTGTGGTTTTAGATTAAAACTGCACAATATGAGGGCATCCAGCTCTCTGGGTCTTGTTTGCCTTAAAGAAAACCGTATTTAGAGGAGCACAGCTCCTTTGCAGGAAAGACCAATAGTATGAAGTAGGAGTTATCAGTGGATGCTATATCGTAGTGATGGACATATATCAAGAGAGACTAAAAACAACTAGTCAGGTTTCTGCATTCTACTTGTGCAGCATGGCACTTGGAAAGCTCTGAGCCTTTTTTCCACACTGTGTTTATACAGAAAGATCAAGGGTGGGTGACAGAGTGCAGCTGTAAACATAAATGAAGTTGGTATATTTTTTTTCCACAGCTTTTCTGTATTTACTGACTTAATTGTCTTCTGTTTAAATTGTGGTTCTAAATGAATTGCTAGTTTGATTTAAAAATAATTGTTAATTTCAAAATCATCTGTCTCCAGCCATTTCCCATCATGAGCTCTTTGGTCAGTACATTTTCTTGTCCTCCCAGTTTGGCCTGATGACATATCCTTTATCTGAAATATTTTTGTTTCTGGTCTTTGATGTCCTTATGAGCATGACTGAACATTTCAATCTTTACTTCTGGAGAATACTGCCCTTGGATGGCAGCTGTACCCCGTAGCTCTGCTGTATGGAGCAAAGGCTCATAATGGAGCAATGCAAAACTCTCCCAGTAGCCAGCAACTTTACACTGAGATGTACTGAGAAAAAACTTTGCCCTAAAGCTTTTTGCTCTCCTAGGATCTTATTTTTCCCCTTGATTCACACTTCTCTTTCTAATGAAGACCAGAAGGAGGAGCTTCCCCCTCCCCAAGGCACTTGAATAGAGCTTGGAAGAAAGCTGTTTTCCTTCCAAAATTTGTTTTTGATATTTCATCATCTTTCTCATTCTGTGATTGGATGAAAACAGAGCTTTTGGTAAAAAGGAAGTTTCCTTCTGCCCCAGAGAGAGCTAATAAGTAGTCTACTGGCTAGGGCACATGTCCAGGGCAGAAGGCACTGAATAACTCCTCAGTCTGGCCCTTACCAGAGACTGAACTTAGCTCTTGCACAGTGCAGGGCCCAGTGTGCCTGATAGCTCCCCTCTTCTTTCCCTCCATCCATTCTCACCTCCCCCAAAATCACTATTATTCCCATGGAAATTTGCTTAATCGGCCATTTAACAAAAAACTCCATGTGGTTCTAGCCAAGCAAGTTGAAAAACTGAAACAGAACTTAAGTTGAAGAAGTTGGTTAGCTCCAACCATAGGGGATACGCATATTTATATTGGCTTTTTTTTTTTTCTTTCAAGTACAGTGGATTATCATAGAATCATAATGTCCTTTCAGAATTGCTTTTCCAAGGGGTGATGCTGTATAAATCATGAAAACTAGACATGGAAAATGTCAAGCAGGTCTCCTGGTCCAACCATCTGCCAGGAGAAGATTGTTCCCTGCAGAATTTTCCCCAGTGCTCTGCTGTAACAAAGTAGCAAAGAGATGCTTTATCTGCAAAACAGCTCCACGCCTATTTATAGTCCTGCAGAACTCATTATCTTTAGTTACAGAGAAATGACTTTACACCCCTGTTACAGAATAAGGTCCCTCTGTCCACAGTGTCACAGCTGAGTTTGCCTACGTGCATGTCCCCAAAGCCACAAGTGTGAAAGCTGATATGTGTTTGCAGCTCGATAATTAAATCAGAAACATATCCTATCCACCGCAATCACATATCCTGCCCTTCCACAACACATTGATAACCAACCAGCAACCACTTGATTACTCCCCCATGAATAATAGGCAGCACAGCAAAATGTTCCTGTGTGTTGAAAGCAGAGAAGGAGCATTTCATTACCAGAACCTCTCCCTCTTTGCCAGAAGCTACCAAACAATAAAATGGAAAGGAGAGATATAGCTTGTGGCATCTGTCAGTGCAAGTAGCCTTTGGTTCAACCTGGGCTGTTATAAATATTATATTAGAAGTATTAGCAAGAGCAGATTGGATTGCAGCAGGTCCAGAATGAGGCAGCCCGAAGGCTGGCAATAAAGCTGGAAGAAATGAAATGGTTTGGCATAGGTGTCTTCTGCTTTGCATTGTGCAAGGAATGAAAAGGAAAGAGGGAAATCTTTCTGCCTTGATTCAGCTCATCTGGAGCATTTATTTAGAAGAGCCACTTTTGCCACCTTGGCAAAGAAGGACTGCGCCTGCATGGACAAACAACATGACACGTGACACTGTCCTCACAAAGTCTATTTAATTACCCTTGTCACTCTTCTGTGCTTTTCTGGACGTGTTTCTCTATGTTTAAGTAAGTTGGCATCATCATTGGATGTGGGATCAGTCTGCACTTTGGGCCAAAGCTGGGAGTGCAGGTTCAACTTGCACAGGCTTCATGGATGAACCTGGGCACATCAGTGAGGGACAGAGTTTGAAGACATTCAGGTACTGAAAGATGAAAAAAATAGTTACTAACTCTTCTTGGTTTCACACAATGAGAGTTCCTGAAACTGTCATTTAATTTTTACTATCAGCTTTAGACACTAAAATCATTTTTTAAATCTAGTTCGTCTTTACATCTTGGTCCCCCACCTGTATTACAGAAAGAAAATTGTTTCTTGAGCCTGAACTTTTGTGAGAAGCTAAGAAACTTCTGGCAGAGGTGATATGAGTGCCTCAGCTAAAAAGGAAAATTCATTATATACATTGAAATTCTGACAACTTCAAAGGAACAAAGAAAATCAAGGGGGAGTGAATATATCTCATATTCCTTCCTGTTACTGCAATTTTAGGTGTTACTTGTAAATAAAAATTGTTCCCCCAAAAGTTTAATTTTTTAGGGTCATAGTGTTACAGAAAAGAAAAGAAAAGAAAAGAAAAGAAAAGAAAAGAAAAGAAAATCCTTTAACATTCTTCCTTCAGCAATGAGAGAACAAGGCAGGCACAAATCATTGAAGAGGTGGACATCTCCACACCACTAAATAAACCCTCCACCTTGGTGTACACGGGGGATTAGGAAAGAGTGATGCCAGAGATTGGCTTAGACATATTTCCCTAGAGGTACAGAGAGATATTGAGGGAAATCACAATCATTCTGTAACATGTGATTAAGAAATCAGGATTTTTTTTTTTTCTCATTTTAAGAATGCAACAGACTGGATGGGAACCACCTGAGAAAGCTGACGGCAAGAAGAGTGGGGAGAAATCATTCCAGTCAATACTTCTGAAGTGTGGGCTTACATCGTTTGTCCTACAGCATTTTTATCATAGCAGAAATACTCATATAAAGAATAGCCTTGATCATCTTGGGCAGAAGGCTATTATATAAACAAGTACATATTTAATTGCCCTCTTTTTGGTCTCTGAAAGGACTTTCCTCCTGTTTCAAGTTGGAGGTAGGTCTAAACTCAAGAGCACTTGGCACAAAAAGGCACTTGAAGTTTTCTGTTCAAGGATGTGCAGTTGCACAGCCTCTTCGAGCAACTTTAAATAGGTGCCGTGAATGGCAAGTTGAGAAGCTGCATTATCATTAGCTTCCACCTGAGGGTAAAAAGAAACACACTTTCTGACCTTAGATGGATCAGAAACACTGGCTAATCAAGCAAATGGCAGTAAAATATCCCCGACTGCTCTGCTACTCTTAACCATTTCTGGTATTGTGTCTGCCTTATAAAATGCACGACGGTTAAGCTCCACTTGCAGGACTGTAGCCTCTGCAGGATGGGACAAGGCAGCCACTCACCCTATGCTGCAGTTACTGGTGCCCATCCAAGGATTGGAAATGGTTTACCACTGCCACCCCTGGCCCTCCTGGACTGTCAGTTTGCTGGTTTGAAATGTCCAGCTGCGGCTCTCTTAATCATGACCCATCTTGGTGCCAGGAAATGACCCCCTCGCAGATGTGTCTTGCACATCTGAAAGAGAGGGTTGGTGCTCCCATCTTCCCAGGTGACACAAAGTTATGGCGTGAGATGCTCCTGTCCAGCCTCCTGCTAGGTACCTCACCAAGCTGTTGCCCACCAGGCAGGGCGATGAACAACCTGCCCAGCACTCACACGCCATCCTGCTGGGATGATGTCCAGTGCTAAGCCAAGAGGTCTGTCCACACAGCCTCTTGCTGTCCCTTTGCTACAGACAGCTACTATTTGGGGCCATATTTGTGTCCCCCATGCAGTATAGGGTACGTACAGTCATTTCCCTTCTCTGACTTCTCCTTTCACACTCGACACTGCAGTTTGCGCTTTGGCTCTCTTCCTAATGACTGTATTATTAGCTCTATTTTCATCCGCTCTCAGCTGTTTATTTTGCATAGAGTTATTTTGGCTGCTCTATGTATCACAAATTGAGTAGCTGAATCAAGTCCACAAATGCTAACAGAGAAAGCACGTCAAGCAGGGCTCTGTCTGACCAGCATCATTTTCACCCTCGCATGTGCTGCTGCTCCCTGCCCACGCCGGCATCCCAACTGCCATCCTGCTGCGTTTCTGAACGTAGAGCGGCACAGCGAGGAGCAGAGTGACCATATGGCCTGAGGCAGCTGGGCCATATGAGTCTCCATTTGCAACACCTAGTTTGCACTTGCTAAGACGCAGAAGGTGTTTAATACGTTATGTGTCACTTTATGGGCTATTCCGGCCTTAATTGCAAAGTCTGAAATGGTGCACAAAAGCTGTCCTCTTGAATGTGCTCCCTACAGGAACAGGAGGCGTTGTCCCTCAGTCAGAGTGTTTTTCCATTTGTATCCAGGACATCTGAGCAAAGCAGCTGACACTCTTCAGCATTCAAGATGGCTGGTCCTACCATTTGTTGTCTAGCCATTATCCCCTCAGCAGCCCATCAGTGCTCTAGTTTTTTGGTACAACTAATGGAAATGTGGCTCACAACTGGGTGGGTGTGATGGTTTTGGCTGGGATGGGGTTAATTTTCTTCATAGTAGCTAGTGTGGGGCTATGTTTTGGATCTGTGCTGGAAACAGTGTTGATAATTTAGGGATGTTTTGGTTACTGCTGAGCAGTGTTTACACAGAGCCAAGGGCTTTTCTGCTTCTCACCCCACCCCACCAGCAAGGAGGCTGGGGGGGCACAAGGAGTTGGGAGGGGACACAGCCGGGACAGCTGACCCCAACTGACCCAAGGGATATTCCAGACCGTAGGACCTCATGCTCAGCATGTAAAGCTGGGGGGAAGACCGATTCTCTGCCCATCCCACCGTGGGGGGAGTGAACGAACAGCTGTGTGGTGCTTAGTTGCCAGCTGGGGGTAAACCATGACAGTGGGAAAGGTCTATGGGGCTCTCGAAGGGCGTAGGGACACCTTCAGACCACAGAGGTCTGTTATTTAGGTATGAGAGGGATGGAATCATCCTGAATTCACTTCTCACAGACTTCCCTGGGGTTTTGGAAAAGCCTCATTTACATATACATGTTCCCAAATCATGTCTCTGGAGAGCCCTCACTGTGATCAGCATCAGGTATGAGCCCTGCAGTCTGCAACTGCATAGGAGCTCGCTGCTTCCTCACTGCCCATCAACAGCTAAAATGGGAATTTCCATCTGCATCGTGCAGATTGGCTCCAGATTGTTTATATGGAGGGAATGAACTGAGAAACAGGGAAGGAGCCCTCACCTTCTGCTTTCCTGGGAGCAAAGACTTCTCAAAGGTCCTATTTTCTTCTGGCTCACTGGAAATCCTTGAGGGAATGAGGGGAGGAATTATATTAGGAGATTCCCTAACAGCAAACAAAGCAGAAGCACCTCATTGCCTAGGGAAAAGCAGGGAGGGGCCAAGTGGATAAAAGCAGAAATGAATGATCTCCATTCAGCTCTTCTCTTCCCACTAAAGCTGAAAGCTGAAAAATTAAATAAAACTGCCTATCTCCCAGGTTTTGGAAGAGGAAGGAGCACAGGCTATGTGCATGTGTTGTTACAAGAAAGTCTTAGCTAGAAAAGAGTTTTCTAACAATTTTACCCCCCTCCCAGCCAATCCATGGTTTTAGCAGCAACCCGGGACCTCTGGTGGGCGATAGCCCACTTCCCAGAAGAAAAAACTCTATGGAAACCGCGCACGGTTTTTAATGTTTAATGACATAAAATCAATTGGAAGTGGTTGCTGGCTTCCACAATCAATTTTAGGAGATCTCTCAGAGAACAGGAGAAAGTGGGAGAGTTTCCATTAGCCCTGGAAATCTCATCAACGATAGGGAAATGGTTATAAATAACCCTGCATTCCAATAAACATATTAATAACCTTGTCCTCACTGATTTCTCATGTCTCTGTAAGAGGATACAGTTTTGTCACCAGTAAGGTCAATATCTTGGTCTCAGTTAGACCCTTTCTTTGCACAGACACAGAAACATCCATGTGGCTGTGAGCCCTTTAGCAGAATGAACTCTGAACCATGGCTCACGGTTGCTGTCCCATGAGCTGTCTCTGGTCTGGGAATACCTGAGGGGCAGAAATCCCAGGGGGGTAATCCCCCTGCCTGCAGGCTCTGCCCCATAGCGAAAGGCACCTTAGCCAAAATACAGGGTAAGAAGCTGTCCTGCCCTATAGCTGGGTGGGAATGGGCTCCCCAGGAAAACATGGGGCTCCTCATCCTGGGTGCACGCAGGGGCTAGTGTGGCCAAATTCACCCGAACGTTCATGGGTGGCCACACTCAAGGGCTGTTCGGTCAATGAGAAGTTGCCTGCTGATTTTGATGGGCTTTATGCCATTTGCCAAGCTTAATGCTGCATGGCATGAAGTGCCCTTTTTCTGCCCTTGTTTTGCTCAGACTGGGGGAATGTGATGCCTTCTGCTAGATGGAATCTGAAAAAAAAAAAAAAAAAAAAAGGATATTTTTTGCATCTTTTAAAAATCCCAGGACTAAGCAAAGTTAGGAACAGCCCTGACTGCAGCTCAATACAAATCAAGAGGCTGTTTTCAAATTTTCCAGGTTCGCTCCAGGACTCCAGCTAAGTGAAGTCAAGGCAGGGTTTGTAATGCACAATTTAGTTAGTGAATTTGTAGATCTCTAAAGGCGTGCTTAATTTAATATTGTTTCTAATGGCTATTGTCTTCATGCTTGCCTGTTTCCCCGGTGTTTTTCCCTTTTGTAATTACTTGAATGGGCATTTCCAGGTGCACTGCATATATTAGCAAGCACTTTCATTTTAGTAATGAGTGAGACGCTTTCCGTGTTTATTTCTTCATTGTCCTAATAGTTACTTTATTAAAGGTCCTGATTCTTCTACAGGAGAAAAACAAACATTTACCACTCATTTCTACCTCATTTTCCTCTTCTACCTTATGATGCCCTTGAAAACAGAAGAGTTAAATTACTTACTGACCAGGGTTAGACCAGATTTAAATTATCAGAGAAAAGTAAAACTAAAAAGGGATGCTTGGTCAATGCCTGTCCTCACCCCTCACTGGAATGACAAGTAAGCACTTGTTGAACTTAAAGCCATTCCTCTGGTCGTCAGGACCTCGGGGCTATTTTAAGCTCTCTTAGGGGTACCTGCCGTGCCCGTTTCCCACACCCCGTTACCCTCCCTTAGCATTAATGTGCATTTTCCCACTCCTTGTCCCGCAGCGTGCAGCCTGGGGACTCGTGGGGTGCAGGAGGCCAAGCTTTGCCCGGCCACTCCAGGCTGCCAATTAATGCTGTGGCAGGATTTCAGCATCAGCTGACAACCTTCATCCTGCCGCTGAGCAGCATTTATTATACATGCACAACATCTCTTTGCCACATGCTAGTCTAATTTTCAGATTGGCTGTTTATTAGCATTATTACAAATGTGGCTCTTCATCTTCTATTAAATGGTACTGCAGCCACTGTGCTCCCACATGAAGCCTATAAGGAAGCACTTCGTTCATTAAATTACCCTGCAAATGTCAAACTTGCTCTGTATTATTAGCTGTACATCTTACATCCTCGTTATTAGGATTCTGTGTCTTGAGGGTGCCCTGTGGCATATAGATTTTTTAAAATACAAACCAGTGTCATTTCGCTGTTTAAAAGAACATTTAATTAAACTGGATTCATTGCTTGTATGGGGCTAGTTAAATGAAAGCTAAATAGAAGGCATATGATTACATGTTATTAAGAACAGCGACTGCTCCAGAGACCAAACTCTTTTAACACAACATTAAGCTGAACTCATTTCATATGCACAGGTTAGCTCTGGCCTGTGAGGAGAACATATTTTGAGAAGATCAGCAGAATGGTTATGGGCACTAAACAGCTTTTAACAAAATGCGTGTTTCAGGGAAGAAACCTTTCCTAAGGTAGACTTATATATGCTAATGACAGAAGTCAAAGCTTCACACTGATTCTAGGTAACCTTTTAATAATTACTGCTTTTATAGTGTCAGATGTAAATTATAAGATTGGCTTTATTTATTATTTCACTGGCTATAAATTAACAAAGGGCCACAATGAGTATAAAAATAAAATTGGAAATATTTTGTAGGCTTGAGTCATTGGTCACATCATTATTTTTTAATGGTTTTCAGGAAAGCAAAAAGTATCATAACAAAAACCTCCATTACACAATTTCCTATTCCCTACTCCATTTAGGTTAACACTGTTGGTTGGATCAGATTTTTTTTAAGAAGAGCACTCACCAAATTTCCTTTCCAGGCATCCTAAGCTCCTTTTTGAAATTCTACCTCACCCATGTCCTTCTCCAACCCCATCCCTAAAACTCACCATGGCTGTGAGTCTTCAAAGCCTTCAGGAGTGGTGTGGCACTCAGTGGGCAAAAGCTGCTATTTTTTACATGAATCGCAGCCATCTCATCGTACTCTTTCAGCTCCCGGCTGCTCTGAGGTTAAGATTGCCTTTGGTGGTTTGGAGGAGGGATAAGGGTTTGGGTGTGCATCACTACATGGCACTGGCTGGGTGTTGTAGCCCTCTCCCCCCTTCCTTCCTATGCACCCTTCTTGCCTGTTGATTTATCTGTTACTAAGGTTAAAACCATGACAGCAACAAGCTCCAGCTCAACCCCTCTTCAAGTCCGCACAAGGACACCACATCTATTTTCTCTGCTTGCAAGTGAGGACGCACAGCTAGAGCTCCAGAGAGGCAGCTCTCAGCATGAGGTTCATGACTAAAAAGCATTAGGCAATTGAGATCTTGTATCTAAAGCTGGAACTACCTGTTTCCTCCAATAAAGTAACTTAAAATCAGGCTTTTTGCCATGGTAGCTAATGGTGGGACCAGTGCTGTGTGTCCCTGGTATGTGTTCCCTGAGCACTACTGTGTTTCGTGCAAATAATCCAAGTCAGCGGTGAGGATATCGCTGTCGGAGGATTTGGCTCACAAACTTCCTCCAAATCACACGGAGCACAAGGCAGAAGTTTCTCCCATGTGAAGTAGATGCACTCAGAGCTGAGGCTGCACCGTCTCCCTCCGGTTTGGCTCCTCTGCCCTCTCTGGAAGGAAGCGCCGATCGCCCCGTTCTGCCTGACTCCCCCGGTTCCAGCAGAAGCTTTATAAATCCCCTGGGCATGAAGATGCCTAATGACCAGAATAAAAAAACCTATGTCCTAAAAATGGCTGGACTTGACTCCTCTGCTCAGCATTCCCCTGGGCGGGTGCAGGCAGCTCTGCTTGCTGTCCCTGGCATTCCCAGCACGGCCCCAGGGCACCTTGCTGCTCGGGGCTACAGCCCGAGCCCCTGGGCTCCTCCAAGGGTTTGGGCTGCCGACTGCCGCCACAATACATGTCTCCGATTAATAAACAGAGTAACTTTTGCCTGTGCATTACGCCAGACATGCCTCTCTACCTCTATCTAGGTCAGCAAGAGCCTTGGGAGTGCAGAAGTGTGCTCTGAAAAAAAGAGGAAGAGACCTTCCTATTTTAAGGTTGTTTTAATTGCTTTTCATGCTTTTCAAAACATCTGAGAGGAAACTCTTCCCTGGGAGTGCCACTTCCCCCACTCACACCTCTTCTGGAAAGACCTGGAGATCTCAGCCGCTCCTGTGCCACAGCCCAGGCACAGCACTGGCTCTGCTTCTCATGGGGTTCCTCTCTGTCTTCTCACCGTGTCTACTTTTTAGCTTTCTTTTTTGACTGCAAAAGAAATGGAGCCCTTCCACCCATTGCTAATGCAAGCATGCAGCCATATATACATGAGAAACTGAATTATAGTGAATAAATTGAAACAAATAAGGCAGTCCTGAAGAAACTCTGCCTTCCAAATGGAAGTGTTGTTGTTGGCAGGGTTTAACCCCAGCTGACAAACAAGCACCATGCAGCCGCTTACTCACTCCCCCCACGGTGGGATGGGGGAGAGAATCGGAAGAGCAAAAGTGAGAAAACTCGTGGGCTGAGATAAAGACCGTTTAATAGGGAAAGCAAAAGCTGCGCACACAAGCAAAGCAAACTGAGGAATCCATTCAGCACTTCCCATGGGCAGGCAGGTGTTCAGCCATCTCCAGGACAGCAGGGCTCCATTACGCCTGATGGGGACTTGGGAAGACAAACGCCATCACTCTCAATGTCCCCCCTTCCTCCTTCTTCCCCCAGCTTTATGTGCTGAGCATGACGTCCTATGGTCTGGAACATCCCTTGGGTCAGTTGGGGTCAGCTGTCCCGGCTGTGTCCCCTCCAACTCCCTGTGCCCCCCCCAGGGTCCTCGCTGGTGGGGTGGGGGGAGAAGCAGGAAAGCTCTTGGCTCTCGGTAAGCACTGCTCAGCGAAAACGTCCCTGAATTACCAACACTTTCCAGCACAGATCCAAAACATAGCCCCACACTAGCTACTATGAAGAAAATTAACTCTACCCCAGCCAAAACCAGCACAGTTGTCCAGAGGTTCAGCTTATAACTTCTGGGCTTTGAAACAGGCTCTTAAATGGAGACCCTGCGTCTTTTTTGTTCGTTAACACAATCCACCCTTGGGGCACATCGATACAGCCGCGGCTTTGAGGGGAGTTGTAGCCAATATAGTAATGCGCAGGGATGTAATTGGCAATGTTGGAAGGGCTGCTGTGGGCAGATGGGAGCCGAAAAGGCTGTGCTTGTTGTGAGATAGGCTTTTATACCTATTGGCCTGGGAGTCCAAAGCAATGTATGATGAATGACCTTACACATCCATAAGCCACTTGAACAGTAAAGCATGGCATCTGTGTCCCTTGCTTGGTTACAGGGCAGTTGTACCCTCTCTATAAATCATGCCAGAATGAGGTTTCCTTTAGTAATCTGGGTTAACCTTTCCTGCTTTGTGGGTTAGCTACCCAAGAGTTTAAATCAACTGTTCAGCCGGGTGGCCTGAGGTTCACCTGCAAGGTAAGAAACGCCAGATTTCTCTGGCCATGGTCCTTTGCCTTCCAGCGGACCCTGGTTTCTGCCTTAGAGCAAGTGCTGTCTTTAGGCACAGCCTCAAAGCCTCTGCAAGGTGAGAGGAGAAGTAGCCAGGACCAGACGTGTAGGAACCAGAAATACTGCAAAGTTTGTTCTGCAAAGCCTCTGCCTTTGGCAGAGTACAAGTTTTACTTGGTTTGGGTTTTTTTTCAATCGTAATTTTTATCCCCCCATACAATTACCTTCTGCCAGGCAAGCAGTGCTAGAGCAGGCCATAGGTACTTGAGTATTTATTTCATAGTTTGCCTTCTGCCCTGGCAGTACATCCATCTGAGCATCAGTTCACCTGACTTATTTCACGAAAGATCCCAATCTCAGTAATAGCTTCTGATGTGACTGCTGACTCTCAAGCTTTCTTGGGTTTTGTTTTCCAGAAAGCTGTAATTTTAGGCAGTCTTAGTATCTGCTCTCACATTGCAAAACCAGAGAAAACCTCCTTTATATACATGTACAGCAAAAAGCCTTTTACTCAGAATTTGCTTAAAAGTATTATACTAACGCACCACTGCCTGTGTCTTCCCTGGGATTAAATGCAGGACATCAGGGTTCATGCTCCCGTGGGCTGTGCAAGCACTGCTTTCAACAGCCTAATGCTTGTCCTGGGCTTTGATGTCAGTCATTATTAAGAAAAAAGAATGAAATTGAGGAAGAAGAGATTTAGTGTGTAAAATGGCTAACAATACTTCTGTGCAGTGATGTCTTGTATAGTATCCCCAGTGATGGTCATTTCAGTCTGGGATACAACAAGCTCTGAATGGTTGGACTATCATGGTTGTTTATTTAGTGTTTCTCCAGCTGTGGTTACAGGTGGGGACCTAGGGAAGAGTATCCTATGCATCTTATATACACAGGGCAAGCACGTATGATAGTTTTCCTCAATATTTTTCCACCTATTTCAGCTCAGGAAACTCCTGCACTGGACACTGGATGTTCCTCCTCAAAACACTTCTCACCCACTACGTTGTTGTCTTCTCTTGAACCCATGTGAAGCTTTAACATCCAATCCTCTCTCAGGAGGAGTCCCAGAGGTCACCAAGCCGCCATGGGAAGAGCCAAGTCCTTCCTCAGGGTTTATAGATCTGAGCAACAGTAGCCATGGGGGAGGCAATTGCCGTCAGCAAAGTCGTCCACAATCACTGATCCAAATTTGGATCAAATCCTTACAGTCCTCTTCCATAAATAACACTCTGTCCTTCACATAAAAAAAAATAATTTGTTATTTATACAACAGATGCACCTAAATACCACCAACCAAGATGAGGACTCAATTGTGCTAGGCACTATAAAAACAAGCAGTAAACCCCCAAAGAGCTTTTAAAGTAAGGGATTGATAGTTTAGTTCTCCTAGGAAGACTAGTCACTGTGAATCTTTAAAATATATTTCTATGCAGAGCAGAGAAGGTTGTTGCGCTTTCATTCCTTTCAGTGCTTGATAGCACACATAAAGCACCAAACACAAAAGCTAAGTGTGACTGCAACTTGAATCCCAGACATTATATGCGTGCAAATCCTGCCAGAAACATCCACTGACTTCTAAGCAGAAATTTCTTCCTGAATCAGGAAAATGACAAGCTGGGCATCGCTCCTTACTTAAAATACCAGCCCCACAGTGGTAGATTTGATTGCAACAGGCTTCGTAGAGAGGAGCGATGCCAAATCCTTACCATAAAAGCATAGTTCTGACTTCCTGCTATTGCGTTGCATTCATGGACATGCTCAAAACAATCATTTTTAGAGTGGTTCGACTCCTGAGCTTGCCTCAGTGCGCTTTGAAGCAGTTTGTTCTAAGCAAGTCATGTTCACTATCCTAATCTGACATAAAGCCTGATGGAAAAATCTGTGATCGATTATAGCAGCAGGACAAAGAGATATGAGAGGAAAGCAATGCAAAAGAACAGATATCAATCACTGGTTCGCAACCAGCCTAAAGAAGGTAGCTGGTGATATTACTGAATTTGAAGGCAGTGTAGCACATCTTTTTGCTGTTGTAGGTAAACACTCTGAGCTGCAGACTGTTTGTCTTACAGACAGACCGATTTGGTATAAAAAGTGGATTTTGAAGTATGGATTTTGTTGGAAGGGGACAAAATAAACTACTGGTTTGTTACCTTGAAAATGGTGTAGCATGTAATGAGTGTTTGCAGCAGTTTCACAGCTGCTTATTGCTGTTATTTTTAAGCTTCTAAGTGTTTTTTTTGTTTACAATTTTTAATTGATTGAATATGGAAAATACGGTGGAACAAATTTGTGTTGAATAAGAAATAGTAGACACGATCAACAAGCTCTTTAATGTTGAGTTAGCTTTTTTCTCATTGCTGGACAAGATCATACTTCAAAGCAAATTAAAGATGTGAAGCCAAATTCTGATTGCAATGCAGGCAACAGAAATCTTCCTGTCAGCCTCCATAAAAGCAGGTGTAAGTTTTCAGTATTAGTCCAGTCCATCCAATTCACATGTCTTTCTGTCTTTATCTAATCTAATACATGGTCGTGAGATAAATTATAGAAGCGTATGATAAATTGCATTGCTATTCATTTTTGGCAAGATCACCAATACTCTGGCCACTAATTCATCTCCGCCAGGATCCATTGTAACATACCAGATCCTTGAAACAGCCTCCAAATAATGTAATTTTGTTTTCTTTAAGAAAACAAAGAAATTATATCTGCTGGCAAATATCTTGCTTACCCTCACCAAAATAAATGATACCTCGTTGCCACCTCCGCAAAATCATGGTTATAAAAATACCAAAATGTATTTATAGCATTAAGAGTCTCAAAGATATTAAGTCCTTATATTCTATTTGAGTGGGAAACTATAACATGATTTAGGCTAAGGGATTTCAAAGCGGAAAAAGATGACATGGCTTAGGTTTAGGGATTTCAAAGAGTCATTAATTTGGTTATTTCTATGTTCATTGTTTTTTTTGGCTAGAGACTTGATAATACACATAGAATACACAAAACTGAGTAAAAAACCTGCAATATGCTGTAAAAATTTTTTCTGGTGCTTATTTAGAGCAGTTCACCACTCTTGCAGAGAAGCACCATCCTGAATCACACCAGTACTACCTTGGACCCACACCTTCATGCATCTCTGTTAGGTACCATCCATATCCATCTGGGAGTAGAAGGAGGAATACCCCATTAAAGCAAAAAGGGAAGATAACTTCTTTTCCCTTATACCCATCAGATCCATCCCTGCCTTCCATATGAACTCTGCTGGGTAGCGAAGGCTGGTGGTGAAGTGTCTCTTGATATGCCAGGAAATCGTGAAGAATGGAATGTGAGGTTTGGGACGTACGAGCTCATGAAGGCTGACTGACTTTGTGAGTCGTAGGAGAGCTCCCCATTGCCACTAGTGTGAAGGAGCACCAGGATGCTGCAAGCAGGTAGGACTGCACCACAAAAGCTAGTGTCAAGCCCACTGATGGTAGACACTCTTGATCCCACCACCAACATGAGCTGTTGGATGTGCCAGGGTGGTGGTGGGCAGGTGGGCTTCATCCTGAGCCAGCCCTATGTCCCAGCCCAGCGTCCCACCACTCCACCACTGAGGAAAAGGGGAAGCAGTAAGCTGATGGCAATTTTGGCCAGAGGAGACATGTTAGCGCCCATGCGCCTGCTCAGTGCCAGCCTGGGTAACTGCTTTCTGCTCCTTGGCATTGCCACTTCCACTGCAGACAGCCCCCTCCTCCTCCTTATCCTGCCATAAATTGCTGTGAAACGGTGCTGTGAACCATCCAACAGCTGCTGAATTTCACCCAGGAGGTTGCTGCACCTCAGTGGTAAGGAAAGTGGTTTTGCATATCAAGATTTTAAAGCAATTTGGGGCATGTTGCGATAGAAGACACTATTGATGTGAAAAGACGATTATTGTACTTGCTGCAAAATTCATTACCCGCTCCATGAAAACACGAGCAGTGCTTCAAGACAGAGCATGTATTGCAGGATGATGTTAAAACCTGGCCTTGCTGGTGGGAGGGAAAGTTCTCCTGGTAATTTCAGGGAGGTGAAGGCTTCATCCTACACTATTTAGGAGCAGTTGAGGCATAATGGGTACGTCCAGCTAACTGGATGCATTGCTATAGGGACTTGAGAAATATGATAGACAGACGCATTCAGCTAGATAGATATCCCCTGGTGTAGCGAGCTGAAGTCAATTACGGAGGTAAATTGTAAAAGATTTGACCTGATGTCATTTATATCTCGAGTCATAATTAACACTTAAAGTTCAACTCTATGGCAATTTTCTTTTAATAACACTTAAAACCTATATAGAGCTCAAAGAATTGCATAGACATGATGAAGGATGACTTGAGTGGATGCCAGAACTTCAGCGTTAGTCATTAATCCTCAAAACACCTTTGCAAGGCATGTGGGTAGCATCATTTCTCTTCAGTTTCTCCTTTGAAGAGAAGCGGGGTTTGCCCAATACCTCCCCAAAGTCTGTGGCACCTGGAGGTAAGGATTGAGGCTTTTTCAGGTGCTAAACCAGTGAACACTCAGATCAGCCTGCCTCCCATCATTTTGTCTTGATATATTTTTAAATCCTAGCAAAATCTTTTGAAAGATTATGGACAAATTGCTTGTCAAATGGCCTGGTTTTTCCAATTAGAAGCTATGCAAATGCAGAAGAAAAAATCTGTCATAAACACAGCTTCCGCTTCTAAGATTTTCCTGTGGAAGAAATATGCATCTCACTGGGGAAGAAACACGCTCTTGGACTGAGACCTTGTAAGTCGAGATTCAGCTTGCTGCAGATTTTTATGGTCAAGTTATAACTGCCTGTAAAGCAGGGTTTAAAATGGAAGTGCTGACAAAACTTTTAAACTACAACAGTGGAAATGGCGCCGCAATAATTTATAATCTACAAGCAGCTTTGGATTTATTATCACAATGACAAATGCACAGTCATTGTTAATAGGATATTTCCCAGCAAGGACTTCTTGTTATGCAAGCCAGGTTCACTATGTCATGCAGCATGATAGCAATAAAGTCTACAAGAATTTGTAATGAACTTCAATTACTAATAGATTATGGTTAATGGGAAATATGTGCAGTAAAGATATGGGTTTTTATATGCGCCTTCTGGTACTCTACAAGGCAATGATTTATGCTACAATTTATGTTAACATTCTCCAGTACGAAAAAAAAGCCTAAATTGGTGGAAAGCCACTCCATCCATAACAAATATTTAAGATAATTTTGCACATCATGTAAATGAAGATGTAAAATTAGATATTAATCCATTTCATTTTAGCATTTGTATTTTTATTAAAAATGAAGACTTTGCCCTACTGTGTAATGACATTAAAAAATCCTATCATGGGCTGCAAGCATGAATTACACTGATGTAGAAATGGCGACAGCAGCAGAGCTGCAAGTGCATTTGTTCAATCTGCTGTTGTAATTAACAGAACAGTGAGAATATTTCTCTACGTACGGTTTAAAGTAGCAGCCCTGAAGCTGCTCAGGCAGATGCGTTCGATGCGGAGGGGACCTATAGGTGAAGACCGGGCTCCTTTGGAGGGGGTCAGCCTTTTCCTCCCCCACTTTTTCTCTCCCCCAGCCTTCCCGCGTGACATCGCTCCAAAGCCATGCCTCATCCGTGGACGCCGGGCCATTGCCTTCCCTGCACAGCAAACCTCCCGCGGGATTTACTTTGGGAAATAATCACCTGACGTAGCATCAGAGCCACGAGCTCACGCTTACTTATCAGAGGGACACAGGCCTGGGTGTTTGCCTGCTATTTCAAAGGAGAGGTGCTCCTCCTCCTCCCTCCCTCCCTCCCTCCGGGTTTTTTCTCCTGTACCTGTAATATAATCTGTATATTCCAGGTTTATGTGCCTGTGAAATGAAAAGAAAAAAGGTTGTCTCCCAATTTAGAAACAAACACTCTTCAGAACCGTCTCTGATGAATGCATAGATGCAATGTTAAGGGTTGCATTTACCCAGAGTCACGTTTCTGCATAATGTTTACCCTTCATATCTGAAAGACGTATTTAGCCAGAAAGGGGCACACATGCATGAAGGACTTGCAGGATCATTTCTGGCATATTTTTAATACAGGTAGCTTGACGCCCAGCTTGTTTCAATCAGTGTTATGCTGGTTTAAGATGATTGCTCTCAGGGAACCTCTGTATAAACCCTAAAAATTCACTTTCTAGGGGTGCAAGTGAGGAAGACCCATCCCATTGGTCCACACATCCACCTGGGGGTTTGCAAAGACCAAGGCTGGGCTGGAGATGTGCTTTTGGAAGAAATTTCTGCTGGTTGAGATAAGGCAGACTTTCTGAGAGGAAAACAATTAATTTGGTACAGAAAGTACACAGGTAAGCTCAAAAGTGCTGTGTAAATCCCAGTTCACGGACAGATTGGACTCCCTAAACATGCTCTGGAAGAGCTGTATCTTGCCGTACAATTAAGGGTGATTCTCACATGAAAATGTGGTTCTTCAGTCTATTAGGAAGTTGTTTGAGAGATTTACAAGAACTCCTTCAGTTTTTATGGTCAAATGAGCATAAAATTGTGCTTCCCCACACTCATTTCCTACTAAATAATACTTACAGTACTTCTTGGAAATGCATGTGTTACAAATTTAAAATTAAAAATAATTTATCCCTTAAGGGTGCTCTTCTGATTCAGTTTTCCCCCAGCCCCTTAATGGAAGCAGCTGCATACACAGAATGAAGTTTACTGTATTCCCCCCCATTTTTTAATGAAATTCTCCTCAGAAGCAAAAGCGGTGGCAGAGGACAGCTCTGGCGTGTTTGGTTTCAGATAAGGAGTTTCCTTCTCCAGCCTGGGGTGAAAGTGCTTTTTCCCCCAGCAAATTCTGCTTTTAAATAAGACCCTGTGCAACACCATGCACCCAGCAAGCGCTCCCTCTCCCCGGCCTCTCCCATTCTGATTAAAGAGGGGAAGGAGCTCTCACGTGCATTCACACTGAATCTCCTTTTTTTTGTGTGTGTGTGGTCATATCCTCCTCTCTTCTGTCCAGATCACCTCTGCTGTTCTGCACCTTTCCTGCTCTCTCCCAAATTTCCAGAACAAACCTCCTCCCAAAACTCTAAAAAGCTTTTTCCTTATATTTTTTACCTCTGCTAAACCAGAAAACAACAGGACATGCACATGCATCTTGTTGCTGGGTTTTTCTTTTTTCTTTTTTTTGTTCTGGTATTTCTGTGGCTCCCAAAGATACGTCAGTCCTGACAGGGTTGATGTGGCAATATTCAGCAGTCACCTCCTTCCCACACACCATTTAGAAGAGGTCACTGACAGCACAAAAGAGCTACAAAAATAATTTTAACTTTAATTTGTTTCCCATTAGAAATGCATGCAGCAATCTGTCCTAATGAGAGATTTTCTTTCTTTCCCACTTTGCCATGTCACCATAGCAGCTTACAGGTATACTGAGGTCTTCTAATGCAACAATCTGTACGTAGCACTGTGTAAAAGCGGTAATAGGTTTTGTTCTGTTCAACAGCTGAGAAATATCATGGACGCATTCTAAAATACACTGGAGTTAATATTTGATCACTAGGAGAAGTGTGTGTTTCAAATAATTCACATTAAAATGAATATAAATAGCTATTAATGCCCAACACATTCTCTTGTAAATCACTTCAAATCTTTAATAATCTATATTGTATCAGAAATGTATATGCAAAAATAAAACATAATTTCTTGCAGCTAAAGCATTACCTAAAGTAAACCATTTCCACACTGAATCAAATTATTTCAATGCCAGAAATCACACCTGTCTCACTGAATAAACTGAGTATTCAGACTATTAAATTCATTCAAGTGACTATATTGTGTTCTGCTATGCGTTGTGCCTTGTAGAGAGCATAACACTTCTTAAAACCATAAAATCATTTAGCAAAACAAATGCATCAACTACTGGAGTGGAGACAGCCCAACATGGAGAAGGGACTGAGGAGGTGAAGTGTCTTCTTTCTGAACATCCTATACTATATATTGAACAGATTTACCTGATGTGACCCCATTGGAAATGAAACAAATCCCAGAGAAACCTGCCAGACTGGCATCAGAGTTTATTTTTACATCTTCCAGGCATGGCCCTTGCTGCCAGGCTAGTGAAAGGCTGCAGCCAGGAGGTTTGCGTGTTCAGCTAAAAATGCCAGAAAGCCCTACGTGACAGCAGTAGCCGATTCCTAAGACAGGCTTTGCATCAGGGCTCATTAGTGAAATCCACCTCTCCAGGACTGTTGTTACCACTGCTGTGCCTCGGCCACCTTCAATCCCTTCGCTCTTGCAGTGCCAATACGGACCTGGTCCACAAATCGCCCTGCAGACGCACCATCATAAAAATAAAGTGAAAATACCGGGAGAGGGAAGCAGTGCCATTAAATGGAGTTGGCTGTGGAGGCAGGAGCAGGCAACCATCACACATGCAGAAGGTGTGAGGCCACTTTCACAGTAACTGGAGGTATGAGATTTTGAAGTCACAGCAAGCTCAAGAAATCCCACTGAGCAGCCACCCAAATGGTCTGTCGTTCTGCGCTTCCACTCTTGCCAGCTGCACTGAGAAGCTTTAATTTGCTTATTTGGTCTGTAGAATTTTTAAATTAAGATGATGAAATGACGTGTAGTTCTTGATTATTTCTTGGGAAATGGTTAGGTTTCTGCAGTGCCTGAGTGGATGGTCTGAGTTACCTCAGATTATACAACTTCCATACGATAAAGCACAATTAACTGCTTAGTGAGTCACACATTCATAGATTAGTGCAGAATTAAATGGGTATTAAAGCTCACTTATAACAACAGGTATTAATACTGATTTCTTAACAGGCTCCAAAAATTATATATCAGTACTGAAGTAAACTAAGCCATGTATAAAGTATGAAAAACATATTTCAGCTGTTAACAGTTTGTATCTGACTATTTGCTTTGGATCAAGAAGCAAGAAGAGGTTAACTCATGGCTCAATTACTATTACACTCAGGTTGTTATTAAAAAGCACCTTCCCATCTCTTTTTTCACTGCATTCAGGCTTTCTTAAATCTTCCATTACCTGATGCTTTAGTTCAGGAGGAGCATTTTTAGAAAACTCACAAGTTTCTGTCAGGAAATCCAGCAGCAGCTCCCCATCCTTGTTCCCTTCAATAAAGCAGCTCGTTATGTCCATGTGGGATGGGAGCTCGTAGAGCTGGTACTTCAGCCCAGCTGAATCCAGTATCCTTTTGATGTCAGCAGAGGAAACGTAAGAGCAGAGATCATCTAAAGGGAAGGAAGACCCATACTTCTTCCACAGCATTTCCCAGCCGCTGGTTTCTGAGAGATAAACCACCAGAAAAATGCTCAGGAATAAGGAAAAACACTATTTGAACAATTTTTTTTTTTTTTTTTTTTTTTTTTAAGCTGTTGCCCTCATTGCAAGTGGGATCTCTCCAGAGTTGGGACGTGTGTCCTGGGGTGTGGTGGAGACGGCTGCCTCCCTGCTTCTCTGCCTCGGGGCTGGGGGCTGCAGGAGGGGATGGACACGTTACCTACCCCAGAGCTCCAGCACCTCCTACTGAGCCCCCAGCTGAGGCCAGAGCAGCTCAGTGCACTTAATCCTTCCCCGCTTCCACTCCCAACAGGCTGCACCCCTCTGCTCCATGCACACAGGCAATCTCTGGCCGGGACATCCTCCTGTAGTCCACCTGCTGAACACCAGCTATTCAGTGTCATCTTCTTGATTTAAACTATTCCCTAGATTTCAGCTGCCTGTTCGGAAGACCAAATCCTCTCCTATTCCTTCACCCAATTACTTCATGGTTGAGCTACATGTGAGCTTCATTGAAACACTTATTACCAGTAAACTATCTCTCTGCTATGTGAAACACATGAGGTGCAAAACCCTGATCATTGCCCCTGTAGCTGGGTGTGTGGTGGAGAAAAGGGTGAGATGGAGAGAGCCTGGGATGAAGCTGTACCGCCTTCCCAGCCTTCAGCCTTCGGTCCCATCACGCTTACACACTGTTGAGCACGGGCAATGAGAGGGCTGCCCTTCACCCCAAGCAGACCTCCCCAGTGGCGCCAGAAGGATGTTTTGGCTGCGTACTATTTGGGTGTGCGAAGATGAAGAGGGAGGAAGGAAAACGCTCTTGTCGTGCTGCAATCGCCTCCAGAACTGAGCCCATGCCAAGCCCGTGCTTGTGCATGCACCCCTTCTCACGGGACATTTTACAAAGAAAACCAGCTGGGTAAGCTGAAAACTCCCCAGATATGTCTTCACAACTTTCTTTTCCCTCAGCCTGGATCTCTGATTCAGCATTTCTGCTATAAATCATTTATAAAAGGATCATCCAGAATGACTGGACGGGATGAAAATAACTTTGAGCCTAATGAGCAGCTCTTGAGAGTTATGACTATAAATCTGCGTAACTACTAAAACCAGTTGCTCGGCGGTTTTGCAAATGCTTTATCTGCAAACAGTTATTTATAGTCAAATAAACAGTTTGGTGTTTCGAAGAGAGGCTACAATATTTTCTTTCACCTGGTGGAAATTGAATGCAGAGCACTAATTGCAGAAAATTTGCTGGTGTCAGTGTTGTGTGACTCAGTGCCATCTCTGTGCCGAGCAATTATACACTACCTGAATGCAGCATTATTATAATAGCTCTCAATAGACTCAGCATATGGCACTACTTTTGTTTTCAAGGCGATGTAAACAGATTTTTTAAATGTGTTAAAAATAACACTGCATAGCTCTTGCAACTCGCCTGCTCTCCCGGCAGGGACGGAGCAGGAGGATTGCAATCCTCACCAACTGACCAAGCCCTCTCCTATCAATCCTCTTCCCAGACTGGTTTTTAATTAACACATCCTAATGTGTTTGTGTTGGAGGTGACATTACCTTCATTTTTTTGAAATGAGCTTTGTTCTGCTTATCTTTCAGTACCTCTTTTTGCTTCAGTGCTCATTTTCATAGCACTACTTCCTTCCCCTCTCTACACTCTTCTTTCCCCCAAGGTTTTCCCCTTTCTTCTCTGCTATTGTGAGCTCTACTCCTCTCTCCTGCTTTCTTGCTGACCCCAGCAATTTCTGCTCCATTTTGCTCCATCACAAAACCCAGGGTCACCTGGCCCAGAAAGGACTTCAAATACTTTTCAGTAATTCAGATTTTTAATCACATTAATTTTGAATAGACAGGTGTTGCTCCCTGTATTCACATTTTGTGAATATCCAAAGGGACAGGTTAAGCAACTGGAAAAGAACTTCAATTAACCATGCACAGGTAATCAGCAATAGTCTGATCTATTCTTATTCAGCCAAAGAACAAGGACAGTAACTCAGATCATTTAAAATACAGATTTCTTGTAGTGAACTGCTTGAAAATACTTTAAACCAAAAACATTTTGGAGAAAAATAGTTTTAATAAATTCAGGTGAGAGAAGCATTACCCTGTTGTGGACACTGCATGAACACAAAAAAGGAACTTCATCAAACATTACAGGTTGCAGACATGGCCAAATTCAATAAAAAATTAAGCTTAAACTTCTGAACTTAATATCCCTGACAAAACTATCAGATGTGACTGTTTACATGACAAAAATTTGCATAGCTTGTGAGGCAAATTAAAGGCTTTCTAGAATCAAATTAGACCCCACCATTGCAGTATCCCTAGAAAACCTTGCCTACACTATTAAGAGGTTGTTTACTCTGCCCCAGCATTTTCCTGCTGGATTGACCACAGAGCATCTCTTTGAGATCTGAAACGGCCTAAGAATGCCATTTTCCACCCAAAATGATGATATTAAGGAAATGGGCAGTTTGAGAAGAAAATGAACCATATGTGCTCTAACACCTGCTGTATGGCATAGCCGAGCCCTGTCGTAGCCGTTCGCTTAATGCTGCAAGTCTCCAGGAGCGAGAAAATGCGGTGCCCAGCCTGAAAAGCCTTTTACAGAAAATAGCAGAGGCTGAAGGAGCTCTTATGAGTGAGAGCCGTGGGATGGAGCCTCTTGCCCACTTCAGGGCTCTCTGTTGCAGTCCATCACTGGCCAGGCTGTAGGACGGCAAAGGGCAGAAGGCGAGAGAAAGGCGTTTTGTGTCCATGGCATGGATTGCTGGCTTACAAAGCCTTCAGCTTTACAACCTGCAGCATGGAGCTGCGTAGACATAGATGGCGTGCAGATTTCAATGGATGTAGATGAGTGGACACTATTTATTATGCAGCCAGTACACCTCTATATGTGATAAAGCATGTCTTAAATAAAAATGTGCATTGGTTTCTAGCTGGCCTGTGTTGAACTTGCAGGAACCCCAAGGGTCCTCATGGCTTTTGCCTGACTGAGCAGCACTGGTGGAGCAGCTCTCACCTGATACCAGGATAATGAGGAGCTTTGCCTGCGCTTCCAGGAGGCTGTGGAAATACCGGATAGTTGCTGGGACGTCTTTCTCATAATACAGCATCTGGAAAGAGCAGAGATGTTTACAGAGATACGGTGCAGTCCTGGTGAATATTATAACTGGTATCACTAGGTAAAAGAAACCAAATGGGGGCAATCTCAATGAAAGAGCAGCAGGATGACAAGATGCATTAGCACAAGAGCGGGCAGTGGGCTCACTCTGCAAGCTTGGGGCTGTCACTGCGTTGCCTGTTCTCTGGCTCTCCCAGGACCAAGCTCATGTTCATTCATTAACCTGAGACCAAAAGATTTGCCTTTCTTAGCAATGAAGATGGTTTGTAATGGCTTCAGTAAACTTGGAAATACAAAGGCAATTCACACAGAGGATGAGGAGCTTTGAAAACCCTAGTTGAAGTATATTTTTAGTTGACTGCCACCCACAGCCTGGTTAATAGGACTACTGTGCTCAAAGTTGCTTTGCTGTAACTCATCTTTCATTTTTGCAGTTCACTTATGCTTAAGCACTTTAAATTACAGGGAGATAAACTCTCCTTTCTCCCCCTTAGAGTGGATAATGAGGTCACATACTTCATGCATACTTTTAACAGCCAAGTCTTTGACAACATTTACTTTGCAGAGACTTTTACCTGGATCATGTGAATGAAGTCCCATTTTTTAGCCTTCTTTTCTGCATTCATTCGACTTTCATATTCATAAGCTGTCTCCTCATGCCAGGTAAACTTTACATTCTCGAGGTTTGATGTCTCAGCCACACGCTCTAAAATATAGGAGAAGGCACAACAGAGTTATATCAATTGCAAATACGGGATCCATTTCCATTCGGAGCTTTAATACATCCAAAATTCATATTTAGGTAGAGAGTTTTGCTACCAGTTTAACACAGCAGTGGAATATTTAAAACCTTGAGCCTGTATGTGAGAAAGTGGTTGTAAAGGTCTTTCTAGGATGAAGTCTTAAGAGGGTCTAATGCTTTGCCCTTTGCACCCTCATTTGGGCTCCTCTAGTCTTTACCTGATTAAAAAAAAAAAAAGAAACTCTTCCCCATGACTGGCTCAAGCTGAATGAAAACCTATCGGTTGGGATAAACAGTTATGAGGCCACAAGCAGCACTTTTCCTGCCAAAGGGGAGAAGAGCTGATGGCCCCTTTGCTTAGGTGACACACAAGACCCACATGGCTGAGCAGAAGCCAGGCCATGGTGAAGGGTTTTCCAGAGACTGAACAAATAAATATAGGCACTCGAGGACGGATGTTTTGGAGAGAAGCGCAATTAAAAGCTGGAGAAGGGCAGAGAAAGCAAATGGCTCACTCTGGGAATGTGTCACAGGGATGGTGGGAGGGGGAAGGAGCTTTGCTCCTTGAGCAAGGACCCATGTCTTGACTTTTGGCTTCTGCTGTGTTCAGATAATTTTTCAAAAGCCCACAGTTTTGGGCAACTGCTTCAGGTAGAAGGGATAATAGCATTTTAAAACAAAGACTAGTATAAAGAGTGACACAGGGCATCTTTTCAGACCTCGATACAATGCACATCCAGCAACTGAGGAAAGCAGAGAGATGGAGAAGTGGATTCAGGGAATAAGTTATACCAAGGGCCTGGTTCATCACTGCATTTCTTTGCTTTTTATGGGAGCAAAACTGAGAGATCATTTCATAATTTAGGGGTTGCCGGAATACTAATGTCCATCTGCTGGCATATGGAGCTCATCTCATTGCGCTCCTGCTTGGCGCTCAGGATTGCTCCAGGACAAAACTAGCCCTGATGTGATTCCTGTGCTTTGCTGGAGTTAACATAAATTTAAAACTTAAATGGCCCAAAGGCAGACTGAGCCCTAGCTACAGAACACATGTTCAAAACAACATGATTTGCTAAGACCAGCGCCTTTACACCACTAATCACAATGTTTCTCCTTTTGGGCTCTGATTAGGACATATCCCCGTTGGACAGATGAGAAATGCTCCATCAGTGCTTATCTTCTCTCTTGTATGGCTGGAAATGGGCCACCCCTTTCAGCTGCTGCTGCTGCTACTCTGTTCACTTCCATTTATCAGTCACTGGCCCCGGCGCTTGCAGTTCAGATTTAATTTGCTGTTTTAAACTCAGGCTCCATTCAGCAGCAGTTCATATCACCATCACAAATAATCTGGTGCAATCTGGTTCAATTCAATTGCTAGACAGTCTGTGAGGAGGCACGAGGAAGAAAACTGAATTGCTTGCCAGGGTGGGCTTTTAAAGTCAAAATTTCAGAAAGGGCAAACTCATTCTGATTATGGGAAGTTTCTGCCCAAAGATTCACCTGAAGCCAAAATGTATCACCTTAACTATTTTGAAAAGTTTTCTTTAATTTTCTCCTGGGTTCAACCCAGATTGTTGTCTGGGTCAGAAGCTGGTCGTGTGCCCTTGATGGGTGCCATCAAAACTGGACTGCCTGCAGTCGTGCCGTGCCGTGCAGGCAATGGCAACACGGCTCAGTTGTGGGGCTGCCAACACTCCAGCCGTGGTCACCAAGGGACTTCACCTGGACATGGACCAGGAATGAAGGAAAGCCACAGCCTGGCCACGGGACTTTGAGGAGAGCCTCCGTCATACGATGCAGCCTAAGAGAAACCTCAGTTTGTCGTCACTGCACATCCCAGTATGAAGTTTCTCTTGTGAGCTTGGCTTCTCCTTCCCAAGGAGAAAGTATCTGGTTAGGCAGAAAACATAACTACTGAATCCTCAGAGGCGCAGATAATGTTTCCAATTCTCCCTGGAAAATCTTAGGGCTCAGAAACCTAATTAATGATACCTACTGGGGACATGTTTAATTACCAAATAAGAAAGTTTAAAGAAAGAAATTCAGATGAATATTTCATTTCTAGTTTAGCATAAAACTTAAAATAAGGACAATGTCTTATATTTTCTTTAACTTTCTTCTCTAAAGAAACTCACTGAAGTAGTATAGGACTGTCAGTTACTTGGTGGTAGGTGGTGGGACCACTAGGAAGATTCAGCGCAAATCCAGTCTCACATAGCCTATGGTTGATAGCCCACAGGACAGAAATGCTATGTGCAAGTGCCCGAACTGTCTTATAAACAGAGCAGATGCTCTGTTGCCCATCCTTCACTATCTCAGCCTGGAGCAATGTAAAAGCTCCTGGGATTTTGCACAAGCCATCTTTTCAAAGATCAGGTCCATGTAATAAAGAGACAGATATAAAAAAAATGCTGTATTTCGTAGGAGCCTTTGGTGCTTCCAGTGACTCTGAACTCCCCCACTGCAGGGAGAAAGGGATTGTTACTATTTGGGGTTTTTTTCCTTCAACTTCCACAAGTTGCTTCATCCTAGGAATGCTTCATTTTTAAGGACTTAAACAAGAGTAAGAGTTGGAGATTTACAGCGTGGTTTTACAGTCTGGTATTTACTATGGTTTGGAGCATTTCCAACAATGCAGGCTGCTGACAACATTCATTCATTACTGCCACATCCATTCAGCAGCCGCTTTCCGGCAAGGTGTGCTCTGCTCGGGGCTGCTCACAGCCTGTGCAGCGTAGCTGGTGTCACCTCCATACACGACCATAATTAACTGCTAAGGTAAAGCCTGGTAGGTGTTAATCCAGTAATAATCAAACTGTGGATTGATATTTAATGCTCGCTTTGTAGGGCAATTTGACCAAAGCACCCCTGCTAACATTCAATCCTCCTTGGGAAATGCTTGGCTTTCCTTCATGAATGCTGCTCAGAACTTTGGGTTGGTGGAAGGAAACAAGCTCTAAGCCACAGAGCACATGGCAAAAGTCTTTCTATCCATCTTGCTTTCCTTTCCACGCTTTCTAATTCAAATGTTGGTAACTAATTTAGTGCAACACTGTGAGGTTTAGCTATTTGTTATTTGGAAATGATTTTTAAGATATGTGAGAATTACCATGAGACATGAAAATTTTCTCTTTGATGTTGAGGAAGGATCCTGATTCAGTGCAAGTTGAAGGATAAAAACTTTCTGAAATGTGGGGATTTTACTTTATTCCCATAGAATCGCCCATCAGTTCCCACCTTGCTTAGCTTTTAAAGTCCAAGCATTTACCATGCAGAGTTATTTGCAGTGTGAGAGACTAAGGTTTTAATGAGAGACTCAACATTGTTGAAGAGCAGTGATGGCAAAAAAAACCATAAAATAGTGACTTTTTTCATTTAAGAGCCAATTCTGAAAGAAAGCATTTGAATGTGGGGTCATCCAGCGTTCAACTCTTTTTAATGCATTTAGCATACTTAAAGTAAATCTAATTTATTTAATGTAAAAATACCTTTGTACTTGAAGATTTGGTCAGCACTTGGCTCTATCACATCATTGTTGATGGTGACCCCTGGGTATCTGGCGTGTAGTTTTGACAGGATCAGCAGGTCAATCTCACCTAGGGAAGCAGGCGACATGAAATCCAAGATGAAAGCAAAGCTCAGGCAAATGTTATCTCCACTATCATCACCTCCCCAGTTTTGAAGACTGATGCCTGCCATTCATGTACAGAAAAGTTACCACACAGGCACATGTAGCTGCTTTGTATTCTCAGCAGATTGCCACTGAAGTTTTAGCTCTAGGATTTGAGAAAAAATTAAATATCAGTCCCAACTATCTTCATTCCTCCTCTCCAACTACCACCATCAGTGCCAAGGGAAAACCAGACATGGTCATGCACATGGCTTGACCTCACACTTTCTGGACATGGCCTAACTTCCCGGGGAAGATCCTAAATGACTCTGATGGTACCGGTTTCGATGGTCCCAAGTCACCAGCCAACCTGGCAGGATTTCTTAGGAGTCAGTAAGAGCATTTTTAGCCAAGTGCCTCACTGGTTACCAGGCCACGTGGGTGAGGGAGAAGAGAATATGTGTTTACACTGGAATCAGAAACAACACTCACGTCTGTTTGTCTTTGGTGTGCTGTGACTTTTTCCATAAATATAATGAATAGTGCACATACCATTTGTGTTTATCTAACCCCTGTTTTCAGAATACCCCAGAGCTGACTGTACTGCTTTTGTGAGGAATTGTTCTGTCTGGACACTGTGCAGGCCAGCTGCAATTATTTCACCCATGGAATTACCAATAGATCAAACATTTCAAAATTTTAAAAGAGCTGCCATTGCTCCTGGCCACCTCTCCCCATCCGCAATACAGGAAGCTCAGGGAGATGATGCTCCTGACTGAGGCATGGGTCCAGGGACAATATCAGGCTGGCTTGCTTAGCTTTCTTAGGGCTCACTTCTGCTTATTGTGCTTCAATAAATTTTAGGTGGAAAAAATAATAGAAGAATAAATTAAGGTAGAAAGAGTGAAGCAGAGGGTAACTATGGTGGATAATTGATCCCGGGGTCATTACAGACAAATATTGAGCTTTGTCCTGACAGATGAGCTTGCGCTTGCACACAACTCCATGTTATAAAATTCCCTACAAATGAACAAACTTGTGTACTGAATGGAGGATCACCCAGCAAACCCTTGCTGAGGGACTGTGGAGGGAGATGCCCCACTGTATTTGCCCAGCCTTTCCACAGCCCCATGGTTGTCAGTGCCCCTGGGCTCCCACCACTCCAGCTTTAGCTCCATTATACAGAAGATTTGAAGTACAAAAGGAAAATACTGGGGATGAAGTAGTCGTAATGTGTTCCCCAGAGCTCAACCCTGCACACCAGGTCCTCCCCCAGCAGGGTCCTTTTCACTACAAAATGCTCTCTGCCTGCTTCTGGCCCCACCACACATCACCACGGGTCAAAATCAAGCACCCCAGCCCAGGTCTCATCTGCTCATTAATGCCCTGAGAATTTAACAGAAAAAGTGAGGAGTTCAATTTTTTCAGACTTACATGTCTTTCTTGAAGCAACTAATAACACC
Organism: Haliaeetus leucocephalus; assembly: GCF_000737465.1. Taxonomy (NCBI): domain Eukaryota; kingdom Metazoa; phylum Chordata; class Aves; order Accipitriformes; family Accipitridae; genus Haliaeetus; species Haliaeetus leucocephalus. The sequence continues at coordinate 4,045,474 of NW_010972887.1, read as the reverse complement.
AAAATTTACATGGCATCTGTGCAAACACGTTCTTTGAGGGAGGGGAAATTGAATTTCTGAAGTAGCAGAAATAGCTGCAGCTTTGCTGCCACTGCAAACCCTGTATTCTGTTGAAAAATCTGAGCAAAGCCAGTCATCTGCAAGCTGCCATGGTAAAATTTGGGAACACAGAATTTGTAATGAACTACGGCACTATTTTGATTTCTGTTTGCTTTACCAACTTTCTGTAAAATGGATTAGCCCTTCGAAAGGCTGTGCGAGTCCTGATAAAAAAAATTTGAATTTTGCATTTCCATACACGGATAGGTTAATATATTCCTTCCCACTCTTCTGTGGCCAAACCACCCTTGTATTGTTTTTAACCAAAAAAACCACCCCTTTGATTCATAATTTAATCCACAGCCTTAATTGACTTCAGTTAGCTCTTTTATATGCAAACAAGTGTCCTGAGGCATTTTACAGTCAAATCTGTGGCAGCTTGCATTATCAACAATTTGGCAATTAGGCTATCCAAATTATTTAAACTCTCCAACACAATTACCTTTTAAAGGCTACCACTATGTTCACCATTAAGTTTCTAATTAAACATTTTACGTAACGGGATAGTTTATAGCACAGTTGCTACTTTATAGCAGCGCTGATGACTTTTATGGTTTTTAAAGGTACAGAGTGCGGTGCGCTGGAGTGTGAACTTAATAAGGCAAAGGCTGTAGGCGAAGGCAGGCGCTGTAGATGGGCGGCTGTAATGGGATATGATGCTACATTAAATGGTTTGCTTGTCTCTTGAGGTGGAAAAGTGGAAAGGAAACGCTTTCCTTCTGTGCTCCCTCCCTGCAAACTACAGGGGCGGATGGGGCCAGGGCAACAGCTCCATCACTGCCCTCCGACATCAGCCAGGGATAGCTGCGGGGATTTGGGAATGTGCTCCCTCCTGACCACCCAAGGACTGGTGATGGGAACAAGCCGGCAAGCAGCAGGGTTTTGGTAATTTCGGGATTTTTACATCACAAAACAAGCTTTGCCTGCACTTTATTGATTGAACGTCCATCTTGTTAAGCTGGAGTGTCCCTGGTTAGGGAGTTAAGTACCTCACTAAGTGAAGTGTTCCTGTTAAAAAAAAATATTTTTTTTGGCAGAAGAATAGTTGCCTTTGTTTGGAGAGAAATGTTCCTACTCTGTCACACTGTCTGTTTTATAAATGACACCCACCATTTACATACAATTCTTTTTACTTATTAGGAGAGATTGACAAAGCTGAGATTAGTCTTTGGAGATGGTATGACTAAAGCATTTAAACTAAATTAACTGTTCATATAAAATTTAAGTTTGATAACTTAATGGGCAGAGCAGAATTGGAAAACATACCGTTTAATTAGGGGGGAACTTACTTAAGCAAGAATTTAATGAGAAGAGGCCACTTGATGTTATTGGTATTGTTTTTCCACGCAGTGAACTTACTTATTTCTTCTGATTTCTTCTGGATTTCTTCCAGAATTTATGTTCAGCTCTAGTGTTTTGGGGGACAGTAGCTCCAGGAAGAGCTTGTGCATTGGCTGTGGTCAGCAAATATGTACAGGCAAAACAGAGGTCAGCAGAGCTGTCACGTAGCAGGGCAGGAGGCAGCAATGATGGGGAGTTACCACCTCAGTAAATAGTTACAGGGGAGAATAATCGCAATGTAAGTAAAAATTTAATATTCTGAGGAATCTAAGACATTATGGCATTTTTTTTCATAGAAACCCTATGGTTCAAGCCTCTCTCTGCCCTTAAGGAGCGATGGTGTAGAAGGAGGTTTCTTGTGGAGGACATACAAGAATCAGGGTGGGGAGGCACAAGCAGTTCAGGTGATGTGGCCACACACCAGCTAATGCCATCTGCTGCTGGAGCTGACTTTACAAGAAAATACCTATTTATTTCCCACTCTGCTCCTTTCTGCAATTTGTAATCCTCTATTCTTTGAAAAAAAAGCGAAACGCATATCAATATTGAAGTTCATGGCATACCTGCTCCACCACCAACACTTAGAATATTGATTGTAGACTTCCCGTTTCCAATACTGAAAAACATTATTTACACATTTTAGGAGAGCTACCCAGTCGAGAGGGTTACAGCCATTTTGTGAAGCACTGGAGAACCCGTGAAGATTGAAATCTGCAGCACAAAATCAAATGCCACATGCACATGTACAGGCGGGCCTGCGAGCTGGCAGGAGGGATCAGATTCAGAACTCTGCTCTTTGGAGATTCCTGATTTCCAGTTATTTTGGCAATTTGTAGAGGAGTTCTGCTTTTATTATGAGTGCATACAAGCAGCAGCAGATACATGCCTTCTCCATGTCTGTGCTTCAAGGACCAGAGACGTCCCTGGGTCTGGAGCAGCAGCTTAGAAATTGTTTGTAGAAGTTTCACATTTTGCAAAATAGGGAGGAAAAAGGGAGAGTGTAATGCCTTCAAAATCCCTTAACGAGGCTTTGGCAGAGCTATAAAACCCTGGGCCCAGAGAAGGGCCTCCCCAGAACCAGGATTTGATCCCACCTGCTTGCTGCCCCAGCCAGCCCGGAAAGCGAGGGGTCCAGCGAAAAACACACACCAGCAGGCAAAGCAGGAGCGTTATTCACACATACTGGAGAGAGCCTAAATATTAACTGAAAACATTACCTTTAAAAAGATGCTTTCAATCAAATTTAATGTTAGAACATAATATCCAGTATTACATTTTTCATGCGTTAGAGTTGATTCAGGGTAAGCTACATTTGCATGCGAGGAAACAATTCAGCCTTATCTCCTCCCTGCTAGGCAAGCTCCATCCCGAAGAGCAGCCATTCAGTGGCATGTGTAAATGAAATCTCCAGCCAAGCCCTATCAGAGACCTACAGACGGGGTGGCCGGTGGGGAACAGCAATCTGCCTCTCGCAGGCAGCCCCCCCCGAGCCGGGCCAAGCCCGTCACTGCCACGGGCCCATGCCCCAGGCTGTCCTTCAGCTCAGTGTGGCCACCTCCACGTTACCTCGCTATCACAGCCGGCAGCTGCCTCTCCACGAACTCCCGCATGCACTGGTGCTCGGTCGAATTCGTGAGGAAGAGGCGGAAAGCCTGGAGGTATCTGGCGGGGTCGGTGAGCAAGCTCCTCATGGGCGATGCCATGCTGGGGGTCAGAAGGAGGCAGGAGGGGACAGGTTGCTCCCTGCAGCTCTTCTTTCAGACCTAGAGAAGGAATAACAAATGCAGGAGGAGGTAAAAAACAGCACGTGCCCGGACTTTGCTCTGTGTCCTCAGCCCTGCTGCTGCGCCTTAGAGCACTTAAAAAAGTATTATGCAATTTTGCAACAGAAGCTGTAAATCAGGTTTGAGCAGCAAAGCGTAATATATCATCTTTAATCTGCGCAGAGGAAATGCCAGCATTTTTTAACTGTGCTGACACAGGGCTCTGTTAAAACCCAGTAAAAGGTTCTTTAGACGGTTCTTAAATAAAAGAAAAATTCCCCTATTTCTTGAAGGCATGGAGAGGCTCCAAAGACTTGGTCTGGATTAGAAGAAAGTGCAACACTCATCTCCAGAGATGCTGGCAGATGTCTCTATCTGTTTTTTTAATCTTTTGATGTTCTTAAAGGGAATGTTGATGGTGGGGTGAAAACAATAAAAACCTTATAAATGCACTCTTTATTTTTCTAGTTCCTCTGAAGATAATGGTATGATTCCCACGGGCTAAGTAGTTAATTCACAAAAGCCACGTGAGTTACTGGAATGGATGTTGTGCTAAACCCAGCTTACACAGACTTGGGAGCAGGGGAGGCGGAGTGCGCTACCGGGAAATGTCGGGCTGCGCCTTGAAAAGCCCACAAAGATATGCTCATCCCCCCTTAAACTGCAGTTTTAAGTCCATCGTATCTTGTCCTAAGTGGCAAGGAGAAAGAGGAACCCTCTTCATCCTCATGGCTCCCGTCCTTAAGGACCACACCACATCTCACCAGTGTCTCTTACCCTCTCCTCTGGCTTTTCTGCAGCGGTTACAGCCCAACCGCTTCTCGTTATTTTTATTGCTCCCTTTGGACTGTCCCCAGCCAAGCCCTGTTGTTGAAGTGCAGCAACCAAGGGCAAAAGCCTCCCACCTGCTGACATACCCTGGCTCCCAGCACAGCCGGCGTTGTCCCACAACTGGGTAGCCGCTGCACAACAAGCCAATCTTACAAACAGAGCCGAGATATTTCTTTATTTCACATCTGCGCAGAGATGGCTGCCGGGTGGTAACTCCACAAAGCCGGCACACCATACCGAAGAACTACAATGTATTTATTCTGTTACATGATTAGTAAAAACCCACCTAAATTTACATTCATTGGTTAGTAGCGACCCTCTGTCAGCTGGGATAGAGTTAATTGTCTTCCTAGTAGCTGGTATAGTGCTATGTTTTTGAGTTAGGTGTGAGAAGAATGTTGATAACAGTGACATTTTTAGTTGTTGCTAAGTAGTGTTTAGTCTGAAGTCAAGGATTTTTCAGCTTCTCATGCCCAGCCAGCGAGAAAGCTGGAGGGGCACAAGAAGTTGGCACAGGACACAGCCAGGGCAGCTGACCCAAACTGGCCAACGGGGTATTCCAGACCATGGGACGTCATGCCCAGTATATAAACTGGGGGGAGTGGGGGTGGGGGGAATGGCTGCTTGGGGACTAACTGGGCATCAATCAGCAGGTGGTGAGCAATTGCATTGTGCAATACTTGTACATTCCAATCCTTTCATTTTTACTATCATCATTTTATTAGTGTTACCATTATCATTATTAGTTTCTTCTTTTCTGTTCTATTAAACTGTTCTTATCTCAACGCACAAGTTTTACTTTTTTTTCCTGATTCTTTCCCCATCCCACTGGCTGGGGGGAAGTGAGTGAGCAGCTGCGTGGTGCTTAGTTGCTGGCTGGGGTTAAACCATGACACCCTTTCATCTATTATTGGTCAGTTATATTTAAATTAGCCTCGCTTGCTATGTAAATTTTCATGCATGCTCCTTGCAAGTGGGGGGGGGGACAAGTTCTTCCAGCCTTGAATTGAGTCGGTGGTCGCAATCTCCCCCTGCCACCTTTACCTTTCCCTTAGTTCATGCTTCTTTGGCCATCATCTGGCCTTCAGCACCTTCTGGGGCAGGATGTTTCATTTTATCAGTCTTTAGTTCCCTCTTCAAGGGCATAGTCTTTAGCAAAGCCTGCATAGTTTATACACAGTAATCAGGCTTGCATAGTGAAGCTATGGAGTACTGGTCCTCCTTAAAGGCCAGTGCATCATGTTTAACCCTGAACTGAGCAGTATCACCACGGCTAGACCATAACTCAAACGTATGACTACGCTGGGACAGCTTCCCTCACCCCACCGAGACCCCACCCCGCTTGCCTTCACTCACCAGCTTGACTGCTGAAATACAAACCATGGGCTTTCTCCAGGCTACTTCTCTTGTCCCTTTGAATTATAATTCTGTCCTCCTTTGTGCTCAAATCCCTTTCAGCTGCACCTCAGATAACAATAGTCTCATCTCTCCTCCAAATCATGAACAGAAACAACAAAATAGTAGTGGGCTCAGGTTCATGCTCATCATTACCTCCTTTTCTGGCAGTGAACTGCTGGTAACTTTTCTAACTGTGAAATCAGTTTTCCACCCACCCGATAGCTGTCTTATCGAGGCCACGTCTTCCTCGCTTGGTTATGAGAATGTCATACAAGATGGTGCCAACCCTAAAGGCTCTGTCTAGGAGCACCTCCTTCTCCCCTGTGCACTGGGACTGTTACACCACCGGCAGAAAGCTGGGCTTGGCACAATCTCTCGCTGACATCTCCACATTGCCTGGCCATCACCTTCTTCTCTTTCTGGTGCTCAGTCCTTCCTGAAGGACGATTTCTAGGGACAGCCGTCATGCTGAGCAGCTGCAGTTCCCCAGCTCCTCCTCCTGCCCCCTTTTCAATGATAACACAAGCTGCTTGGCTTTGCCAGCTTTCCTTTGCTGCTCATGCCAAAGATAACATCCAAGTCGTGACATGTTTTGGTTTTGCATCCCAGCCACATCCTCCTCCCATGAGCCACATCCTCCAGTACGTGCTGCTACCAGAGCCATTAGATCAATTAGCAATGGCTGTTAATTGCTGTCCTTCCGGCAGTCCTGAAGACCAGTGGTGACCTCCAGAGCAGGACCCAAAGTATGATTTTTCCACCCATACCACCGCCGAGGCAGACCCAGCTTTTGGCACGCTCCCTGTTTCCCACCCTCTCTGGCAGCGAGGATGCTTTCAAGGGAAGAAACAGCAAAACTGAGTGTGTTGAAGACCAATGATGAAAAAGGCCTTGTAACAAGTAGATGGGAGAGCTCTAAAAACTTTACTGGGTCTCAGATGCCCACGAGGGCCAGTCGGAGTGGCACGGGAAGGTGATGGCTCCCCCGGCCACAAAGCTTACCCTGCTGCTGCCTGCTTCAGTGAGCCTGGTGGTGTTGAATAAAACAGGTTATGTGGCCCGTGCATTAGGCAGACCGACAAATCCCAGCTGAACTGACTCTCGTAGGTGGAGGACCATCGCTCCGGCTCGCAGGGCGATATCTGCCGCTCACGTGCACAGAGACAGCACGCTGCCCACGCTGCCCACCCGGCTCAGCCGCCACGCATGAGCCTCGGACCAACAACCCCTCCTTCTCCTGGATGACCAGCGCTCGAATCCCCGGCAAAATCTGAATTAACCTGAGAAAACCAGGTATGAATTTTGCCAGAGAGAGTAAGGAAGCAAACACCTGGATGTATGTCGGGTGAGAATTACTCACTGCTAAATCACCCTGAAAATAGAGTGGTATATTCCTTGTTTACCCATTCCTCTGCTCTGCCTAACTCCTCGCTTTTTACTTTAAGCACATAAAGAGGCTTTGCCATTTGCCACTAACATATTTTACTACCTTTAATCTTGAAAAAATATTTTGCAGTTAATAAGAGGAGATTTAGATAATTGACCTTTTTTCTATGCCTCCCTCTACTTCCCGTGATTTAATTTGCCCGTGTCCCCTGCTTGGCAGTCTCTAATGAGCAGCTGAGATTCATTTTCATGTTAGGTGCAGTTCAAGGAATTTGTCTCATTTATTTCATTATGCTTTTGGCTGTTTGAATTTGCCCCATTTACTTCATTATGTGTTTTGCTGTTTGAATTCCAGCCAGTTAACTTTAAAAATGAGTAAAGAGAAGGAAGAAAAGGTTTTTTTCTGAATCAGGCTGATAGAAACTTTTGGATAATAATGTTCACTTGGGCACGTTCCCTTCGGTGATAATCTAAATTCATACGTAGCTCCCTAAAAAGATTGAGGAGTTTCAAAAACAAGCTCTGTGTTTATGCTGCAGTTACTTGATCCACCCCTGGTTTACGCCGGCGTTAGCAGAACTAAACCTGCTTTAAACTCCCCGTAAAACCCTTTAAACCTTCCCTGTGAAGCCAGAAAACAATGCGAGCGTGCCCTCAGCTGTAAACTATTTGCAGCAGGAGCTCGGGCTTATTAGCACAGGATTACGGCTTGTCGCCGAACGCCAGCGAAACAGGGATCCCTTTCGGAGGAGTTTAATGCGGTCTGTTAAGCTCGTGCTTGCCTCGCAGGCAGCCGTACTTACGCGCGAGCGGTCTGTGCCTCTCGGGGCCGCGGGCTCCCACGGCGCGATGCCGCTGCGGTGCTGGGGACGCGCTCCCAACCGGACACCTTCTCGGCGGTTCCTGCCGTCCCACCCCCGGGGCTGCGACGTGGCAGCATGGTGGAGGGGTTATTTTTGCTGCTTGAGAAAGGAGTGGGCGACATCATAACTTGATGCGGCGGCAGCTGCCTGCAGAGGCAGAGCGGGCGGTTTAAACGTCGCCCGCCGTGTCCACCGGCACCCTCTGCGTGGTCCCTACCAGCTGTCCCCCAAGACACGCCTGGCACGGCCACCAACACCCTGGGAGCATTTAGACACAGAGCTCGATCAACATGTTAATTAGAGTCCGGATGAAAAATAAAGCCCTGCCACTGGTATATAAGAAACGCGACTCTTGACAAATTGGAAATAGTTGTCTCAGTGTGTGGCACATGGCAATGTACCGTATCATTTACAGTTTGCCTATAGAAGCCTACCGTTATAGATTACCTTGCTTTTTAGTTCGTTTTCTTGCCAGGAGCTGAAATTTTGCTTATCCCTTACTTTCCAGGGCTTAAGCAATGGGAAGCATTTTCCAAATTGTGTCCGCCCTCCACAGCGCTGTTAGGAGCAGTTTTACCTCAGGGAACACAAGCATGGAAAAAAGCACTGACCCATGTCTGCTGTCACACTGTGGTTTGGTGTTCAGAGCCTTAATAACATATTTGCCCTGTGTGTGCCTCAAATTGTTCATTGTTCCTTCATGTTTAGTGAAAAATAATTTTTTTGAAGTTAAATGAAGAAGTTTTCCTTCTGGACTTGGAGAAATGAACTGTTCTTGGAGAAATGAACTGTTCATATTGCGAAAGTCATGTAAAATAACACCAGTAATATTAACAATCATGCTTCCAAAGGCACAGTTACAGGAGAAATGGCTGTAGTTTGACATTTAGCTGGAAGTTTACTGAAATAAAGATTTCATATCAATAGTTAAAATTGTTCAGCTAGAACAATGACTGTGTGGGAAGGCAACACCCACTGCCTTTTTTTTCTCTCCATACACAGCACCTTTTCCAAACCACTTGGAGGGAAGGAGGTACAAAAAGCCCTTCGTCAAAGAGCAAGCCGAGAGCTGCGGAGCCGCGGTGTTTTGGTACCTTCCGCTGGTCCCTCAGCAAAGAGGGATGCCAAAGCCATGCAGGAGGAACAAGCAGCCCCACAACTGTTTCGCCATCTCAAATCGGCGATCACGACTTTTTATGCAAGAGACATTTTAAGGAAAACAAAACGCCGGCTACTCTGTCAGACAGCCACAAACCAAGCCAGCTTCTCTTGGCTTGAAGAGTCCCAGCGAACGTTCATTCTGCAGCAATGGCTCCCACCCAGGCTGTGGGTGCAAACCCTGCTGCAGCGGTAGCCGTGCAATGCCCTGTCCTGGCTCTGTACCAGCGATAAGTACTGCTGTTCAAACAGAGCTGAACAGCAAGGTCAGTGGTGTTTTCCTGGTTTTCTTTGTAGTTCTGGAAACTCGGATTAATTGGCATGAGCAGAGCTGTGCAAGTTGGTCAAAAGAATATAAACTCATGGGCATCTGGCCCATGCTTTTCTCCTTCTGTAATCCACTAAAAATGAGTTTTCCAAGTGCCAGTTGCAATTTAATACGAAAGCCTAAGTTTAGAGAGCCAAAAATAAAAATTATATGCATCTGGTGCTTTTAAGTGCTTTATGAAAATAAAAGATGCTGCTGTTAATTTCCTTCTTTAATTTCCCCTGGAGACACACTCTGCGAGCCTTAAGCCAAATCCCAGCAGTTTCAGTTTGACGTGGGCTCAGTGCTGCCCTGGCACAGGGTGGTTTGTGAGGGGGGATGCTGCACCATTGCCTAGACCTTACTTTCCTCGCCCCCAGCACCTTCCCTTCCCGATGGTGTCTATACGACGTGCTGCAGAGGCACCTGTGCCCAGGGCAGGGCTGTGCTGAGCCAGAGGCTAAAGCCGGCAGAGAAGGGCAGGAGCCAGGACAGGGGCTGGCATCACTCTGCAAAATGAAATCCTGCAGAGAAGCTGGTCACACCACCCTCAGGCAGACCTATGTTTTTTTCATTAATGTGATATACACAGTTTAAAAAAGAAAAGAAAAATCACCTCCCTGTGCCATTTCACCACGCGTCCTCCTATATACAGCACTGTCCTAGATGGCAGGAGGCTGAGTTATTGAAAGGAGATCCCACAAGCCTTGAGGGCATCAATATTTGGGAAATAATAGTTATTGTGCATTAAACGTCTCTCTCTCTCATGACAGCTCAGGGGACAATTCACAACTCTGTAGATACTTGGCCAAGAGTGGTATAATATTAAAACACAAAGTTGTGAGTAAGAGGAGTCACCCAGAAACCTGGCAAGGACCCAGGTAATTGTCGCTGGCCCCTTAGACGAGGCGAGAGCTGGGAACAGTCAACATCTGCAGATTATTTCCTTCTCTGGTGTACATCTGTGTGGGTTTTGGCTGAAAATTTATACTCTGGGGAGGAGAAAGGAGCTAAATGTTACGGTCCTGGTCCAAATGAATCATTATCATTTCCTCTTCCAACAATGCTGGAAGCAATGCTGGGAGCCAGCCCTGGCTGAAGGAGGAACGTGCCCCACCACATGCTGCCGGGGTGGCCATGCCCAGCAACAACGCAGGGTTTCCCATGGGTTGTGCTGATCCGCAAGCTCCAGCAGCCTCGTCGTTCCCATGGCAGAAGTGAGAATAGCAGCACAAAAGCATCCACTGAAGATTTAGAAGAGCTGTGATAACTGGTTAATCAGTTGATGCCTTCGGAGATGAAAAGTGCTATCTAAGTTGACAAAAAAGATGGGTACAGGCAGGGCATTGGGACTGGCTGCTGATTACACGTGAAGACAGGGGATTAGAAGCGTAAAGCTGTGTAATGCTGATTTTATCTTGGAAGGGACCGGAGTACCGAAATAACCCATCGGTCATGCGTGTGGCTGCAGTGACCCTCGCTTGGGCGAAGATCCATCACTCTGGAGCAGGGACCGAAGCCTGGAGTCACAGCTGAGCAAAGCTGAGCTTGGGAACAGGCAGGGGATGGATCCACGTGTAACGTCTCCCCTCCCTTAATAAAACCGGAGAGTCCAAAGTACATAGGTCAGACCTAGAAAACTGGATTTTCAAGAGGCAGCAGGAGTGGAAAAGGCTGGGCAGGAAAGACCTAATTTCTATCCTCTCGCCAGACTTCAAAGCATCTGTAGATGGACCAAATATCTGAGCCCAGAGATCCAGGACTTTATTGGGCTTACCTCTGGATCTGATTTAATCACACTCAGCCAGCCCGATAAAAGCAGAAACTAGACGTTGCTTAATGTCTAAAGAATTATTTCTGCTGTCTTCTAATAAAGCACGCTGATGCAAGCTGGAGTCGATAACAAGATCGCTGCGCTGGGGTAGCAAAATCTCATTTTACAGGACAACCTAACTGTCAGTGCCAAAGAGCAGACAGGTTATTGCTCATGCTCCTCCAAGGTTGCTTTTATTAAAATGGAAATTTCCAAAGCTTTGCATGCACACACACGCGGCCACGGGTGCAGACATCCCTTCGAGGGGGAGAGCGGCCAGCCGCAAGGCCAGAGCTGCCGCCTTCCTCCTGCAGTTCGTTAGCTGCGGCCTTTACATCCCGGGGTACCCTGGGGGAACTGCAGCATCGCTGTCTCTGCCCCGGGTGAAGGGGTCCACATCTTCACAGCCCCCATCCTCACCACGGCTTTGGGCTGGGTTTGACATGTACAGCAGCCCCGGGCAGGTGCGATGCTGTCCCCCATGGCTGCAGCCTGTGAATCTGGGTGAGGATTTGCTCTTCCTCCTCAGACCCAGTGTAGGCATCATCAGCTTAAAATTGGGACTTTCACATTTGGGGCTGCTGCAGGTCTTCATGCAACAGGGGCTCGGGACCCCGGTCCCTCTCCAGCATGGCCAGTCTTAAACCACCATGACTGGTTCATCCCCGCAGGCACTCTCCACCCTTAAAATAGCAAAAATTGACCAACGCCTGGCTGTATTTTCAATTTTTGTCATTGTAATATGCTGAGCAACTGCAACAGGCCAAACCTGAACATGGCTATCGAGAACTATTTATTCAACAAACACGTTGCTTTATCTTCCCAAGTACTTCTGAGGAATGGATTATAATTTTTACAAATGTTTGCCTTTGTTAAAATAATTTGGCTTTTTCCCCCTCCTCAAAGTTAATTGAATCAAAAATTCTCCTGAAATATTTCATTATGCACCGCTCCAAACTTCTGGTTTGTCATAGTGAAACATATGAGTGCTCTATTCCCAGACTGAAAAAAATAACTTTTAGAGTATTTCAACTAGTAATTTGAAACTGAAATTCTTAATTAAATTAATCTCAAAAATTCAGGTTCCAAAAATGTTGGTAAGGGATTTCATTATTGTTGTGTCCAGGTTTGGAGGTCGTAAAGGATGGTGAACACCTTCACCGCCTGGTACTCCTTACCAGAAAGAGCTGGTAGAAAGTGATGCTGCTAGAACACTACCCAGAGCATACAGCTCTCGTCCTGCAAAGCCACGAGGCAGCGATGGACCAGACACGAGAGTCCCAGCCTCTCACTGCCCCTCAGCGAAATGCAGCTCACTTTTTCCTTGGGACTTCAATCTCTGCCAAGAAATGAGTTTCTGTGCTGGAGAAGCGTGAAGGACTCGGCAAAGACCTGGCTCAGGTTATAGATGTCATGGGAAAGCAGAATTGTGCCAGGGAAGAGGAGCTGGTTTTCCTCTTTGCCACTTTTGCTGATGATTTAGGTTTTCTACACAGGTATGAATTTCAGCAAGCAACAATCATTCATTATAAAAAGGCAATTTTTAAGACATTTTACCCATATATGGGTATAATTATTTTCTCTTTTCAAGATGCAGTGATACTAGGACAGAACTGACAGAAATACCTAACTACCTATAAATGAAAAATACCATCTTGGACATCTTTTTTCAGACTGTCACATAGGGCCGCTCCTGGTACCACGCTAACTTAGCGGAGCTTTGGACCCACTGATGATAAAGGCACGAAGCGATACAGAAGTCATGCAGCTCTTAATACCTGCTCATGTTTTAAATCTTTTTCACTTGTAATAGCAATAGTCTGTTATTTATTCCAAAACAAGCACTCCTGGCTCAGAAGATCACTGTCTTTCTGATACCCACGCAATATCCACTTGCGATCGGCACCTTCCATGTTATTAATTTCCCCTTACCTCCTCCTGTAGCTGTTCCCTAATGAGCTCATGCGACGAAGAAGATCTGAACGAGCTGCATTTGAAAAGCAATCAACCAAAATTAGAAGGGCTTTCTTCTAGCCGCGTTTGGGAGGCCATCACCCCCTCGAGCACATGGGGCTGACGTCTGCTGTCACTCCGGCTCTGACATGTTAATGCAGGAAGCACGGCGGCTGCCGTCGCAGCATTATTTTGACAACTGAATATTCCACTTCCAGCTCCTCGGCATGGTTCACATGCCTCCTAAATCTCTCTGCTTGAAGTGTAATATTTTCATGCCATTCATATCTCTTCCTGTGGGAACTTATGATAAGCTTTGGAAATGGCTTAGACACACTCACTCCCCTCTGATGGCAGTAGCCGCGTACGACTCTCATTTTGACTAAGATTTTGACTATCTTTGCATTAAGATGACTGTAAAACCATGTATTAGGAACATTTCAGATGTTTGTAAGCCACCATTCTCGCCAAACCCCAGCATTTAAATTACCCTGACCTAGTAAAGAGTATCCTTTCGACAAAATCTGTTTTATTATCTTTGAGTCTATGAGGTCCTGGTCTGGATGGCAGTTGTCAGTACCAGCAGAGGGGTGGCATTCCCACCCCATGTCTGTACAGCCCAGAGCCTATGCACCACTTTGGGCATTAAATTACTGTGGCAACCTATATATACTAAGCATCTAACACAGTCCGTAAGTCTTTTTGAAGAGTTTCTGCTTCCTAGGACAGAGAAGGGGCTTTGCACCCAGCAAGCCCAGCCCCCCATACCAACCACTTGCCTTTGCCTTTTTTTTTTCTTCCAACCCCCAAGACTTTGTCCCTTCTGCAAACTTCATTACAACGATGTGATGTTCTCACAGGTTACTGAGGAAAATACGTTTGATAACAGAGGGCCAGCAAGCATCTGGACTGCCTGCGTGGGAAGCCGGCTCAGCAACACCAGACTTTCTCAGGGGAACCGCGTGGCCCCAGACCTCCCCCCGGCTTTGGGCACAGATGGGAGGAGAAGCTCAACCACGCTGTCGCTACTTTTCCCAGGCCTAACAATGGGTCAAAGGTGGAGGAATAAGGAAAATAAAGATCAAATACTCCTGCAAGCAGCATGGATGGACATGGAGAGCTGCTTGCTGCGTGACCTCTGCTTCTCCAGCCCTCGATTTTCAGCAAGCACACCCAGCAGACTAAGTTTTAATGGCATCATGTAACTCATAACCACAAAACAAACTGCATCTAGGACCACAGAAACAAGCTGAAATTTTTGCGAAGCAGATTAACAATGACCTCCCTTGTTTTTTAAACGCCAGATGTTATGACCAACTACTGTCACATGCAATTAGACCCTTGGCTGCTGCTATTCAGGGTGGAAAGCGAGATGGTCTGTGACCCGCCAGGGCCTCATCTCACCATGCTGTAGCATGGCTTTGAGCATAGCCAGGCTTTAATTTATACCACATTTTGTACTACAGTTTGAACTAATATATTAGTTTCAGAGCTGTACCACCTACTGCCAAAAAGAGTTGCAAATGTGGAATTTCACAGTGAAATATCGATATAAACTCACTGCTTCCTTGCTAGCACTTGTCAGTACATGGATCATGCAAAAGCCCTTGACCTAGTACTATAACATTGCTCAACAGAAAATGTAGAAGAGCTTTTCATGGATAGTGCTGTCATTTTATTTTTTTTTAATTACAACTTAATTTGAAGCCAACAGGAGCCTTCACTGGAAAGCTACTCCCTGCAGAGTACATTCATGTTTTAGTAAAGGATGCTGAAAAGACCATCTTAAAATTTCCCTAGAAGTAAAAGTACTGTGGATTTTCCCCCCTCTGTGAAAAGTCATTCCCAAAGAAATGACTATTGTTTCCTCAAGCCTTAAACCGAAGGCATATTTATTTGCACTGAAGCCTGACGTGCAGAATTTCCTCTGAAAAGGAATTCTTCAGAAGGCTCCGTGTGGGAGAAGGAGGCTGTGAGGGCTGTCTGCAGCGGGGTGGACCTGGAAGGAGGCAGCTTGGCACAGCACCCGCGGTCCCCGATCGCATCCTTTGAGCTCCTTCCCCTGTCACAGCCCAAGTAATTGCCATTCCCGGCGTGGTGTCCTCGCCTTTTCACTCACCCTCCTTATCTATCGCAATGCTTCCTCCTCTCCCTTCCCTTTCTGCCCTGCAGGCCTACAATTGTTGCTTGCAATAATTTTTTTTTTTTTTAATACTGTTTCTATCTCTCGCCTCAATCCAGCCGGTGCCATTGTAGGCAGTTTGCATGTGTCACTGCTTTTTTCAAGCATCATATCCTCCCACAAGATACCGCCACATCCGACTCAGCCTGCCCACTCTCCCCTTTGTGCAGGCTTTATATTGCTGGTTATTTAAACTCCCAGCTATTTTTCAGATTAAATAAACCTGGGACCAGTTACTCTAAAGGTATCAGGGTTTTATTAGAAAGCTACATTGCCATCTTGTTATTTTGATCCCTATTCACCTCTCATCTTCCCACAGACAAAAGCCTCTGAGTTTCTTTATATATATGTGTATTCATGTTTTTATGGAGCAGGAATCCTCTTTGCAATCTCTGCTCTGAGATGAGACTGCTCTGCAGATCATATTCAGTGTTTTACTTGGGTTTGATTTTGTCTCTGCTCTGACAACCCCCTGGCAAAGTTAACGGTAAAAAAAAAAACAAATAAGAAAAGGGCTTCGGGATTTGGTCCTGATTTCAGTGCTAGGAGTTCACCTTCTCGTTATGCTATGGACGCGTGTTTCCCTGTTGCAGCCACATCCAGATTCTGGGGGGACTGGGAAGGGTAGGAGAAGGCAGCAGGGAACAGCTTTTGTGTTACGATATGCAAGGATGGGTATGGTACATAAAAATGCAAAGCAAACTGAAATTCATTAAAGCATAGCAGTTATGTCAAAGAAAGGTAGTTGAAAAAAATACACCAGCTTGCTGCAGTTAATGGATTTTACTAACCATGCCATTCAGAGCCCAGAGGAGGGACCTCCTGGCAGTGGGATGCTTCCTGAGTAACATGGGGTTAAAGCTTCAGCCTCCAGCCTCCAGGCTTGAAAATGTAAAAGTGGTCCAGCTCTGGCTTTCCAGAGGCAAACATCTGCACAGCCATAGGTGAATAAAAATGTGGAAACATGCAAAACTCATCAGGGCAGCCGGGGATTATTTATTTATTTATTTATTTGTTTATTCCCCACTATTTTAGCCTGCAAACAACACTCCCTGTTACGACGTCCTGTTCCAGCCACTTTCTGTTACACACGATGTCTCTTCCAGACTAGAGCTGCGTCAGCAACCGGGCATGAGCTCCACAAAGGACACTACTATTTTGGGGGTGCCTACAAGTCCAACCCCATCTGTCAATTAACAAATTTAAGCAGAGCGTGAAGTGTCAGTCAGACTGATCCCAGCATGCACAGAAAACCTGCCATTTTCTCCACCGCACTACAGCTTTTTCCCTAAGGCACGTCCCACCCTCAGGCAGGTAAGGGCTAAGGCAAACTGAGGCCACCTCCTTTGTCTGTGTTTCTGTACGGTGGGGACAATCCTCCTTTTGTCCCCTCACCTTGTCATATAGGTTGCAGAAGAGGTTTGTGGGGCTCCAACTGTTACTGTGATTAAAACTGAAAGACATCTGCATAGCTTATAACTCCTACAGGTGATATTCCTCCAGCTCCTATCTTCAGGATATATGTGCAAAATACTCCTATTGATGCTACTTGTCTTAGAGCAGCCCCTCACTTCCAAGTTACAGTGGGAGCTCCAGGCAAAATGAATTGTCCCTGTTGTATCATCGAGGGAACTGAAAAAAGCAAGTCTGAGAACAGCGATGAAAGTAGTAGAAAATAGGAGGCAAATGTAAGGGCAGGGCTGTTGGCGTAAACACTGTGATAAGTTTTAGGTAAGTCCATAGATCAAGGTCCATGAGGTTTAGAAATCCACCGCTGCCTGTAAGTGCAAGCTGGGGTTTGGGGAAGCTGCTAAACAACTGGTAGCTGGGTGGGTATATGAAATAAAACCCAAGCGCCGATGCTGTTTTCACACACTTCAGCTAGCAGTAGTTTTTCACAGGCTTCTTGTTGCTGTTTCTTAGTAATTAGGAAAAAAGCTCCAATTGCGGCACAAATAGTTCCTGTGGTGTAAAACACTAATTAAGGCAGAGAAGAGTGGAGCTCGGTGGCTTGGGCAGACTCTGCCTTCCCTGGGCTGCGAGGTGGCCGGGTCGGGGATGGACCCCTGCGATGTCCCGAGTTTGCATCGTGGCTTTGCATCGCCCACAGGCTGTCCTGCACGATGGGCAGCTGCAGCATAAAGAGAAAAATGAAGAAAAATTTGTGTTTATCCCTCCTGATGGAAGGTAACATCAAGTCAGGTAACAAGAAACAAGGTAAAATTGCTGGGTTGGGTCACCCATGAGACGAAAGCACCAGCTTTGACAAAGAATCCCAGTCTCTACCTGAGCCAGTAACATGGTCCAGTCGTGATTATCCTCTTTCACCTTGTTTTTGTCAGTGGCTTAGAACAGAGGGATTTTGGGGCAGAGGGATAGTCAGAGACTACCCAGGATTTTGGTATGGGGATAGTCACAGACCCCCAGCATCCTTCTCCCAGCAGTGCTGTGGCACCAAAGTCCTTGGGTGCAGTCTCACTGCAGACCAAAGTACAACAACCTCTTCCCAAAGTAAATGACCTTAAGGCCAGCCAGAAACCAAGAATTCCATTTTGTGAAACATTTGGGTTTGTTCCACGGGGACTTAATTGCCTTTTGTTTGCTTTTGTGCAAAAATGAAAGTGTTTGGCAGAAAGAAATGCACTGCAGATAAGCGTATAAACCAGGGATTAAGACACTCGCTGGGGAGACGAGAACCTCCACATCAAATCTTTGATTTATTCCAGGAATTGGGCTTCTGTTAATCACCTATTTTTTAGTTCATTGGCCTAGTTGTATTTGGGGATGAATGTACCATTTTGTCACATCAGAAATGGAACATTAATAGGAATGTACTGTTAATTTGGAGGGTGCTTGTACCCGCTGAAAAGAAATAAATGATGCTATAATTGAGGTTGAAAAATAATTCACTCAAAAACCGTGGAACATTTACAGAATGCAGAAATGCAATGCAAATTTTCATGCCTGAAATATTCATAAATGATTTTGTGAGTCATTGCAGTTACCCTGTAAACAGTGGTTTAGGTAGCCAGTGCTTTGCTCTCGGTTTCATACTCATCCTCCTACGGGCTGAGGAGTCTTACAACCTTCCATCACACCCAGAGGGGTCTATGGTCCTGGTCCAGTGTGCTGATGCTGGGCTGTCCCACCCTGGAGATGGAGGCACCCCATGGTTTGGGCATGGCTTTGCCAGTGCTGGGACCCCTGGGCTGGGCTGGGGAAGAGCCAGAGCTAATCATGTTTTAAGCAAGAAGAGGGGACTGTGGCCACATGGGCAAGATGAGGACAGGGTCTCAGTTGCAGGTGTCACGGGAGTTTAATGCATTGCTGCACTGCGGTCCCCAGCCCTCCCCAGGGATCTGGGTTTTACGCTGGGAACCATCACCAAGACACTTGTAGCATCCTTCTTTGCTGCAGCCAAATCCTTCCCCGCACCAAAACCCACAGCACCTCCCGGGCTGGTACCTTGTGACGCTGTCTCCTACAAAGTGTTTTTCACCCCTTGCCCAGGCTGGAGCTGCTTCCCCATCCAAATTCATCCAAATTCAGCGCTGGCAGAGGAGTCTGAGGTCTGCCGGGGTCACCGACACTCCCGGCAGCAGTGAAGGAATGAGTGGGGCAGGCACCCTGCTACCAGCCAAGCCCTCCCAGGGGTGGCAAAAAGGGGCAGAAAAGGGATTTGGGCAACTGGGGCTGCTGAGGGGGTAAGCGAAGGCTCTCCCAGTCTCTGCAGCTGAGTTTGGTCTCCTTTGTGCACCAGGACCCAGCGTTTCCACAGCCCCTCCAGCTGCTCCTGCTTCTGACATCATGGTCAGGATTTTGGGGGAGTCGGCAGGCTGTGAAGAACCAACCTGGCCTTAGTTTGGGCCCTTCGAAATGCAGACATCAAGAACTTCCCCAGCATGCTTAAAAGCTGCATCTACCATACACAGTGGCTTTAGAAGGAGCTTAATATAAAACTTTGGAGCCACCTTTTTCCAGACAGAGGTTTTACAGCATGGGAACAAGGCAGGAAAGTTGGGAAGAAGGGATATTATTATTATTATTATTATTATTATTATCATCACCATCATCATCATTATTTATTTATTTATTTAGCCTTGGTGTTACTTACTGCTCCCAGAGCAAGGGAGTGGGATCTTTAGCAATCATTCAAAAACAGGGGCACATCTCTGTTTCAGGCCCCTGCAGCCGAGGTCAGCACCACGAAGAGAAGGGACCCTCTGGCAGCCGGGAAGATGCAGCTGTGCCATCCAAAACACATACTGAGCTGCTGAGTGGTGTTAGTAACATGATAATGCCATGAAAAGCCTTGATAAAAATATGCCTTATTCTTCCATTGATCAGCTCTGTTTAAGCTAGATGTACCAGGTTTAATGAGAGAAGTAACCTGTCTTTCGCCCAAATAGTTTAATTATCCTGAAGTTGACAGAGAGAGTGCCTGTAGTTACACGCGGCCTTCTGTAACTTTTCAGCTGTTGTGATGAAGTAGGAAACAGCATTATGGCACTTACAGCTATTGATTATTTAAACTAACGGACTGAGACTGATTGAATCTATTGCCACAGCCAGGGGATTCTGCCTTGTGTTTCTTTTATGAACTCAGCAGAAAACATCTCTCAAACTGCAGGGTGGAGAGGTGGGCAGACCAGTGAGCACCCAAGTCCAGGCTGCTCCAGTGACAGTACTGGGGTGCAAGGAGTGCGTTCTTCACCTCGCTGTGGCACCTCATCCAAATTTCTTTAGACCAAAACTGCTTTGTTAATCCTTGTCCCACTAGTATACTTCTCGTTTATGGTCTAATGTAGGTTTTTCATGGGACTGTCTTCCTAAATCGCATTCAAGTGCAAGAGATGGAAAATTTAAGAAAGCAGAGAAATGTATGCAACACAGTAAATGTCTGAGGGGAGCTGAGGAAATGGCAATAAGAATTTGTTCATCTAACAGACTTCACTTCTGGTCTCCCTAGACAGCTTGCCTAGACCCATCTAGCAGTCTGCCACATCACACTCATTTTTGAGGTAATTTCATGTTGAGCTTCAGTTGGATAGCTAGTGCTGAAGGGCAAGCTCACCAGCTTTACCACTACACCTAGATTTCCTTGTCATTACCAGGATACACCGAATCCAGCCTTCCAATTATTTATTTTGGTTAGGTACTTGGCCCAAATGTAGCTCCTTTTGTACCTCCTGGAGCGTAATAGGAAAGATACAAAGCTGTTGAGTTCTGCCATTTCCCTCAACCCGGGCCAAAGGCTGGCCAGCACCTCAGCCATCCACCCACTGCCCAGACATCTGGAGCCATAAAAGCCCTTTTGCTTCACACAGGTGGCAGTACAGTCCCCATGGGCCATTCAGGCTTCTGGGAAGAGCTTTGCACCATGCCATTTCCCTGCTTCAAGAGAAGATGTACAGTGAGTGCCAGCCAGCACATCTGATGGAGTCTGCTCCTGTCAGGAACCTCTGGAGTTTATGATGACATTAAGATTTTGGCCGACGAAGGCAACAATGCTGAGGCAACCGATTTGATTTGTACAGCCGCTATCTCGGTGATAGGTAATATTTTGGTTATGCACTGAGAGTGATATAACATTAACATGGTGCAGAACATATGGGTTGAAAACTGCCTGGCTGAATCACTCAAAATGTAGGTAAAAAAACAAAGACTTCAAAATAAAGATTACTCCTAATCAGAAAGGTGAATTTCCTAGCTCAGAAAAAAATATTAGGGACATAGGGCAGGAATTAGATGGTCTGCCTGGTGGATGGGCTGCCTGATGTCAGGCTGATGCCTCTGAAAATAAGTGTTACACATTTACTAATACTTCCATAATGCTATGTTTACAAGGGAGGAATCTGCTGTGGGCTGGAGCCACAGAACAGGCAAAAGCAGGCAGCAGGAAAGGGATGGCTGGACAACCTGGTGTTCATACACACAGAGCATTGTCCCTGTGCTAAAGGCACGGGTTACTGAGGAAAATGGTTCAGGACTTTTGAAGATATAATATAATCTGACCAAAAAAAAAAAAAAAAAGGCAAAAAAGGCTAAAGTCTAAGTAAGCAGTTACGACGTGCAGCCTATATTGGTATCTTGCAAATGTCATGGGTCTTTGCATATTCTTGATCAGATACAACTTTAATGACCACCAAGCATAAACACAAAATTTCTGTGTTAAAAGCCTCAAATGACTTGTGTGTTTCAAAGCTCTTTTACAAATCACACATTCAGACAACAGAAGTTTCCATCACTTACCTGCCTAACGTATCCTAAAGATACTTTTAGGATTGGAACTGTGAACAAATCATGTGGTGCAGGAGTGCACTACATGACATATTTAGGGCCATGAAGGTTTTCTGCCACCTCTGCCCCATGGTTCAGACCAAGGCTTGTCCACCCAACAGCTCAGCCCCAAACAAGAAGACTCATGCCCTTCTCCTCTGGCAAGGCCAGCTCCCCTCCATGGGTTGACTCCCCACGCGAGCAGTGCTGTGGAGGGTTTCAAGACCTTCAAGTGTTCCCCTGAGGGTCTGCTCACATCTCTGTTTCCTCTCCCTTTCTCACGTTATGTCAAAAGTACATTTATAAAGAACAAGAAATTATTTAATGGACTAACTAGACTGCCCAGTAGGTTGTTTAGAAGTGTTATAATTATCTATATGCAATGACAGCTGGGTCAGTCACATGCTTATAATATCTGTTAGCCATTTAACAAGATGTAAATTAGACAAAATCAGTCCTTATACAAATAGGACTGGGGGAACATCCCCAGCATGGCCAACACCCCCAGGCTCCATCACCTGCCTGTGTCTGGGGATGTTTGCCATGCCAGAGACATCAGCCTCTCTGCTGCTGCCACTCTGGATGGACATAGGTGTCCTACAGGTCTCATGGCAGCACCCTGAGGACGTCTCGGCTGTCCCCAGGCACCTTGAACATCCCATGACATGTGAAACGCCACCTCACAGGCTCCTTTGCCACCTCCCCTGCAGGCGCAGCTGGTGGCTCCGTCACTTGCCCCTCAAGCAGCTCAAAGACACCATTCGTGCCCCTTTCGTCGCGATAAAAGAACAAGGACTAATAAAAATTGCTCTTCGCGATGTTTTGCTGTTCTCTGCAGGTGGGAAGCGCCATTGCCCATCAGCAGGGCAATGCTGACCTCTGCTGCCTGAAATCAAAATTATGAAAATAATTGGCCAGGTGGCTTTGGCAGAGCAGCTGCAACACTGCCCACGTGTAATATGATTTCCATGTCACCTAACCTGGGTGAGCACAGGTTTGTAACTTCAGACCCAGAAGCCACATCTTGAGGAGATGCTCTAAAAGCCAACCGGGTTACAAGTCGGGGCCAAATCCTTTCCCCATGGCGATGCTGGGGGCTTGGCTGCCTCCCGAAGCAGGGAGAGCCAGGGTCGGTGTCCCCACGCCTGGCAATTGGTGCCAACGTGCCCACTCCATCCAGCATAGTGGGTCTTAGAAGAGCCGCAGTGAGTGGGCATGCAGCAGCCATCAGCTCGGCTGCCTCCACCAACTGCTTCAACATTTTGCTCTGCTGGTCGGGAAACTGGTGGGGAGAGGGTGCCACGGAGCCAGAAGTGGTGTTGCAGCTGCCCAGGCAGAAATTTGGATTTTCATATTTAGAAAATATTAGCTTGTCAAAACATAATTATAAAAATAGAGGTTATACCTCTTAAGTATACTTGGGGGTCCAGCAATGAATAGTGCTGAAAGGAGCACCAGACCCGGCAGCGTTTTCTAGGGTCTTCCTCAAGGGCCAGTCACACTGCTTAATATTTCCATTAATGATCTTGGCAGAAAATGAAGTGTGTGGTGATAAAAATGTGCTGATGCCACAAATCCAGGGGACACCTTCAGTATAGAGGATTGGGATATGACACTGAAAGGAACAGATGTCTTTGAGAGCTGAAAACAGAATTTGGGATGGTGCAAGGTGATAAGCAAGGGACTGCTCTGCTGCAGCAAGAGATGAGTCTGTGGTGCCACGGTAATGCAACCAGGTGAAAAAGGCAAGTGCAATCCTAAGATACATCAGTCAGTAGGTGTACTTTCCACAGAGAAGGGAAGCAACGTAGTCATTTTGGAGTTATTTGAGGGCTGCAGTTTAACCCACCTGTGTCGCAGAGGAGCTTTGCTGCGGATGCTGAGACACCAGCACGACCTCCACCCCGGCAGGCTGGGTTTGCGGCCCCAAGCGCTGTATGAGTGTGCAGGGCCACATCACCTCCAGAAACCCTTCCCAAAGCAGTTCTAGGAGGTTTCCCCACTCAAGTTATTCCTACAGCAGTCCTGAAGATCTCCCCTGAGCTCATTACGATGGATGCAGTGTACAGACTTGAGTCCATTATATCTGTGCTGCTCCCTGTACTCTGCTGGTTTTACACAATTTGCTGAACGTGCAGTGCTCAGCCTGACTGCAAGCTCTTTTGTAAGGGCTCGGGGGCAAAAAGTTAATGGAAGCAGCTCGCTCCTGCTTTCCTTGCAGGGAAAATCGAGAGCAGCCCTGCAGCCTCCCAGGCACTCACCTCCCCCAGGGACCTGGGGATCCATCCTGCATCCCTGAGCTACAGACACTTTTGCCAGTTAGAGAATAAGGGAATAAGAGGGGTAGATATTTCTAGATTCAGATCCACCGGCTTTGGCAACTCTTGGAGGAGGAAGAGAGAAGCAAAAGGTTCAGGGGAGGCAACACTGGAGCAATTGCATTACAAACCAATTGCAATCCTGCCAAGTTCTCTTCTGTGTTGTCCACACACTGATTATAGCTGCAATGAGAACCACTGAGGGCTTTTTGCTGAAAAAACCCTCTTTGCATTCACATACAACACAGAAAACTTTCAACTTGCTACCAGCTGGTGTACAGGCGATACAGAAGAGGAGCAAGGCACGTGTTGTTCCCAAGCAGGCAGCATGTAAAGGGAAAGCTCATGTGTTAATGCAGCACCCTTGGGGAGGTTTTGCCACCAGTTGTGTTTTCTGGTATCTGCATAAGGCGTTTTATTACTGCTGCTAATCTGCAGCTGGGCAAACAGAGACACAGAAGAGTCAAGTGACCGACTCGTATAGGGAAAAGGAAGAGTCAGGGGCTCAGCAAACGGTGCTGGCTCCTCGGCACACAGACAAACCCAACAGCGCTCCACCCTGAGAGAGTTTTGGCTGAAGGATACGCCGCCTAACCCTCTGCCGCTCCTAATCAGAGGGAGAATTATGTGTGTTTGTGGTCAAGGTGGTCTATCCTGGGACGTGTATTTCTTAGTCATTGTCACAAGGGCTAATTTATCTTTGGTAATTAGTTTCTGTGCCTTGGAGCAGTGAAGCGCAAATAAGCATTTAGCATTGATCTATTGCAGCACTTCCCTGGGTAAATAGATGGCTCTGGTGTTGGCTGATGCTGATGCATCAGTGTCTTTTATGATCAGAGGAATCACTCAAGCATCAGCTCAGCCACAAGCCAAAAAGCATGTCTAAGCTTTTAAAACCAAACTCAGGGAACACATCTTCTCTGAACTGCTAGTGCTCTGGAAGACAACAGCAGCATTTCCCTCCTCCTGCTCCGAGTCACAAGCCCAAAGTACTCCTGAGGGGGGGATCATATGAAAGAGAAAGACAGAAGCTTGAAGACTAGGGTGAGCACAAATGTCTTTTGCTTTTTTGAACCTCATGATTGCTTAGGTTCAGGTTTTATAGCCACTACACAACCTGCATGGCCAGCCCAGGACCATAAGCTGCCCTAATTAACCTGTTGTCAGTTTTCAAGCAATTACGTGTGCTTATATGTGTTTTCTTTTCAGCTGCAAGAATGTAACGTTACAAGTCTAGGAGGAAAGAGCTGTAATAAATCTGTCGAGTCAGGAGTACAGCGATGAGACCACAGACTGAAAAATGTGATGCAGGAACCCAGAGCCCTGGTTGCCTGACCTCATTTGTGGGACTGGTTTTGGTGCAAAGGCTGGAGGAAACTTTAAGTGTAGAGATTGAAATGGAAAACAGGGTGTAGTGCACCACAGGGTCCTCGGGCATGGCACAGATCATGTTGGATGGGCTCTTCTTTGGGAAGATTATTTACCTGTTTACTTACTTAGACTGAAAAAATGCCACCATTCTAATCTTTCCTGTCTTTGCCACATGGGGGATGATTATCTCAACAGGAGAGCCATCCGGAGATGATGAAGTGGGTGAGGAAATGGCTAAAAGAGAGATGCTAGATGGTATTTTGAAAAGGCAAATGTCAGACTAAACAAAATTTACTGCGGAATGTCTATGGACTAATCACAGATAGTAATTTCAGTAAAAGTCTTAGCAAAAATGACAGAAACATGAAATTTGTTGGTGACAAAAATTTGTTGATAGCTGGGGGCTATCACCAGTACCAACAGGGATAGGGATGTTGTAAAAAAAAACAACCCACCCAAACAGCTGATTTTGAAGACTTTGGTAACAGAATGCACCAGCAATTCGTTGCAGCAGCAGCAATGGCCCCTAACAGGAGCACCCGCTCGAATCCGAGCTTGTCGATGGGACCACCAGGGAAAGAAAGATGCACGTATGCTGGTTTAGCCCCGGCATACAGAACAGATGCAGACGTACAATGTCTGGCAAAAATGAGCAAAGGAAATATATTTTCATTGGAAGGGAACTATATTAAGACATTCATTGAAAAGAATAGATGTAATAGTTGCTAACCTACATGGAACAGAAGCAGAAATAATAATTTAAAAAGGCATTATTACGCACTAAGTGGGGTGGACTATAAAATACCAGTTAATCTAGAAATAAATTATAGACACTAAAATCTGTTAGAGCTAGTATATTTTTTCATTTAATTAAATGTGTTGTTATTATTTGGTAGGGAAATTCTTTATTCTGTGATACCTAATTATTTCTTTGAAAAAGTTGTATGTTCATCTTTATAACTGTGAAATTAAAAAACAGGCCATAAAGTCTCACTGTGATTGAGAGATTCTTCCAGAATACGGAGAGAAATACTAATTCAGTGCCCATCACCTGGATACACCGGCTCTTCCACAACCATATTTAACAAAGTGCAATTTAAAAACTATACCTTCCTGCCACAGGGGCTGAGAAGTATTAGCTGCTTGCGGTGCTCAAAAATTATCCCAATTCTTCATGTGAGGTATGAAACTGGGCTGCACAAATTCAAAGTGGCTAATTTTATCATGACCCCAAAAATGTGTAGCAGTTGGAAAATAATTTCTCCCCAGCTATTAGCTCCATTGTCCTCATTAAATATCTTTTCTTTCGCTGGTTAGATTGGAGATGGAGAGGACTTATTCTCACTATTCATGATCATGTTACTGAATCTTTTTATTGCAGTGGACAAGTTGCTGCGGCCAACATTTAAAATTTGGGTATTTGGGTTTATCAACTTAAGCCCTAATTTTCAGGCACATTTTCTTTTTTTAAGGCCACAAAAATACCCACTGGCATCTGTGAAAATCAGATCACTAGTATGAGTTCCTAAAATAGAAGTAGGAACTAGGTGGCTAATTCCAGGTGCCCTCATTTGGAAATGGTCTCACACTTTTGGCTATCTAGAACCAGTTCTAATTGCAGTTCAACAGGAGCTCCCAGTTTTATAAAAGAACTGACACATCATAAATATATGATCTAAAAAAATCTCCTTATCAATTCTTCTGACTTTTTTCCTCCCCCTGGATTTGTTTTAGTTTGACACCCTCTGCTTTGTTTGAACTTTTGCACTTTTTTCCCCCTCTCTGTGGCACTTTCTTTCTTGAGATCTCCAAAGCACAGGGAAAAGCAGTAAAAAACTGTCACGGTTGGACTTCCAAGCCTGTGTGGTATAAAGAGAGTCACAATTAGACAAAACCAATTGATGGTCTGGTGAACTGATGAATAAAACATGCTTCGATAAAAGAATCTGCCTAAGTGCAAACTATCATTATAACGTAGCTTGGGTGGAAAAAGGCTGCTTTCCTCAGTCGAAATTCCTCAGAGCCAGAAGAGCATTTTCAGACTACTCTTACTGAAATAACCATCAAGGTGTTCAGCAAAGTAGTTATCCACCTCAAAAATACAGGTTATCAAATAAAACTCTGTTTCCAAGGATTTCAAACATGGAATTTTCTCAGCTGCAAATTCAAAGGGAAGCAGATGCCTAGGAGCCTTATTATCATTCGGGCAGTTATTAAAGAATAGAAATCATCAAGAGAGAGCAGAATAGAAGATCGGGTTGAAAAGTACAAACCACTTTTTTTTCCTGACAAGTCAAATATCAAAATAAATTCACTTCAGGCGCATTCACATCAGTTTTCATCAGCTTTCTTGCAAGACTTTTATTGGCACAAATGATCACAGGGAGCAAACTTCACGCTGAAAGTGCTCTGCCCACCTCCGAAGGGTAAGTTCATTAGGAAGGATTAATTGGATGAAGGCATTATCTCCTTTGAGAGGTCTTTTTCATGTCAGCACTTAATAACGTTCACTCTATTCCAGCTAACTCAGAAGTGCAACTTTCCACTGTCATTCTGAATAGGCAAAACACCACTCTCTCGCATCAACTATTTTTATTTCCATTGTAATGAAACAACCGCCCTTTACTCAATGATCAAAGGAAGATAGATGCCACAGTAGAGGACAGAAAATGAGGTACCGGACGTTCAAAGGACACATTATGTCTGCTGATGTGACCTGCTTTTGCTCAGTGAACTTATCTACGAGCATCTCGACTCGGACGTACAGGGTAGGCTACAGCCTTGTGCAATGCTTTGTGCTGAAGCCCTGCAGTAGGTGAGACCAACTTCTGCCTTTAACAAAGAGCTTTAGTTACTTTTTGGGCATTGTGAAGGCCTTTGGCACATTCATCGCTGAATAATAGCCTGCAAGAGAGATGCGTGAAATCACATTTTTTATAAGCAACTAAAAGCATTGCCTCCTGTTGAAGTCACCTGACACCATCTCTACTTAGGACTGAGAAGATTTAGAGCATTTGCATTTGTTGTTAAAGGAAAAAGAAAAGAAAGTTTCCAACTCTTTAAAAAAGGACAGGTTTGATGCCAGTGCTGTATTTCTGCTTGTTGTGCAAGTGGTCCTATGAAATACAGGATTTGCTGAGGGTTGGGTCACCATTTTTTACATGAATGACATTGCAAAGTGCTTGGTTTGTATTTGTCTAAGCATTTCAAGCAGGGTGGTTCTCCTGTACCGTGACGGCAGCATCAGCTAAGGTTCTGCAGATACTGTAATTTCCTTCTCTTTCAGATAAGATTTAACTGACATGCAAAATATTTTAGGAAGAAAATATTGTAGTTTTAAAGAACTCAGGATTTTCTGTGGCTATATAGCAGGCTGCATTTTATACGTTCTTTAAGTTATATGATTATAACAAGAGAAATCTGCCACCTTTAAGGTTTTCGAATTGTTCCTATCCTAAATCTTGGTTTTCTGTGTTTAAGAACTTCCCCCAGATTCTCATTCCTCAAGCTGAAATGTCTCAAGCTCAGTTTCATCTTGACAGGAAATGTCTGGAATGCATGAAAAAAAAAAGCATAAAGAGAATGGCTTTACATCTAATCTTTTACCAGAAAAAAACCCCACATGAATACTATCATATCTTTTAAATGCATGGCAAAAATCACGAGAAATAATGGTTGTCACCGAGAGAAAGGCTTTTCCTTGTTCTGCCGGAGACTGATGTCGAGCGACTGGGTTGTAGAAACCTTCGCAGATGAAGCAAAGACAAAATTTGGGGTTTTTTTCATCCCGGTTGAGGAAGACACTTCCCTTTGCAAGGCATCACCAGATCACCATGTGCTTGAAGGGCTGAAAGAAGCCTGAGGGCTGGCAAGCGGCTCTGCTGGCCTGGCTGGAGGAGAGGGTTGGTGCAGGAGCCCTTGGGAGGAGAAGCGACAGTAAGCTGGCACATGGGACATTTGAGGACAAGTTGTGCCCCTTGCACAAAAAGAAAGCTGTGTGGCCTGCTCCTGCAGGGTTTACTTTTGTAGATCTTTTTTCCATGCAGCATTTCAATATTATCTGTTTATCCTTAGGTACGTGTTAGCTAAAGGGCGAATTTCCATCTTTATGGGCTGAAAGCAGAAAGGGCTGAGAGAGGCAGAAGAGCCTCATGGTCAGAGGGATGACACTTGCAGCACATAGAGGCAGCAGGTGGGAGCAGATCAAAGATGCTTTGGGTCAGCATCGGGGGTTTTGTGCCGAAGCCCAGGGCTGCAGTTATGGGCAGGTATTTCAGAAGGACCCCCGGGGCAATCGATGCAGAAAGCCTCCCTTGCCTGTGTATCATGGCAGGCTGCTCTTGGGAAGCCTTTCACGTGGCTGTCCCATTCCCATGGATGAAAGGGGGCTGAAACGAATATTGTGGGAAAATAGGGAGCAATTCTGAAAGCACACAAATAGAAAAGCTTACAGGATCAAGCAAGACCTCCCCTGCCTCTCGGAGGCGTTTCCCTCCACCTTTGCACCCTGGCAGGTCATCTGAGCCCTGACGGGAGTGATGGGGACTTGCACTGGTGAGAGGTTTCTTGCTGGGTCAATGCACCAAGGACGTTTCAGCTGAAGAAAAGCCATTTGTTTCCAAAGTACAAAAATGTGAGCAAGAGAAAAATATTTTGTCTGCTCTGCATTCAATCCCAGTCCACACACACTGCAAGTGCCTGACTTGCAATTAATAATGTCAGACCCTTTTACACTTTTAGAGAAGTTATTTATTATTACTATTGTATTGGCATGACACTTATCACCTCAGTAATAAAGCCTCTCACTTACAGTAATGGATCTAGCCTCATGACCTGCCTGCAAGGAAAGGAAGATTTTAAAGATGGAAAATTGGGACCCAGCAAGATGAAGTGATTATGGCCAGACTGGGGAAGCCCATGGCAGGGCCCCGTGCAAAATGCAGCTCTTCTGGGAACAGGGACAGACCTTAATTACAAAAATGATCTTCCCTTTGCATGCTCAGATTTAAATGTTTCTCTGTTGAATAGCCAAGTGAGAAGTTTTTAACAGCAGGTACTCTCTGATATGATTTCTAGCCTGATTTTGGAAGCAGAAGATGACAAACTGTTTTGCAGTAGGGGTGTACATGAATGTTAATGGCAGATCAAGGAGCGAAGTGACACAACAGGAGTCACAGCCAGCCCTGACAAACCCAGCGTATGGGCTTTCGAAAGAGGCAGCCATCACCTAGCACAGAGGTGAAGTCCTGCCCAAACCCAGCCTACCAAAAGGCGCCATCCTGCACCACAACGCTGGTGCTCTGTCTTCACAGCAACTTAAATCTGATAATAAAATTACGAGACCTGCTAGAAAAAATGTTATAAGCAGCCACTGAGAGCCGACAGACAACCCACCAGTTCTGCTTTGCCAACTGTTCACCCTCAGCTGGAAACACACTCGGTGTCACCGTGATGAGCTCATATGTTTCTCCCCAGAGGACTGAAAACGTGTGATGGAAAAACTTTTCCTCCATCTCTTCCCCTTGCAACATTAGGGAGCATCTCCTGGCTGGCTCCCGGTGCCCACCTCTCCTCCCCCCGGGCCATCAAAAGGCAGGGGAGGATGGGGGAAGAAAAAGAAAGATGTCATAGAAGATTGACTATTTTCTTTATTTCCTACTTTCCTTCTCTCCCTAGACGGGACAGGATTCTGGTCAAAGTGGAGTTTTTGTCTGAGCCTGAGTGAAATTTCGTATATATTCTTACATTTTTCAGGGACCATTGTGACACATAAATAAACAAGACTCCAGTACCAGTATAAATGCTAATTATGTTCAAAAGCAATTTCTTGCCGAGTGATGGAATTGGAAGATTTATTTAAATTCCCACCAGAACAAGAATTAATTTGGGGACTGTATTTGTTGCGGGGGGGGAGGGGGCTGTTCCTTTTCATGTACAGGGACGCGAAATACAGCTCACCCATACAAAAGAGAAAGCAAGAAGTTTACTCTCCCGTTTATACCTTTACCAGGATTTGTACTACGGGATATATTAATGTTCTTAGTTTAAGATTTCAGAAGCATCAGAAATATTAATAAACATTAAGCAGTGGCTCAGGAATAATTTATACAAAGTGCAATGAAGGTAGGCTCTGGCAGTGCTTGTTGTTTTAAGGCATTTGTAATTGGGTGAGACGCTCCTAGTAAAACACCCAGACGAGCGCACGTCGTTTGTTTTGTGTCACCTTAGGCTCTGAAGCAAAAAAACTGCATTAACATTTGGCAGGAATTTCGAGTGAGTCAGGGTGGAGGTTGGCCACGACCCGGTGTCCCCTGAGCACAGGAGGAAAGTTTTCCTTAATTTGGCTGCCTTGAGATAAGGCCATGGAGGGGGGGTGTTGTTCTGCCAGAGAAGGGAGCTGAGAAGGATGAGACCTCGGAGGCAAGCCATCACAATTAAATAAGCTCAGGAAGGACATTTAGGCTGAAATTTGTATTTTTGTCATTGTTATTTTTAAGCTTGTAAAAACAAGTTCTGGCACAAGGAAGTAAGTTTGGGTGAATCATTTTTAGACTGAAGGTTATTCACAGTTGAGTTGTTTGATTCTCCAGTGTTAATTACTTCTGCTTTGTGTTGGATCATATGAGTCACAGGGATTTCTTTGCATCCCAAAGTGGATAACCAACATGTAAATTTGGAGACTGTAGTTGCTAGTAAATAATGGAGAAGGTCTATGAGTTAAATGTATTACATCTGCAGAACTTTTATCTGAATTTCCTCAAATACCATCCCCTTTCTCCAAATAACAAATGACATCATCTGCACAAGCACGAAAAAACAAAGCCAACATTTATCTGTATGAAAACATCTGCAAATCAAGATCTCATGGACTGTTTGTTCAGCACTGAAAGTATATTAGCCCTTCTTCCAGAAATAATAAAATCAAAACATTTACCCTCTGGATGACCATTTAGGTACCTTGTAAAGTAAAAGCACTCTGAGTCAGGAAAGCATTACAAGGTGTTCATAAAAGCAAGGGGCTCAGTCTT
Organism: Haliaeetus leucocephalus; assembly: GCF_000737465.1. NCBI lineage: Eukaryota > Metazoa > Chordata > Aves > Accipitriformes > Accipitridae > Haliaeetus > Haliaeetus leucocephalus. The sequence goes on along the minus strand of NW_010972887.1, from coordinate 4,013,384 downwards.
GTCATAGTGAAGTCAATGGCAAAGTGCCCACAGAGCTAAAACCTAAAGAAAACAGCCACTGGAGAAATGAGTTGTAATCTTCCTTAATCCACAATATCAGCTGTTGACAGATACATAGCGAGTGATTAATAGGATGCTAAAAAATGTTAACAAAGCAATAGGGACTTAGGAACTCCTCTGAAAATTTCTTTATCACGTTTCTAAATTCAGCAGAGGTACCATCATTACAATGTATGACAAAACATATGTTTTCGCTACAAACTTACCGGCAGGTCTAACCAAAAATGTCATTAGACTATCAGGAAGCGACTAGTGGAAATGAAACTCCTGTTCTGCTCTTCCCTGTTCCTTCTCAGAGATGAGAAGAAAAGCCCCACTGGGATCCGGCCATCTCGTATGTTCTACGAACTCTCTTCAGACCCAAGATCTTTCCAGCTGTAAGATTTTTATTTTTTTTTTTAAACAAGAAATTAAAGGAGAATGGGGGATGAACAACACATTTCCTGCATTTTGTAACAGCTGCTGCTTTAGCTAAAACCAGTGGCCTTAAATAACACGGTGCAGGAGGGCTGGCCCACAACCTCCTCTGGGTGTCCAGGCTGCAGCTCCTGCGCCAGGCTGATCGCATGAACATATTTGTATTAGAGGGATAAGCTGTCAGTTCATTTCTTTTCCTGTTTTAGGACTGATTGCAAGGGACATTTGCATTGATAAGGGTGCTCTTAGAGACAGGAAGGGACTTTATACCGGTGGCAGGAGGAGATCTTTGTTTGCTTTGTGATTTCTGAAGGGGCGTGGATCTGAATTTCAGCATTTCCCAGCAGAACTGGGCTGGCTGACAAATGCAGCAGAAGTCGGGGGGGGGACGCCAGTGTTATTAGGGGTGTCTGTCCAGACCCCGAGGTGCTCACCCCCCAGCCAGGAGTTTGGGTGACTGCCCTTGGGTGAGAAGGAGCCAGAGAGAACCTCCTCGAGGTGGCTGTCTCTCCCCAGCCAGCCTGGAGCTACTCTGCTGGGACAGGACAAGGGCTCTCATGGCACCGTCAGCATGTTTACTAGGACCATGCCACTGTGTCCATGCCAAAATGAGGAGATTTCCAGGCTTTTGCTGTCTGGTGTCCCAGCAGCTTGACACATAGCAGAGTGACCAAGCACTGGTCCATAGATGTCTTTGGAGGCCTAACCAGAACTCTCACCATCTCGCAAGATTTAAGTTTGTGTTGATACTTAAGTAGTGGAGTTGAGTGACTCCAAGGAGCTATGGTTAATAACAAAGGTATTTTAGACTTGGTTTAGATACTTGTTCTCAGTCTGGAGGATATGACCTTCAAAAAACACTGTACTTTAAACAATAGGGTGATAAACAACTTCTCAGAATTATGACCTGAGGCAGAAGGTTATTATTCCTACAAAGGCCTTTGTAAGCTCCAGGAAGGTTGGTACGATCCTACCACCAGTACATGGAGCTACAACCGGCAGCTTCAAGGAGATTTATCTGGCCTTTGCTCCCTTCTCTGCTGCATACTAAGCATGTGGAGATGGTTCATGTTTGGGGTCATCAGGACTAATTCCATCAAAAGATAAAAGACACTGCATGTTCAGCTCGCAGTTACTCCAGTCCTTCCCATCATAAAGGTCTTTGAGAAAGGTCAGTCCCTCAGGAAACCCGAATCCTGTGCCTAGCAAGGACTATCTGACAATACATCTGATGAAGCAGTTCTGAACCACACATGGTTTCAGGGCAGCTGGAAGACTATTTTCTGGGCATAAGCATGCCCTGAATTTTCCTGGGATTTCCTAAGTACAACCTTGTGGCAATTTCTCTGCCACATCTAGATCTTGCCTCAGGTTTCTTCACCCAAGGGACCTCCAGAACTAGCATCCCAAGTCTGAAGACTGCAGGGCAAACCCTGGTGTCTCAATGAAAATTATTAACACAGATACTGTACAGCTCATGACTATTAGAGATCTCACTTACAGCCATGCATTTATTTGATGTATTTATTTATGATGAATGCACGGGGTACCCAAAGATTTTCTACATTCTTGATATAAGCCTCAACAGATTTCTGTGGGCAAATATTAAAGGGATGAAAAAAAAAGTTCAGCACCTGTATTTTTAATTTTTGCTCCCTGACTGAGGTTCTTTTTAATCTTTTAAATATATGCTCCAGCATATTACTAACTTGAAATAAGGATAAAATCTGCAACTGCTCCATTTAAAAATAATGCATTTGGGGTTTGTAGGCATTGCCTCTACTCCAGAGTACACGCGGCAGCTTACTACATGGTTATCCACAAAAGCCTTCGCTTTGGGCCGGAGCAAGCTGTCGTGCTGACGGAGCGGCACGGCTCCCTCGGGAAGCCACGGACCTGCTCCTCACTAACTGCGGCACTGGCATCTGCCATGAAACTCATTGCTGAGCCGGGCTTATCCTGGACTGAGGTCAGCAAGGTTAATTCGGCTCAAAGCCAAAGCAGAAGCAACCTCTTACTCCTGACATCCCCTTCTTTGTGTTTTCCTCCCCCCGGCCAGCCACGGCACCTGGTTAGCTACCTGCAGGCTTGTGCTTGAGAGGCAGCCAAGCTGCAGCACTTCAGCCATCGCGTGGGGGAAAAAAACCAACCCAACAGCAAATTTTGTGCAGACCTCGTTGGCCCCATGCTGTGCAATCGTGACTTTTTTACAAGTCGGAGCCCGGCATCAAGAACGTGACTCCACGGTAGAAAAAAACATGGTCCCCAACAGCTGGAATCAGGATGCGATGACCTAGCAAAGCAAGCTGAGTTGAAGCAGTGCTCCATTCACCTGCCAGGCTACTTGACTCTGCTTCTTCAGCTCAGTTTCTCAAGCATTTTGGGAGGCAGATTTAATCCGCTGGCTGCTGCAGCCCTCTCGTGGCCACACAGACCCAACCGCGGTCCTGCATGCCGGCTGCTGGGAAAGCACAGACCGAAACCCTGCGTGGGAGGAAAGCATATTTTAAAGAGCACAACCAATAGTTATTAAATAGCGTATTCTTCCACAAATAAATATATAAAAAAGTGGAACAGACACTTAGGATAGTATTTGTGCCAGGTGTACAAGCAGAGTCGTTGTTAAATGACTTGCTTTTCAAGAACCAAAAGAGAAATTACAGATGAAGCATTAAGCAATCGTGTTTTTAATGGAGTGCCCTGTTTCATCTCCCTAGGCTGTCTGCTTTGAAGTCGTCCTTTTCTTTTGAGCATTTGCACATTGATTTACAACGGTGTGGGTAAATTTTGTGCTCATGGGTTTTGCTGAGTATCTGCTTACTGGAAACGTGTCTATCTGCTCAGGAAACTCTGTAGGGGTGAAAACCTCTTGGGCGGGGGAAGATCTAGTGGAACCTGGACTGTTTCAAATTTCTGCAAAGACTAACAGGTAGATGGTTCTTTGGAGCTTGAAAAGCAAGCCTGGTTTTTGGTATATTTGGGGTTTTTTCATTTTAATCTACCACGTAGAGACAGAGACATCACTAATACTTGGAAATAAACCATGGGAATTAATAGTGGAAGGAGAAGATTGATGGGAGGAGCGCTGAGAGCCTGTCCAACAGCCCAGCTATATGCTCCCTGACCAGTGCTGTGAGCGAGCACAAGCAAAAGAGATACCTATAGAATAAAAAATAAAATGGATCAAAACAAAAACATTGTGCATAGGTATGGGGTACTCTGGAGGAGGGTGTCCAGTTTTGATTGATGTTTCTTAGACTGACAGCAATAGTACTTACAGACCTGGGTGCCACAGTTCTGCTGGAGAGATGATGTTATGCTATCATTTTCCCATTGCTTTTCTCTTTTTTCCTTTACAGTAGTTTCAGAGGAAACTTTTGCAGGAGAAATGGCTGCATTTCAGAAAGATATGAAAAAAACCAAACTAGAACAAAAAAAACCAAAACAAAAACAACAAAAACAACAAAAACCTCAAAGCACAAAGTGGAGCTGCAATGACCCTATGAGCTGACATTACCTTTTCAGATGGGAGTGCTGCTACCTCTGGCAATAACTGCATCCAGGCAGATAGATGGGGTGTGGGCTGGGGTAGGGTTGGCAGGATCAGCAGGACTGTAGGTGACAATGACATCTAATATTTTGCAAGCTAATGTGCCAATCCATGTGTTCGTGATGCTGGAAGAAGCCTTTTCATCAATACCAGGCATCAGTAAGGCAGTGGTATCTGCAGCCCCTTCAGGTGGACATGGGCATGTGCTTTCCAGCTTAAGCATAGAAAAATCAGTTTATAGAGGTGGGCTCTGTGCCTGCAGGTATTTTCCATCTGAGCTGGTGCTTCCTGCCCTGAGAGCTATTTGCAATGAGGCTGGTTCGACTTCAGGCCCTTTCCCCCATGTGCCCAGCCCAAGGTCTGCACAGCACCATGGCCCTGAATGCAGCACCAAACCCCACTGGTCTCCTGTGCAGGGTCTCCCTTTCCAGCTGGCTGCCCTGGAAGCACCTTCTTTAGCCCTCTGAAGAACTCAGAATCCCGTGGAAATAGTCTTAAATTACCTAAACTAACACCTTAACCACATACACTATATTTAAGTAATGTAGGTGCTATGTTGCTGTGCTGCAGCGACACTGCTTTGAGCAAGCCAAGCTGCCTCCCATGGCTGCAGCAAAAGGATGAGGTGCAGGTCGCACCCAGCTCTTGCATGGCCTTAGTCTTGTCTTTCTCACTTACAAGAAACCCTTAATGCTTCCATTAAACAGTATTTTGCTTTTTTTTTTTTTTTTAACTAAATAACCTCTTCACTCTTCATTTTCTGTAAGCCCACACATACAGAAGAAGTGTTACTTTTGGTTTAAAATTGCTTTTATTTTATATAGAGAAAAACAGTAGTAAGAAAGTAACAAAATTAATATCTGCTTGAAAGAGCACAGGGCAAGTATCATCCTGGGATCCAAAAAATTCTCCAAACAAAAAGGCTGAAAAATTTTTAAAACATGTCTATATTGCGAGATGCTTGGGGCAGTAATACCTACGCTGATAAAACCATGTGAAATAGCCTAGTGCAGAGCAACTTACAGCTCAGGTCTGGGTGAAGGGAGGCACATTACTTGGGTGCAAAGCAGCGGGGACACCTTGCTGGTTTTGTCCTGGTGCAGCTGGAAGCAGCGGGTCTGTACACAGCCAGCATGGGGGCTGCAGCCTCCTCCTGGCTGCAGAGCAACACCTGCTCATATAGATATATCTTTCGGTATGTAAACATGCTGGCTACATAGAAAAGTGGAGATCCCAGTGTCAAAAGCACAGACAGGATGCATACTGTTAAAAAACAAGTCCACGTAGGCTTTTAGCGAGATGGAGCTCTTTCTTTACTTTCTGGAAAATGTTCTCCTAGGGCTGGACTAAATAGCCGGGGTGAAATCTTGGCCCGTTGACCTCAGCAGGACAAAGAGCTCATCCCTGGTGTTGCAGGCGGCTCCGCCAACCCTGGCTGGGAACGGGAGGCTGCAGCTGAGCCCCACTTTCTTGCCTGCAAGTTGCCTTCTTTCTACTCTATGCCTTTCTGCGACCACACCGCCCTGTACCCATCCTGACTTTTCTTCTGCAGGTGGTCTGGACTCTAGGATTCAACCACAATCATACTCAAGTTGTTGCTGAAGATGATCCTCCCGTCCTTTTGGCTGCTGCACTCGGGCTGGCAGAGAGCCTCCTGCAGCTGCCGCCGCAGCCCCGGGGGGGCCGTGCCCAGGAAGTTTTTCGTCCCCGTCAGGAAATCCATCATGCGGCCTCCAACCGGGTCCCCCTCGATAAAGCACTCGGTGATATCCCAGCCCGATGGGAACTCATAAACGTGGTATTCAACGCCCAATCTCTTCAAAACATCCGTGATGCCGTTGGAGGTGATGTAGTGGCCGCTGTCGGTGGAAGGCAAACAGTGTCTGTACTTCTTCCATAAGCTGGCCCATCCGCTACTGTCTGCCAGAGCAAGAGGGAAGGTTACTTTTGCAAAGCCAAGGCAGTCAAACACCTAAACTACTAAATAAGTGTGAAATGTTCCCTCGCTGCTGGCCCAGATCCTGCCAGGAGCACGAGAAGAGCTTTCTTCTTATTTGAGTCCACTTACAAATGTCTGTGCCTGGAGAGTGGTAAAACCGTGATCTCTCTCAGCCCTCCTTCCAAAACTTTCCTGTTTAAAGGAAACTCCTCGGAGATGGTCCCCAGCACTGGATTTGCCCAGAGGAAGGAGTACACACAGACGTAACAACACGTTGAGCCTGCACATACATGCTAGCTATTAAGTGCCCCTTTGCTAGAATAGTGCAGATGTTTTTACATATTGAATCTCAATTTTAAGTCCACATCAAAGAATACATACCTGAAAAAGCTAGTCCCAGCTAGCAAGGGAAACAGCCTACTGGCAATGTGAGAGGGAGTTTTAATGGCAAACATGGGGAAGTGTGTTTTATCCACTGCACCATGAGCCGAGGATTCATGAATGGCACACTGGAAAAAACATTATTTTTAATAAGTGCCATGATGTTGAGTGCCTTTTTTTCCTACCCTGCCATAAAGCCCACAGATCTTGGCAGCACCCATTGTCCTGCTGGGGTCTTGGCCATTGCTGTGCAGAGGGGAGAGCCCCAAAGATGGGTCCTCCCAGAGCTCAAGTTGCATTTTTACAGTGCTGATTTCACCATGAAGAAGGACTGACCCTCATTTATGAATAGCCATACTTCTTTCTAGCCAGTAATTTCATGGCAGGAGGTCTCTTTGAGGTACAGAGCAGTTCATCTACTTCATAAGCAGGGGAGCAAGAGCACGAAGGCTATGTCTAGGTGGTCCCATCAAACACTGGGGTCCAAGAGGCTAAGCCCAAGATTGCATGCTCCCTATGAAATACAGTATTTGTTTTATTTAATTACTATAGCATAAGCGCTACTGAAATCCCGAGACAAATATCTGTGGCTCTCAGACTTCAAAGCTCTTCAAAACACCAGCAATGAAGCAAAAAATAAGAGGTCCCTCTTACCTGATAAAATTATGATCAGGAGTTTACCATGGTGGTCGAGGCAGCTGTGGAAAAACTTGATAGCATTGGGAATATCCTCCACACGGTACAGCATCTAGATAGTTACACACAGCCATTACTCCTCCTCCACAGTGCAATGGCCCTTCAAACGCTTGAACCCTTTCTCTAATAGAGTTGTTTTAAATTACTTCCCAGTTGCTTCCCAGTCTGTCTTGGCCCAGCACGCACATTTGGGGATACCCCACAAGACTGAGCATCACCAGCTCTCCACTAGCACCAACAGCCTGAGGTCAGACCCAGGGACCCTCTGCTCTGCCTCGGCCACCAGCCAGATGCTGACCTGCCCGTCAAGCCCAGTGCAGTTTTGGGGTTGGAAAATATGTGCAGAGTGGAGTCCCCTGGTCTCTGTGGCTGGTCCTTGTGTGGATTGTCCGGCTCATAGTTCACAAAGGAGTTTCACCATGTCTAGTGCACACAGGCGACTCATGGGGGGGGTTACAAAGGTGGCCCAGCCTTGGGTTGCCTTGAGGCCCTGGCTCTCTGCAGAGACAGCTCACAGGGAGCTGTGTAGACAGCTTAACCCTGGGTTGTCTGATAAACCCTAACCTAAACAGGGCGGTGGCTGGGCCATTCAAAGAACCAAAACCTGAACTGAGCCTTGAAATCCCTTAACAAATAGTATGCCGAGTCTCAATCCAACCACTATTCAGTTGCCTGAGGAAGCAAGGTAAAAAAAAAGAACTGGAGGGTTTCAGCTTCAGTTTCAAATGACAACCTTGTGTATTCAAACAATCACAGACCAGCAAAGGAAAGATAAGGGGAAACTCCACTCAGATACACATAATCCATTTAGGCATACATCATAATCCGCTCAGACATAGTCATACTCACTATTCCACAAGTCAGGGGATAAAAACTCTAAGATTCAGGTTGGAAATGGGGGAGTCACTTCTCCAACCATACAGTTGGCTTGTGAAGGAAACCCTTTCCCCCCCCTTGATCGGGACGCCAGTTGAGGTAGCTTCCCTGGGATTGAGAGCCCTTACCTGGAGGGCTAAGTGAATATTGTTTATGCTTTAAGTTTGTAAACACGTGTGTGCTTGTGGTTGTCTGTGAATCGCTTGTGGTTGTAATAGTGTACTACCCTTACCTTAAAAATTGCAATAGTGCATTCCTCCATTGTACCTGTAAAACCTGCAATAGTGGCGTGTTAAGTCTGTAAGTGAAGTTCAAATAAATCATTTGCTTAAACCTTGCAGTTAAGTCTGTGAGTGAAGTTCAAGTCATTTGCTTGAACATTGCAGTTAAGTCTTTTTCTGCCACAGTCCTTATCACCAGGGGCATTTCTCGGCTGTGTCTGGGCCGTGGGCATGCTGGATCTTTTCCAGACACTGAGGAATTTGCACTAGGACAAAGCAGAGCTCATCTCAAAGGCTGCCCTGGGGACTTGTAACTTAGTCCTTGACCCAGCCATCAAACCCCTGAAACACTTTCTGGTTGTGAAATCAGCTCTTATGAAATGAAAGCAAAATAAAATAACGGAAAAATGAAATAAAGGCCACTAAAGTGAGGCAAAAACAGATTTTTACAAAATATAATTGGCACACAAAACATCAGAGTCATCAGTATCAGAGACAGAGCAGCATAATTTCTGACCCAAAACCTGACACAGGGGCTCATTCACCAACGTTTCCCTTCAGTGCCATCCAAACTACTCTGATAAGGCAGAAAATTCAAGGTTTTTTTGAGGCAGCAAAGCATAATTGTTGGTCTCCGTGTGACGTGTGATGGCTTGAGATTCATCCTGTTTTATTACCCACCACAAACAGTTAAACTAGTACAAACCAGAGACCAAACCCAGGGTGGATAGGGAATGAGGTTAGGTGTTTGTAGGGCTGCTGCAGAAGTTATTGCTCATGGGAGAACTGTGCTCAGCTCTGGTCCCCCTAACTTCATGCATGCAGCAGAAATGAAGGGAGTAGTTAAAGCTAATACTCCTATATTAAAGCAATACTCCATTACCTGAATCATATGGATGAAGTCAAATTTCTTACGTGCGTCTTTCTCTTTCACCTGCTGTTCATACTCCAGGGAAGTGAGCTGGTGCCAAAGAAAAGAGACGTTCTGCAGATCTGGAGCTTGATTCACCAACTCTGTTTTAAAAAGGAGAAGAAAAACATGAATTTCACAAAACAGCAGAAAAACTCATCATTCAGAGTGATGGTCCTCACTATACCCCAGGCAGGCAGGTATAGGCTTACCTTTGTAAGCAGCCACGTGCTGTGGGTTGGGCTCTATGATTTCGTTGTCAATAAGGACCCCTGGGTGTGCAGCCTGCATTATCCTGATCATTTTCAAATCCTGCTCACCTATTCAATAAACACAAATGCATTACTTTAAGAAGTACATCAATGTGGTGAAAGGATGCCGGTGCACCGGCCGCCTCTGCCACTGGGAAATCCCCCAAGTAGAAGTGAGGCACTCTCTACTTTGTGGTTTGCACGGTGGCATCTAACCCAGCCTCACCACAATATCTTACTGCTCGAGGTAACATACACTTGCAGATAAGACTAAGAACAAGGAAGAGATAAGCAACAGTGCAGAAACCTGCTAATGGCAATACTCTGGGTCATGGGACAGACGGGTCAAACTAATCAACGATCAATGTTTAAAAATAACCCCACCATGAAGCATTAATTTTCAACAAAAGCACAGAGTTTGAATGGGCGTGAGGAGGCAGTCAGCACAGCTGTGCAACTTCAGCGTGGCACAGGATGGTCCATACCTCTGGCACTGCCCCAAGGAGGTGATGGCTGCTCTGCTGCTGGTGTGTCACGGCTTGGAGAGCTGGGGACCTGCACGGCAAGAGGAAAGACCCATCGACATGCAGTACCCTGGGTCTTCCCTCTTTGGGGACCAGCCACACGGTCTCAGCTCTGGGCATCTACTAACTAGTTGTTATCTTGGAGTTGCAAATAGAGACTCATATATTTGTGTGTAGGTACCCTGCAAATTTAGCTATTGGTGCTCCTCTGTTGTTGTCTAAGTTCTGGAGGAGCAAGTGGCAGTCTATCGTTCTGTCCTAGGAAGTTCCCAGCCTCTTTCGAGGTGATGCGGGTCACCCTTGTTTCTTTCAGAAAGGCCACAATACACCAAGTGTACAAAGTCCATCTGGGACTATGGAAATAAACAGCAGAGGTGACCACCTTGAGTGGACCTTTGCAAGAATCCTGTCTGTAGCTGATGGTGGGACCTAAAAATAGTCCTGCCCTTGGAAATGTCACAAACAGAGGGCTTGATATGAGATACTGCATCTTCCCTAGCCTTTCAGCTGATGTACCAGCTATGAGAAAAGTCGTCATCTTTGGCAGGTGTTGCAATAAATAGAATTCAAGGAAGGAAATATCAGCCATGCCAGCACTACAGGGACATCCGAGGAAGGACAAGTCTTTTGAAATTGGAATAAAAAAAAAAAACCAAGACCCCTGAGGAATGCAGTGACAGTGGTGCAGGGCTGGCCAAAGGCACAAGGAAAGAGGCTGCGGCTGCATCCGTTGAAGGTGGACCAATATTGCTGACAGAAGGAAGATCCCTACAGCAACATTTTAGACAGTGCTAAATGCCAGTTAGTATGTGCCTGGGGTAGGGAGCACCAGCAATTAGAGGTGCTGATGTGGGCTCCCTGCAGGCTCAGGGCAGGTGGGAGACAGAGCATTGCTGCCCCATGCCCTGGAGCCACTGATGGTGACAAATGGGTATCTTAAAAGCCACATGGTTTTTTTGGTTTTTTTACTCCGTCTCTGTAAAATGCCCTAATCCAGTCTTTGCAAGAGCAGGTAATAATGTCCTCAACTGGGGTGTCTGCAAAAACAAGCGGTAAAATACAATGCTTCAGAGCAGGAATTTCTCTGCTCCTGCTTGCCCTGCCAGCAACAACCTGTCAGCACCAGCCACAGCGAGGCTGAAACAGGAGTGAAACCTCTCTGCAAGCACCAGCCCATGCTGGCACTAACTGGGAGGTTACAGCCGAGATGGTTAAACCAGCCACGGGAAAACACGGGGTGAATGAGAAAATGTGATCTGGGTTGGCCAGCAGTCTGTTAGGATGTGGAGTTGGTCACTAATCCCCATTAATATTTTTGTCAACTAAACTAATTCTGGGGGCTCTGTGAAATCAGAGTCCAAGCCTGGAAAGGTCAGGGATCAGATATAACCTTTTGCTCAATGCCATCCTAGCTCACTTCCCTGCCCGGCTGCAGAAGTCCAGCTCTTGCAGCCGTGGGCAAGCTGGGGGGCGGGGGGGGTGGGGAGAGAATCTATACCCCTGTCCCGTCATCTGTGAGGGGCAGTTACCCAGGAAACCCAGGAAATTTTAGAGTTTTTACTTTTCCACTAAAACATCTTCTGAAGAGGAAATAAGGAAAAATGTGGAAGGTGCAAAAAGTTCATTTTTCCCTTGTGTTTTCTTGGAGTCAGAGTTTCAGGTTTATATTACTTAATGAAAAAAGAGTGTAATTAAGAACTGAATGATTTCTTCCTGCTTGCTTTCTCAAATGCTCCAATGCATTCCCAACTGGGGAAAACAATTCAATGCTATTTTTTTCTTACTCAGGAAAACAAGAAAAAAAAGTGAGAAAAATGCTTTCATTTGAAAGTATTAACACTTAAAATTCAGCTGAAAATACTTTTTAAAGCAAAAGCAAACTCTAACAAATCAAACTGCCACTTCTTTTCTCTACTTTTTATTTTCTCCCGGTTTCCCTAGGAGCAAAGTTGGATGTTTCACCACTTTATTCTTTTTTTTAAACACAAATACATTTAAAACAGCTTTAAAGCTGTTTTTCCAAAAGATGGGTTTCTCTCTGGGGGAAATATCATTTTCAGTTAAACCCTACTTATCACTGGGTAAAAACACAGCAGTAACAAAGAAACACGTCTTGAAAAAGCTGATGCAGCCCCATGCTAATGCTTGTAGCCAGCTGGTTTTGCACCACCTGGAGCATCGCATCGCCCAGCTTTGTCCGCTGGGATCCCTAAAAGCAAAGCAGAAAGAGAGATCCCTTCAGGTGGGATAGTCTAAGATGAGACTTCAGGTGGAATGAACCTCTCAGATGTCTCTCTCTCTCTCTGACAAGGTTTGAAGATGCTCTCGTACCTAACCCGGAGCAGAACTCCTTGCTTTAAGACACATAAAGTCAGCTGAGAGTCATCAAGAGGCAGAGACTAAGCTAAAATCATCACACTCAGCTCACTTCTCAGCAAGATTTGAGCAGCAGCGTTTCAGAACAGAGTCGGGGAAGGAAGGGAGGGAGCATCGCTCTGGTCCCAGCTCCACACCTTGCTTTGCCATTCTCTGCTTCAATGAGAAACACTGTCATTAACGTCTGAGTAGTTATCCCCATTGCTCAAAATTTCAGTATCTCTTTCTGCTACCCATAGGGACCCTCGTCCCCCAGCATCAACAGTGCTGCTAAGCTCCTTACCTGTGCCGCTTCCAACTCCCAGAACATTTATAGTCGATTTTCCATTGCCGAGACTGAAATTATAAGTACACATTACTTAACCACAGCATGTCACGTGACTTCATGTTTTAATTCTAATATCTTGGATACCACATTGACCCAGAAATGTTCATGTTTTGTCACATGAATTGGGATAGAAATTCAAACATCCCTTTGGAGCCCAACTATAACCAGCTGCATGGTGGGAGCCAGCCCCATATTAGCAAGCTCAGATTTCAAAGTACAGTAGGCATCAGGATATAGAGTTTCTCATCCTTTGCCAGAGGGTTTTCTTCAAGCCGTGGCTGGCACCATGCAAAAAGGCCTCAGGGAACCCCAGGGCAAAGGGTTCCCTTAGGGGTAACGGGGCTGTGCCTGGCTGGGATGGGCACCGCTGGGGATGCAGGGACAAGGTGAGCTGTGGCGAAACCTCTGCGCCCTCAGGAGACAAGTTTGGTTTTCCAATATTGGATATAAATACCCAGAAAAAGTAAAAAAATCAGGCTATCTGGGTGACTGGAAATCCTCTCTTTGCAACTTTAATCTTAGTTTGAAATTGGAAGGGAAAGTCAGAATCTTCAATAATTTTTATCTTAGCAAAATTAATTTGAAAAGACAAAAAAAAAAAAAAAACCCAGTCATGTGGTTCCTAGCAGAATATTTAATAACAGCCTGGCTCGAGGATGAGGAGCCCGTGCTTGAGGTGCCTTGCTGCTCTGACGTGCTTTATAGCCTTAATCTGCTCTCGGGCATGGACTGTGCAGGGGGATTGAGTTTCCCATACACAATCTCAGAAGACACCGCAGCAATGATTCAACAAGAGGGGAACAAGTAGTAAATCCTGGAGGGTGTGAGTTAGTCAAGGAGCCTTAGCCCTAATGAGGGTCAAGATCCTTTGACAGACCCACAATTAGCATCATAGGAAGCCGTAATGTTTTGCATCATTTAAAATTCACATAAGTAAATTTTTCAAATAAAATTTCCCAATAAAATTTTTTTTTCATTATTATTTTATTGCTTATTTTTTAAATATATATATATATATCTGATCTGGAGAATAAAAATTTGCCTGCCTAAATTTTTTTCTCAATGGAGAATACAGTTTCTGTAACATCCGAAATTCTGCAAACTTGAAAGGGTTTTCTTGTGGTTTGGATCTAGGGTGTTCAAAAACTATCTGCAGTCATCCAGGCTTAGTATATTACATCAATACTTCACAAAACTGATTATCATTTGGTACTTAAGGAATGCAAATCGACTTAGGATAGAAATAAGGAGGTCTTAGGGGATTGAGAAAACCAAGAATTAGTCACTAGAAGAGCATTAGAGATGTGTTTCTGTTTGGACTGATGTGTGATGAAGTCCCAAAAGCAGGGAGAGAGCACAAGAGAGCTTTCTTTGAAAAAAAAAACAAACAACAAACAAAAAATTTTAATCCTTGGAAAATCAGCTAATGAAAAGAGATGGACATGAAAATGCGGTCTTGATTCTTTCCTTAACATAAGCTGAGAGGCAGGACAGTGTATTAATTGAAATAGCACGTATTCTGGAGTCGTTAAACAGAATATCCTAAAGACCACTATTAAGGGACTTAAAACTGAAAAGCATTAAAAGTTCATTCCTGCCCCAGAAAATCCTTAAGCATGTTTGCTGACCCTTGTATGCAGGTTGCTCTCCCAGGATAACAGATGGCTCTCCCGCCTTGGTGGAAGCCCTCCTTACCCAGCCACGATGTTGGGCATCTCTTCCTTGTTGAAGTCATCCATGCACTGATGCTCCGTTGAATGATCCAAAAATGACTTAAAGGCCTCTGCATACTCCTCAGCCGTGAGACTTCTCATGGAAGGGATCACATATAGCTCTTGAGAAACAAATACCAATTGTGTGTTAGTGGTTTCAAGGCAAGTGAAGAATCAAGGCACTTACCTCATGGAAGAAACCCAACCCAACAGAAGCCAGAGATTTGGGAAGATGGTATGGAGGACACATGGCCCAGAAGCCAGCCAGGCAGGTGGACTCATGCAAACACTTTCCAACCTGTTCACACTCAGGGTTTGAAAATTATTCTTAGATGCCCTTTGACATCAGCGTATTTGTTAAGTGCCTCATTACTACAGGTCAGCCTGAGGAAAATGTCTCCAAAAGGCTTAGCCAGATGCAGGGCACTTGGTTTTCAGAAAAGGAGGTAACTGGAGTGTTTTTCTGGAGGACTCAAGGCAAGGAGGTGAAGGGAATTGTACAACAGGTCCAAACCTGGAGGGGCCATCACTCGTGCACATGCTGGATGGCGTAACTGAAATAGCGAGCTGTTGGCATACTTGCTATTAGGGGTGATGCACCACAAAAACTACCTCCTGCAGCTGAAGCAACAACAGTCAACCCCGTGCACCTCAATTTCAACTCTTGCTGGTATGGGACCTCAATGCGTTGCTGGAGAGGTGAATTCCCTGCTGGGAACTGCAGCTCGTGGCCAGGAGGGCAACTGATAGCAAAAGCATTTCACCTGAACAAGTGTGGGTGGCTGAGACCAAGATTTCTAGCTCTGAACCAACACCCAGGGCTACTCAAGGGGTTGCAAGCAATTATTGCAAAACCTCACTTTCCTTCTGTCTCATCCTAATGACAGCGCTGGCACCAGGGCACAAGCTCTGGCCAGCTGCTTGGGTCTGAGGAGCAATGATAAGACTAAGACTTGAGGCTCATGAGAAGTTGCCATGCAGCTGAGTACTGGCTCTGGGGTCTGTCTTGGAAGGCAGTCGAAGTGCCAGCCTCAGCGTGTGAGACCAGCACTGGAAAGGTAGCATTCAATAGGAAAGAAATCACCTCTTCCTCCTAAACAAAATGAGGATGAAGGACAAGACTCAGCAGAATATCTTCATCCACATTTTTGCCTTTTGAGGAGCTGCTTATTTATCATCTGCTTTTAGTTGGCATTAGTAAGAAAACTACAGTTGTCTTGTACAGGACTGTGCAATCTTAAATTGAAGGGCTGTGCTGTTTTCAAAATCACACGTCATTGGCAGTTGTGTTTCTGGTAGGTATGTATGGAGACCCTATGTCCAGCCCTATTGGAGGTAAAGATATCAACATCTATCCTCAATGCTTTGCACTATACCCTAACATAAACCTGAAATCACCTGAATTGCAGTCAGTTTAGCATCTTCTTTCTTTTGTTGTTTTTTTTTAAACAATCTCTAACTCCAAAAGAATTAGAAGATATTTGTCACGATAGCAAGCTGAGTGGGCATTTTACTTTTATCTCCTTTTTGTTTTTTTCTCCCAAATACCTGAATTATCGTGTGGAGCTGTCAGAATCTCTGCTTCAAAGTTCATGCTGGGGAACCTATTCCTGTAAGGAAAGTATAGCACTTCAGTTATTTGAAGAACCTGTACGCTTTTTTGAAGCTGCATTGAAAATGCAGAACAAAAGGAAGATGCTCCAGGACAAATTTTCCTCACCTGATAATCAATGCTATTTGTTCTCTTTTACTAGACTAAAGAAAGTCAAAACTTCTTGGTTAGCTGATCACCCATAAGCATCAGCAACAGACTGGCCACCTGCATCAGAGCTTGTCTGATATGTGTTGTGGAAGCTTTTCCTACCCCTGAAGAATCGTTAACCAGTCAATACAGTGGAAGGCATGAGACTAAGTGATACTAACACACTCTGTGAAACCTTTAATCATGAATGGAGTAGAAGAAGTAGCAGTGAAATTAGGAAAAGGCTACAGTGAGCTTCAGTATCTGAAGTGCTAAAAGATCCACTTGGCCCAATGTTTCAGGGACCTTTTTCTTTGCTTTTTTTTTTAACTTCAGATTTTCCTGGCTGCAAATACTACATTGGGTAGCTTGTAGAAGGTACAGTACTCAAAGGGCAAAAGTCTAAGAGGTCATTTGACTATAAATGTTTTCATTCAGTCACATGTTTTAATTCTTAGTTTACTTTTTTGGGGGAAGACTTCCAGCAATGAAGTCACATCTTCATTTTCTTTTGACAATGTGCCTCATCTATAAAACAGGGATGAGCTGCCACTAGCAAAAGGAAGGGGTGAAATTAAATTGGAGCAAGGACCTCACTTCTGCAGAGAAAGTGTTGGGGTGAGGCTATCTATGCAAGGGGAATAGTCATCTTCTGGGTAACCACATTTCAATATTGAGATGCACAGCAAGACTTAGGGGTGATATTCCTGCATAACCTGGGTTTAGACACGTTGCTGCTCCCAAAGCTTTGCTGTTAGAAAATGCTTCATGACAAGCAGTCTGCAATAGCAGTAAGCAGCTCCCGAGTCCCCCAAGCCAGGGAAAAAACTCCTACGTGAATAAGAAACAAGCCAGGAGGTGGAAAAGAAAGAAGGGAGTCTGTAGTGGGGCTTTGAGATACAAATATGGAACGACTGTGCTAGCAGGTAGCAAGGAAGTGGCCATGTGCAAATAACACACTACTTTGGCTGGTGAAGGCAAGAAACGACTAGGGTGTCCCAGAAGTCTCGGAGATGCTGGGGGGCTGCCAAAGTCCTGCAAGACCAGTTGATTTCATCTGAGTTCACTGCCAAAGTCACACACCTGGCTGCCACGAGGTACATCAAAGGTCTCGGTTCCACCACCTTGACCTCACCTCTCTCCAGAAAAGACCTTCCAGAAGTTCAGCAGTAACTCAGACCACCTCCATAAGCTCCAGGTGGGCTGCAGCCCCATCCCTCCAATTTCCACTCAACCCTCTGACTTCTTCCTTCTCTGCCTGTCAAAACAGAGGACTATTTTGTCCTCTCAGCTGGCTGAACTGAGCAAGATGGCATTCAGAATAAATCTCCCACTAAAATGCCGAGGCGTGGCATGGCTTCCCCTGTGCAGAGAGGAACAACTCTCCGGGTCCCAGGACATGAACTCCATTTCTGACCGGTCAAGTGTTTCCAGCCATCCCAGGAGACCTGCCAGGTGACCTGGACAGACTGCAGCACAGGCATTCACCAGGATGGACGATGCCAAGATGATAACTCTTCCACCGAGACTCTTGCCATTTCTCCCCAGGCAGGGTTTCTAAGACTGACACTTGCTGCTGGGAAGGTGAAACAGGCTTAATTATTGCTAGGAACAAACGGACCTCCTCTAAAATCTGGCTTAAAATCTAGCCCGGATCTGAAAATTGAGTGCAATGCTTTGGGCCGGTACTGCCCATCCCAGGACGCTGATACCCAACAGCAGGACCGAAGCAGCGACTGCCAGGTAGAGGGATGCTGGTGGGCAACTGGTCCTGCCACCACTCCAGGCTAAATTGGAGCTCGCCGTTAGCGAGGTTAAACCTCTTTCCCTCCATGAACCAAGCAGGTTGCATTACAGACTGCAGGTGCAGGGCACAGGGGGAATTCACAGTGTCACTTCAAGTGGTGCAGCACCTTTAAGTTGAACAAGTCATTAAATTCAAGACATTTCTAGCGACACAAACTGCCAGAACACCTTCATAACTCATAATTTCATTACACCTAAACTTAGGCTGCTAAGGGGCTAAAGGTCTCCTCATCTATCCCCTTATCCCTCCCAGGACACGGGCACATCTTCTGTTCCTCCCACCTTACGCACATCCACCTGCGACACCGGGACAGCGGGGGCTGGCCCTGCCACCCCGCCAGACAGCAGGGAAACGCGCACCCTCGCTCCCTTCCAAAATCCACCTACCTCTTCACCTCCGGGGCCGGGTCCATGGTTGGGACGGGGTGCCGTGCCGGGACACGGCAACCGGTCGTGGGGCTGGTGGGTTAACTGGGCGCCTGGCCACTAGGTTAGCATGGCTGTTTGCCGCCCCGCTCCGCACCGGCCGCTCAACCCGCTGTGACGCTGGAGGCCACCCCGGCGTGCGGCCGCGGCTCTGCCGGCACGTCTGAGGACGGGCAGCGTCACCGGAGCGAGAAGGGGAAACCTGAGCTCCGTGGGGAAGGAGCGAAGGGCCAGGGTTGGCGATGAGCAAGGCCTGACGTCTGCGGGGCTGTCCGCATGGCACGGGAGCTGCGCTGTTTTCGGGGGGAGGGAAAGAAAAACAAAAACAAAGGGACAAATTGAGACTTCCAGATCTTTAAAACCTGAGTGGCAGTGGCGGAGGGGTGTCAGCTGACGCCGGGCAGACCCAGGGGCCATTTCCATCTGCTTTTTAATCTGCTTTGAACCCTGCCTCTCCTTTGGGCTGGCGGGAGCCGCTTCCCTGCAGCCTTGCTGTGCTGCTGCCCGATGGACAGACTGGGGGGATTTGCTGGGAGATCCCCACTTTCTCCAGAAAGAAGAGGGGCTTGCTGGCTCCCCAGAGACCTGAGCAAATGATTTTAACTTCGCTGATTTGGGGGGAAAGGGGACATAACGGCAGTACCTGCCAGCGGATCCTGCAGCCCCGCGGGCAGCCTGGCACCCCCCTGTCCCTGCCCTGTGAGGGGGGACGGGCAGCTGGGGTGGGGGGCAGCAAACCCAGCCTGCTCCTGCTCTGCTTGCTAAACTGCAGGGATTAGAAAGGGAGGAAATATTTTGGAGGGAGAGCTGGCCAAGCCGGAGGTGGTTGGAGGATACCCAGGATGGGCTGGCACAACAGGAGGTGCAGTGGTCGCGATTGTAAATACAGAAAATCCCGGGTGCTCCTCGCACCTGGATTCAGCCTTTTCTCTACAGCATCCATGAGACTGATGCTCCTTTTGACTAAAATCTAGTAACGCAGAGGTGAAAAAGGATGTAGGGACTTTCTATGGCCACATGAGGTCCGGTGGTGGGAAGTGCGGCATTAGGATTCTCTCCACTCCCTTTCCCCGAAGGCAATGGGCAGAACAGATTTAGCAGATGACAGCTAAAACCTCCTCCCTTGCTGCAACCCCCCCCCCTCAAAACACTGCCTGCCCCACCAAGACTAGGGGTCATGCTTTCAGGTGGGGATGCTTCATTATCAAGTGACCTGTCTGGGTTTGTACTAGATTTGGCTTCCAAATGGATTTAAGTTATCTATCTCCACCCTGAGGCAGGTTCGCAGCAGCAAGTTAAGCTAGAAATGGCCACATCGCTGCTCTTAACTAAAATATTCAAATCGAAGATGAGGGAAGACCAGAACCTCTTCACTAGCTCTAAAATGCAGATTTGAGTCCTGATGCTGTTTGACCACCCAGGCGGTGATTTTACATCAGCCGTTTCCATCCCTAAATATTTCCACCAGAGACGCCGGCCCCCAGACACCAACCACGCACCGGTGGATGGCTCCTGGCGCTTCTCCACCGAGCCCCACATGCTGCAGCTGCAGCTCCCTCCTGTCCCCCAGCCACCTCTGCCTCCTCCCAGCTAAGCCACAACATCACCCCTCTGGCCCAGGCACCCCTGAACCCCCCCCCCCCCACCCCACCACCAGGGATGGACACCCCAGAGGTCCCAGCAGAAAAGACGTACCTCCCCGGAGCAACAGGAGCTGTAGAGAAACCTCCGGCATCCAGGAGCCACACAGCCCTTGGAAACCTCCTTGTACATCCACTGGGGGATGATACCCCTCCCTGGTCCGTCCCCCACCCCGTGTCCCCTTCCAGCTCCAACAACCCACGCAGGCACATGCCACAACTGAGCTGGCATTAGCCTACAACAACAGCCTTTGTTCCCCTGGGGTTGGAAACAACAGCACATTGTGGGCAGCTGCCTGCGCCGGCTGGAATTGGCGGCAGGGTGGCTTTGGAGGATGTACCCTCCGCACGCTGTGCTTTCGGTTGTTCTGGTCAAGCTCGTGACTAAATCCGCTCTAAACCGTGTTTTTCTTCCAAAGTGAAAAAGCTGGGGGGTTTTTGATCAGTGAGGTGATGGCTAAGGCTAAAGCAGGGGCTGCAGCGAGAGAAGAACAAAGCAATAGTGTTTTTCCCCACACGCTGCGGCTGTGGAGGTCAGGTTTGGGCTGATCCTGCAGAAATAGGTCATTCCCTTCTTTTCCCAGGAGCGAGCCTGCCCGAGGCTGGTATCGCCTTTGCTGCCGAGCCCCCTCGACGCTCCATCTCCATCAACCCACCACGACAAGCCTCGGACCTGCGCCTCCAGGCAGGAAAGTCCAGGGGTTTGGAAATCAACTTTCAAGGAATTTATCTTCTAAATAGTGATCAGCATTTAGGCTGATGAATGTCAGGAAGGTCCTTGGCATTTTTACAGAGTTCCTCGTAGCATTACTAGTTTATTTTTGAGATCCTCCCAGCAGCACATAGAACAACTAATTAAGGCCCATGTAATGTAACTTTGATTTTCTTGTGAGCAGAGTTCTTTTCTTCTGCAGCAGTGTTTCCTCTTTTAATGAAAGCAGTTTTATCAGTTAGATATTTTCAGTTTCCTAGACAAATGTTCTAAGGTATAGCCAGCAATTTCTGTACTCTCCTGAGTGAAATATTTGGTGCAAACCCATTATTCTGCACTAGGCAAGTTCTGGTAGAGAGCAAGATAACCAGCATTTCTGTAGCACCCATTTTCCTGATAGTTAAAGACAAGATTTCTCATTAAAGGAAGAAATTTTGTTTTGTATTAATCCTATTAAATATTTAACACCTCCTGGGCAGCAGTAGATCTTGGAGTTCGAGCAGCAGTATTTGTTTTTATAAGTGTATACAGTTTTTTTCCTATAGGAAAAAGAATATGGCTTTTGATAAATGTTGAAAAAGATGACATTGGAGAAGCAGAACCCATCCCTCCCCAGGGGAAACAGCTCTCACTGCTGCTGGGCCTGGCCGTTCCAGCTGCGTTTCGATTCAACCTCCCCCCAAAAAACGAAGCACCTAGATCTGGAGATCAATTCTTCTTTTTAACACAGCCCTTCCTGCCTTTTTATTAAAGCCTGGCTGCTGGTGCAATTCTTCCAGACCTTTTAAAATCACCTTTTTCAAACTATTTGACTAGAGGTCATATCTCGTGTAGTTGTAATTACAGAGCTAAGGTAAGGGCAGAGGGAGAGTCCAACGTGACCACCTTCAGAAAAGGCTCTTTGATTCAAGGTGAAGACCAGCTTTTGCTCTACAAACCATAAAGCGTTCAAAAGAAAATCTCTCTGAGAGCAAAGACAGGTACGGTAAAGTGTGCCTTTTACCCCTAAAGAGTTCACAGGTCTTCAGCTGGGAAAATATGCTCAGAATTAAACTTTCCCCGGCTGTACCCGTGCTGCTGGGAGTACAGCATCAGCAGGATTAAACACATCTGACAGGTACGGTGCTCCAAAACCAGGACATTTGCAAACCCCGCTGTACGGAAACGTGGAGAATTGCCAGCGAAAGAGGTTTTGTCCCTGGCTCAAAGTCAGCAGTGCAAATAGTAAGGCCATGGAGACCTGTCCCTGAGAATTTTTCTTGGTCAAGAGGACAGACTAACGGGGACTGGAGTTTTTGGTAAGAAACCAAGGGACCCTCCCAGGGCTGGGGCAGCTGAGGAAGGGGTACATCCAAGGGAGCTCGGCACCGTGGGAGCTTTGCTTTTTGCTAAGGTTTCTGGGTGGTACTGGTGTGCTAAATCAATGCTCCTGTGCCTCAGCAGGGCTCACCAACCAGCCTGTAACTGGGAGCAAGTAAGTCTGCAGGTGCAGGAGTTACAGCTGGGCAGTTTGGATTAATCACAGCACATCGCAAGGTGATGCAAACTGCTGGCAGACCCAGGGACCCACGGGTGCTGAGCTCCCATAAGGGCCGTCAAGAGCTCAGAGAGCAGGTAACACAAAAGTAGCACTGAATTCTTAATGTCACTGATTATTACATTTCAATTGCACCTGAAATGAAGGATCAGAACTGAAGTCCTGTTTACCTACCTCCTCTTAAAGCAAGGCTGAGCCCAGCCATCACAGCATGCACGACACTGCGCTACCTCCGAAGGGAAGAGGCCTGAACGCTCCGAGCAGCCAAAGTACCCCAGGAGAAGCCGCTCTGGCGAGGAAAAATCTGTTACAAAACCAGAATATTTCTTTTTATGCCATCAGTGGAACTAAGACAACGAGTAGCCCTTTTCTGGGTAAACAGAGAGCAAACGGTGGGAAAGTGGGCACGAGTCCAATGTGGGATGCTTACCTTTCACAGAAGCTTTGGCTGATCTTCTGTGAATCTTTCTGGTTTGTCCTGCTCTTCAAAGAATATCCTTAGTTAAATTAACATTTCTTTGAAAGTTGGGTTCATGTTTCCTTTCCATTCGCAGTAAGTTCTATCATCTCTGAAATTCCGGTATTTATACCAGGCAGCAAACATGCCCGTTGGTCCCCTGGACCGTGGCAGCTGGTCCGTTTGGCTCTGCCCACAAAAGTGAGCAGAGATGGAGAAAACCACTTTGAAAGCCTGAAAACTTACTGAAAAGTATTTATGAAAAATTAAATCCGAAGAAATACGTCAAATCGAGCAGCATTGAGTCAGCTCAGCACTTCTGATGCGAGTTTAGCCACGTGCTTGTCTATCATTTGGCAGATGGCATTAACAGGTAGAGGAGAAAATGTCCAAACGAAAGCGAGTACAGATTTATTTCATCAAAAGCCACTAGATGGGGATGCAAGGACACTTTTCTGCTCTTTCGCGTACACTTGGCCCCCCGTTTAGTCGTGCCTGAGCTGGCCTTTCCAGTTAACACGGGCTGTTGTCGTCTTTGCTTTTTTATTTTTCGGAGCTGACAGAGGTCATTTGGAAACTTATCACTTGCTCACTTTTCATCCTGTACAAACCAGGCCTTAGGCAACTGTTCCGATGTGATTACTGCTTGCTGAATATTATTCTCTAGGCTCGGCAGAAGCAAGAGTGAAGGACTCGGCTTTCAGTTTGCGGATTAGTCGTCTTTTATAGGCTGTGGAAAGGAAAAGTACTTTATATTGAACACAGTGGGGGAAAAAAAGGTATTCAGCAAATTGGTAATCTCTGAAAATGGCCATACTTTGGAACAGTTACTGTGGAAAAAAGCCAGGAGATTTTTCCTCAGGCTGAATAGTCAAATCTCCAGGCAATTTTTTTCTCTGCCTTTGAAATCCGTATTTCTCCTATGAATGAGAGATAAAATCAGAAAGATTGGTTTGGCAGAGGTGTAGGCAGGATTAGCCCTGCTGTCTAGGACAGAAGGTCTCCACAGATGTGTACCAGGAGCGCATACAGGCTGCGGGAATCCATGCAATGTGTAAGTAATTCTACAGGGCGTAAGGAGTGAGGAGGGCTCCTACTATACATTAATTTTCAGCTCTGACCTCCATTCACCTTGGGCTTCTGCAGTGAGCACCCACTCTTACTATTTTTATCTTACATGTTAGGATATTTGGTGCTCGTATTAATTCTCAGCTCTCGGAGTCAGGTGAATGTGAAAAAAACTCTCCTAGCTCTTTAAACAGTAAAATTCCAGCTTCTGTAGTACGGTGGTGTACCCAAAATGCACTCCAGGGTTCAAAACACAGAATATGCTTTGAAAGAAGTAAAAAAATGGGTTCATTTAAAAGCAATTTCATAAAAGCTTTCAGTAGTTGGCAGGGAGAAGGGAAGGAGGAGTCAGGGTGTCTCGGGCAGAATAACCAGCTCAGACAGAAAGTCTGAGAAAAATGCTTTGGTAAATACCCTGAAAGTAAAATAATCTTACATTATAATGATAAATTCAGAAAACTGGGAGAACCATTCAAGTACTTAAGTGATGACATGTCTTTCTTACCCGATATGCTTAAAGCCTAGAGCTAATGCCACCAGTTCATAGCAATCCGTGTTTTAAGCATTGGGGGGGGCAGAGGCGACAGGGACTGTTTTGTGTTTTAAATTGCATCTCTGAGAACTGCTAAAAATTGATTGCTAGATTTCATTAAAAATAAACAGAAACGCAATTGCTTTTCCTGGGCGAGAGGGTGGAAGGGCTGCAGGGGCAAGGGCTGACGGGGCCCTGGGACGGCAGCGGCGGCCGTTCCCCCGCGCTCTCCAGCTGTCGGACACTGCAGGCTGCCCTGAGCCCACCCTTCGCCGTGTTCCCAGCAGTTAGAGCAGGTACTGCAGCCTCCCTGTATTTTTCTTTTATTTCCCCCCACCCTCCGCTGCTTAGTAGTCTCCTCATGGTGACAACAAAATGTCTGTTTTCCAGGAAACCATTTGAGCTTTATGGATTAGCCATGGTAGGCACTTGCAGACCTCCATAAAGCACGTTGACACGCTCTCTGGTGTATTACTAACTCGACTGAAAAATTGATCAAAACTGATAGAGTTACAGGGCCCTGAGTCCCTTTACAATCTGTCGTTGCGCTGCTCAGCTCTTACCGAGGCAGCAGAGCCAAACCCAGCAAAAACTCTTGCCTGGAAAATACACCTTCATCCTTCCCTTGGCTTTGCCCTGGGGCAAGAGCCGCGCACCCAAAGCAGACAATGTGCAGGATGCACCTCCCCAATTGCTGCTGCTCCTCCTGGGGCTGAGCTCCCCCCGGCACCTCCAGGTATCCCCAAAATGTAGTGGGGAGCACTCGCATCCCACCGGCTGCGATGTCCTCGGGGCTGGCATGTCCTCATCCCAACGCTGGGACGGCCTTGGGTGCCTCCTGCACCCTTGCTGCGGCTGCGCATCCCCCATCCCATCTGCTCCAGCAGCCGCTCTTAGGAGACGCTGCTGCTTAAATTATTTAACAGGATTCTTTAACAAACTCATTAAATGGGGGCATACGTTTGCCTACTGCAAGACCTCAGCAAAGCCTTTTTTTCTTTTCCTCCCTGCCTCCCAACACCTCACCAAGCTTATCAGTCCCTCGGAGCAGAGTCCATGCTTTGCAAGGTATTTGTGCTTTATTTCATCCCAACATCTCCTAGTCTTTAGGAAGGCAGCTGGGTGTCAGGTGTGTAGTCTCTCCCCAAGCATCCTCTAGTGTCCCAGCCCTACAGAAACACCTCCTGCTTCTGTTTATTATTTCCAGTTTGGTTTTTGCTGGAATCCCAAATGAAGACTGAGTAGCAAAGCCAATACCCAATTCAAAGTGTTTCCAAATGAGGGGTCAGGTAGGATACAAAGGATATTACGATAATCGACAAGGGATCAGAAGGGATGAGATAACGGAGGAGATAAGGCACTCGCTTCCAGTCCTAAACGTGCAATCAGAGCCAAAATGCTCTTCACCACGCGTTAAGCTATGCCCACTCTCGTATGAGACACTGTGCTCGCTGTCAAATTCAGTTCAATAAAGCTGATCAATAAACACACAGAGATGAATGCAACGACATGATATGCAGGCAGGGGAGGAAGCGCTGCCGTGGAAAGGCATTGCTCGCACAAGTCCCTTTGTGCTGCCTTCGAATCACGCACCGCCAACGGGAAAAGGACAGCGAGGGAGGTGCTCGGCTGTTCGGCTCTTTGGAGTCTTGGTACAGCTTATAGCCTCCAACAACGTTATGCAAACATGTCTTTAAAATTATGTCAAAATATTATTATCACATGGTTTTATTAGACAAAAAATGTACGGTAATGACTAGTTTCAGCATGGGGAGCAAACGGAGTTAATTTTGAGATTTTATATGTGCACGCGGATAGATACACAGGATATTCAAGAAAAAAAAATGGCAATATTTCACTGCAAACATCAAGCATAGACAACCTTCTATCACCTTCCAAAATGCTGGCAGTTTTCCAGTTTGTAGGCTGTGTGCCATTGTAACACCTCAACGGTTTATTTATTTTTACCTGAATATACACAAAAATAAAAGGATCTTCCAGGAGCTATTTGCAATTCCCTCCACCTATGAACAATTTCTGCTGGGTTCCTCACTGAGTCCCACACTCTGGCCAGATCCAGCTGGGGTCGACAGCCCGTAATGCAGCACAGAGCAGAGCCATCCCTGCAAGCCCCATGCCACCCTCGTGGGGTGACCCTGGCCAAGAGACGGGTGCAGGAGGAGCCCCAGCTATCTGCATGGGTAAAAACGTGCAGCATGAATTCTGGGTAACGTTATGGTACTCAATATCTTTTCAGACAATGATGCTATTTAAGTCATCATTACAGCAACTGTATCTTACTGTATGTGAGTCTTTTGTGGCCACCAAGGTGATGACAGGCCCTGAGGGCCCCAGCTCCCTCCTGTTGTCCTTGCTCTCCCGTATGGCCACAAAAATCTCATTTCCTTTCCCCCCAACCAGATTTGAACTACTTACCCCAGAAAGGGTCCGACAGCTGATCCGGGAGGTGACCCACAGCTCCAGGCAGGTGTGAGGAGTCACAAAAGGACCAGCACCAAATATCTCAGTGAACTCAATGCGTCAAGACCGTAACTGCTCCAAAAATCCCAGGAAAGAAAAGCAAACGAAGCAGCTCCGGTGTAACCCGGCCATCTCTTCTCTCTGAACTTAGCCGCGCTCCGTGGCTTGTGCCATCGGGCTCATCTTCGTACAGCCCACGTCCATGCTGCAGACCTCGTGTTTGCCCCCGTGTAGCGGCCATCTGCTTTGAAATGAATGCCCCCGATCGCTTCCACTCACATGTTGCCTAAGGAGTGTATCCTAAATATAAATAACATTGCAGGGGCTGCTGAAGGTACTTCCTGCAGCTTAATGCTCTTCAAAGGGTGCCGGAGGGAAGCGGCTCCGTCGGCTCTGGCACATTCCCGTCTGCAGGATTTAACGTGATTCCTGAGCTGTTAACAGACCTAACCCAGAGCTATGGTTTTCATCTTTTTTCCTTCTCCCCCTTAAATAATAGATATGTGAGTGAGCTTTCCTAAAGCAGTGAAGGTGCTTTTGATCTTGATTACTAGTACCAGCTATAGCGAGAAAATTAAAATTCAGGATTTGTTACCAACACCTTAATTATTCAGTGTTATCAAGTTGTCACCAGGCCTTTAATTATTTTTCAGTTTATATCTAATTTCCCACACTATGATTGCTTTAGTAATGTTAAGGTAGATCTGCAACTGTAATAGAAAACGTCCAAGTCCTTTATGATGCTGGGGATTGGAAATGACAATGTTAATAAAATTCACACATCTCCCGTGCCACAAGCCATCATCAATATAGTGTTCATCTGCAGTTGGCATACTATTTAATTATGCTTTTTTGGTACCAATAGACACTTAATAATACATTCAAAATGAGTAAACAGGATATAACACTGACTGTGATTCTGCATCTATTTAAAGATTGGGCACATGACCATAAAATCTCACTGCCATCGCCTCTCAGCAGTGGACTTAGCATTTCGGACAACGGCGTGACACGGGGAAAAAGTCGTTTATGTACAAGGTACCTGCACCCAAGACATCGGTAGTGTTCTGGAGATGCACAGAGATTTCACAGGTGATTAGCACCAATTATGCAGATAGTTACCGTTGGCTGCAGAGATCATTTGTTTTAACACGCCGGCCAATTTTGACTCAGCAAAAACATTACGCAAAGAAGAAAACTGTGGTTGCAATGATGGAGCTGGTGCAGAAACTCTCACAAACCTCACTAGACCCAGCAAAAAAGCAATTTGCCAAGTTTCTCGCCCAGCCAGGGCAGGAAAACGGTGGAATTGTTATACCTGCTGCGGACCTGTAGTGTCACCAGCTGGGAGTGAGCAGGGAGAGTTAGCGCTGGATGGAGGCATCAAGGGTGAGAGATGCTGGGAGCGAAGCCGGGCTGGAAAGGCGGAGGAAGGTTTTGGGGAGAGCTGTTGGTGTTGTAGGGAGGGAGGGGTCCCTGCAGTCCGCCTCGGGAGAGGACGGGGCTGCCCCTGCTCGCAAGGAGGGGAAATGGCCAGATTCGGCTAATCAATGTGACGAGGTGGGAGAGCAAACAGGGACAGAAGAAGCACACAAAGCACGCCCTGCCGTTATTCCAGGTATTGACCAGCAGCAAAAGCAACCAGCAGCAGCCCATCAGGACACTGGGGTGGGGTCACCATTTTTTATACATGCAACCTTAAAGTCCTTTGGTATATCTCATTACTTTCTGTCTTGGAAGATTGCTTGGAACTATATGGAGGACCCAAAGCCCTTCCCAGCTGCTCTGCAGACCCCCAGGGCTCTCCCTTGCCACCCCAGCCTCGCTGCTTCCAACTATTAGGACTTGGAAATTACATCCCACTCATTTCTTTGCAATCGGAAAATGGGCAAAGCCTACTTGCTAATGTACATAAACCTGGTTCACAAACCTGATGAACAGCAAAATAAAGACCTTGTGTCTGATCCTGCCCCATTTTACGCTGTGTTTGAGCACCCTGAAGCTAAAACACAGGGAGAAAAGCCTTGAGCAGGTCAGTATCTCCAGGCTGGGGTCTCCCAGTCACCACCGTCATTTGCTCTTTCAGCTGGCGGATAGGTGTGTGTAAGGAAGGCCTACAGATGCCCGCTGCTGCTCAAATACACAGTTTGGCACAATTTTCTTTCTTACTATCGAATAATACTTCTTGCCCAGAATTAATTAGCAGATGTACAAAATAACCTTTCTAACCAGCACCTCCATTTCTAGCCTGCAGCACCTTCTGCAAACAAATTTTACATGTTTGAGATTTAAATTCGCATTAAATCATTAGTGCTGATCTTCCAGACATGGGGAAGCAAAGGTTGCTAACACACTACCCAAGTGCTCAAGATCATTGCGTATTTTATACCGTTCCTCTCTCTGCTAATTGACTTAATGCTACACACACAGCTGGGAGCATATTTGCATCCCCAAAAGGCCCGCAGCACTCCGAAGACGTGCTTTTTCACGTGCCAGTCTGACAGCTTGACTCACAACTGGCTCCCCCCAAAAAATACCCACGCCGCACAGATGTGGATGATTAGTGCCTGAACCAGAACTAACTTCTCAGAAAATTGTACTTATTGCAGGACAAATTGAGTCTGCTATGGCAGAAGCCAGAATAATTGCTCAGGGGAGCACAAGGCTTACCCAGCAGTTAATTCATTATTTGTACCTGCTCAGAGCCAGGACAGAAACAGCAGGCAAGGCAACAGCAAACAAGGTACAGCTCCAGTATCTCAGGATCAATTTGTTCAGCTCAAGGCTTATTGCCGGTACTGCAAGATTGCAAAACACTTCTACAAGCGCTTATGGGTGGGAAAATAAGAGGAGGGGGCTCTTTTTACTACTGTCCTTTAGTTCTGTGATAAGCTATACAGACTTGAATGCAATTAATTCTGTGTTTTGGGCTTTGCCATGCCTTCATATGCACCCTGCAGTCAGAGTCCAGAGGGGAAACGCATCCGCGGTTGGGAGGGCAGCTCCCATCTCCACAACGGTGCCAGGATAAGGCAACCAGCACCCACCAGCGGCAGCTGTGGCTGGTCTTGCCATGTGCCAAGCCTGACACTTTAGAAAGAAATAGCAGCTTGGGAAAAAAGCGTTAACAGCCAACGCTGAGCTCTGCCGTCTTTCTAGTGACCCTTATCATACCAGGGACGACTTCGCCGCACACTCCTGAGGATGCCCCTTTCGGCTGCTCTAAATACAACCTCCTGAAGGGACACGGCCTTCTCCACAGCCGCCCGGGGTGACCCCCGCGTTGGCCCCATCACCACCTCCTGCTCTGCGATCCCAGCTCTCACCCACTCCTCCCCGCAGTGATTTATTCACGCTGAGAACTGGTGTCCCGTGGCCACACGATGAGACGCGCCGTAGTGCCAGGGCTCAACTTCTTCAAGGGTCTCTGAAAGATCTGGGAAGCCAATTTTTTTTTTTTAAAAAAAAAAAAACCAAGCCGTTCATCAGGGCGCACAAACAAGCTCAGGTGCGCAGGCACTGCGTGAAGTCCAGCCTGGCCTCAAGGCAAAGCAAAGCAACGTCACCTTTAACAGACTTGACAAATTGGAATAGGATGTGTCTCTATTGAGTGTGGGTATTTCCCCACCTTTCTTTTGTAGTCCTGACCGGTCCGGGCAATCACCGTTGATCTTCATTTACTGTGCTGCATTCACACTGGGTTTATTGCAGTATTTTTTTTTAATACTAAATACACACTATTTTGGCTAACGTTCATCTACATCTTAATGCATTAGCTCTATCAGATCTATTATTGCTTAATACTTTTATAGAGTTTTATTATTTACTATTATTTACTAGTTTTTATTATTTACTGCTAGTTTTATTATTTACTAGCAGAACGGTAAGAATATTACCAGTTCTTTCTTTTCCATGAAATGAAATGCAGAGCTGCCAGGCGAGTGAGGCGGTGGACAGTGAAGAAAGAGCACGAGGTGGTCTCAGAGCAGACCAAGACGATGTGGTTGGGGCAGTCACGTTTGCTCTTGTGGGTGGCTGGGGAGCTTCCCTACATGATCCAGGCATGGGACAGTTGTTTATTTCAATTGAGAGAACGTGTTAGTTAAAATAATCTCGGGCAGATTTATGCTATTTGTTCTGCGTCATTACACTTCTATTTTTGCTAAAGCAAGTGATAATTAATCTGGTTGTCCCCCTTGTATTTGTAGGTAGTACAGATATAGTCATTTTTCTATTCCTTAAAAATAAATAATTCTCACATGGAAAAGGAGTTACCATAACATGAGCATGTTGGAGTCAGTAAGGGCACTTGTATTGCACCCTATTAGCACAGCCACCTTTCCATCAGTTCCCAAATGGAACAGAAGCAAACGCAATACGAATTCACGCAATACACTGGTCAGAGAAATACCTAGAGAGAAAAGAATAATAAATCCAGTCTGCACTACACTACTCAAACAACCTCCATCGCCTTCATTACCAGCTGCAGCACAGAAAGGCCACTACAGACATCTGCTGCTCCCTTGAAATGACACCATCATCTTTAGTCATGCGTATCGTCACTTGGACTGGACCTGCATTTGTCTTTGGAAGAAGCGTAACCCAGGGAAGGGAGGGCAACCGGAGTGAGTTAGTACGTCTGGGAGGTGAGCAGCAAAATCCATCCATGAGCTAAAGGAGGGAGCAAACAGCTAAAAACCAAGTTGCATTTCCCTTCTGATCCTGCAAACCCTCAAAAATATGCTCACAGCTACGCACGTAAAATAGCCACGCTGGAATTTGGAGGAAAAAAAGAATTCAAGAAACCTGCCAGTGAAGACCCGTGTACGGTCTCAGCCTGTGCACAGCGGTGTGTGCAACCGGGGCTGTGCCGGCGCAGCCGCTCACCCACCGCTCGGGGCTGATGTTGCGCCGGCAGCGCTCGTACAAAAAGCATCATAAGTAACACCAATACCTGCATTGTACCGGCACCAGCAATTCTGCACCACGGTTATGGATTAGTGCCTTGTTTTCAGTCCATGCTGTGCTGCTGAGCCACCAGATGAGTTTATTTTGCTCCATTTTAACACTGAAGGCAAAACTTTTCTTTTAAATGTTAAAAATGTTACATATTTGGGAGCAGAAAAAAAAAAAAGTAAGTTTTGGTAGACCTTGTGAACACGAATACCAGCACTCCAGCCAGCACTAATATGAAGCACTGCCTTGTGTGCGAGGTGGGTTTCTGTCCTTCACCCCCCGCGCGGCAAGCAGTTGAACATACCCACGAAGAACGGGAAAGTCCACGTCTCCGTGACGGCTCTGAGCGAGAAGAGCGATTGAACACATTACGGGGTAGGGAAGATAACACTTCCAGGACTGTCCTCCGAGTACAGGAATGAGAAAGGAATTGATTTCAGCACCCTTTAATACACCTTTAGAGTAAGAGAGTCCCTGTTCGTTGTCTTGGTAGGAGAAGAAAAAAATCCCAGCTAGTCCCTTTGCCTCTGAATTAAGTGGTAATTCACGGGGGGACGCAGGCAGCAGTACAGCTGAGCTCTCCTGCAGAGGGGAGAGCCCACGGGCGATGACCTCCGGCTCTGCCCGCAGCCCTCCCACCACCGCTCGCCCCCCACCAGCGCCCGCAGCCCACCCGTGCACGGGTTGCGGGGTGCAGCTCTGCAAGGAACCCACCAATTCCCCCTCCGCTCATCCGCAGCTTCTTCCCCCCATCCCTGGCAAGGGCACGGCCGTGCCTCAGCCTCTGGATCCCCCCGGGGTATTTCGTGTTTCAGCCTGGTGATGCTCAGCCCTCGCCCCACTCGCGTGGAGAAGACGAGCGACTCGGGGAGCTGCTGGCACAGCGAGGGTCTGATCCCTGTTGCCTGGCGATAGCAAACCAGCAAAACTCTCGGTCTCACTAAGAGCGAGACATCACCCTCACAAACGAACCCAGATTTTTCACCTTATGCCTGCTGGAAGAGGCACCCTGGGCCAGCACCGCTCCACTCAGGTGGCGGTGGAGGAGCAGAAACCAGCTCGGTATTTTTGCAGCCTTCAGCTGGGCAGCAAATTAGCTCCTTAGGAAAGCAGGACATACCCTCCGCAGAAGAGACTTCACACCAGTGTCTAGGTCCATTTGTGAAATTGGTCATTTGATGAAGTAATTCGGGAGCGGGGCCCCACATCCACGGCCGGACAACGCTGACATTTCGGTTCTCTCCCGGCCGCGCTGCAATAAATGGAGCTGTCGGGTCAGAGCACACCGTTTCATTTTCATTCAAGCACCTATTTAATATTCATCATGTTATAGGGGGACATTTTTATGTCGGGAAAAACACAAGTGCTCTCCCGAAATGACTCAAGGGCAATAAAGAATAAATTGTCTTTAAACCTATATAAAGGATGCTGAAGTCACAAACAAGACATAAAATAATATGGAGGTGGAAAGTGCTTTTTCCTTATTAGGTTTATCAAAGTAAAACTGGGCTGGCAAGCTTGTTCTATCAAGCAAATGGATGTGGTAAAAAAAGGAAATGAAAATTCTGATCCATATTCATTGTTTCAGTGTCAGCAAGGGAGAAAAAAGCTCCCCTTTAATTTTTTTTTTTGCTTTAGAAAGCTGATCCCAAGTTTTACAGAAAAAAGTAAGCGAAGCTGATAAGGAAGCAAAAGAAAATCAAAGATAATTAATAGAAACAAAGCAAGCAGCAGCAGAAGCCAGACAAAGTGTCTAATACTAAACAAAATGCAAACCGCAGAACATGCTTGACTGCACCAAGCAGCAGCTCCAGGCACTGACAGCATCTTAATAGGGAGATTTCTTTTCCGAAGCTCCCAGCACTGGCCCAGCCAGCACCGCTGCTCTCCTTGGCCCCTGGCCAGCAGCCACTGGCCCCTGCATCGGCAGCGGGGTTTATCTCCAAACGCATAACAGATTTTTCTTCTGTTTAAATTAGGTTTTAACACAGTCCTGGCAGCAGTACCCAAAGAGTCACACCCACGGACCCCTTGCACCCGTGAAATAAAGCCGGACTGTTTCCCAGCTCATGCCTTGAACAGCAGAAGTTTAAGGGAGAAGAGGACTAGTGACTAAATAGGGGGGGTCTTAATGCCGGCGTGGGTGCGTGTATTTTGCATTTCTACAGCCTTGATAAATGAACACATTTTTCTCTGTAGGACAACAACAGGACAAACAAGTTTCAAGTAAGTCCCGCATGCTGCGGCCGAGACCTGGGAGGGAACTGGTCCTACAGCCACCACCGCATCCCCTGTGCTCTGGGCTGCAACACGCCCCATTTTATTCCAAATTCCACAGCATTTGGCGTTTGTTTTTTTTTTTTCCCCTAACATCCACTTCCCTGGTTCGCATGATTAGGTGAGACAGGCAGCTTTCTGGTTTTTAGAGTTGTACTTTCCTGGCTGTCATGGTGATGGAAATAAGATGATGAAGGGTAAAAGCACTAGCATTCTATGGAAAAATACTCAAAATTTTCATTATCTGGGAGAGCCATCCCTCATGATTTGTGAGCAGGGTTGCCAATTCAGCCCGTCATATGATTTCTGTAAAAGGGAAATCATAACTGTGTGCAGTGCGGACTGCAGAGGGGAACCAGCAGACTCATCCCAGATGGCAGCTCTTCATTTCTAAATCGTGTTCTGCAAGTACATCAAAAATACTGCCCAACTTTGCAAAATTGAAGAGGGCTTTTTTTGTTGGTTTTAGGAGGGTTTTTTTTGGTCAAAGGTGATCCATGTTGCATGTACAGGAGTGATGAAGGAATGGGAGTTGATCCCTTTGGCCTTTCTACAGCCAGCTGAGTGCAATGAACAGATTTGTACTCCTTTCCCTTACATCTGCCTTCGGGCCCATGGGCTCATCAGCACAGATTTTTGTGGACATAGCTTGATGAGATTGGGAAATTATGCCAGCCCCTACTCCTGTAGAAAACACAGAATTACTGGAGAGCAGTTCATGGAAATATACTCTCTTTCCTCAGAAGAGGACAGTGGTTTTAATGACAAATTGAGTGAAATCTCACTTGGCATGAAGCAAATAAAATAGTAAATATTTCAAGTTACCGCTTTGCAGTAATAGAGACTGCATTTAAAAATAATTGCTGTGGATCTGCCATATCATATAAAGGAACAGAGTGACAATGGAACTGTGATGTGACACATCTGCATTACAGCTTTTCATCTCAATTCAGTCTTTAACAGGCTCCATCAGCTGATTGTATTCAGTATATGAAGCGATATTTTCCGCCAGCCTCTACTGGAGAAGTAGCAATCATCTCCTGACGCTTCCCAGCAATGACAAACCTGCCTGAATGTCATCGCTGCCACCACAGAGCGCAGCCGTCAGTCACGGGGTAGAGCTTATATAAACGTATGCCTCTGATGCTCCTCTGCTGAGCCCATCATGCACAGCCCATTGCGATACAAACCAGAGCTAGGACTGGGACTGAGATATAAAACCCCATTTTCTCCACTCCAGGACTGTCAGACACTGGAATATGAGGTGTTTTGCCCAGTTAAAAAAGTGGCGTGGGGCCATTAGAGAAAACAACAGATCACTGTAAGTTGCTCTGGTATGACCTGTCTCCGCTGTGACTTTTCCTGGCAGTCCCTCAGCATGTCTGTCACCAGGAGAGATGGCTCAGACACACTGTCTGGGTTTCAGCAAATGTCCTTACACCTCTCGAAACAAACAGTTCACTGGTGCTTCAGCTGGGCTACAACCTCCCCAAGTTCTACATAGTATATGTTGGAAGAACAAAACCTTCTGTCGCAGAGCAATCTCTTCTCCAAAGTCCTGCTTTGGATTGCTTATCTGAGAACAAGGCTTTTGTTTCATCAAAGGAAAGGCTTAAAAATATCCACTAAAAAACGGAAAAACATTGATGTCCACTGTCGCTGTGGACTTTCTGCATTGTTTTTTTCTCAAAGCATGGAAGATGTTCGATTAAATCTCTGTTGCATCCCATCATTGAAAGAATGCTGGATTTCCATCCTCAGCTAGACCCCAACTACTCCACTTACATAAATTTGGATACACTTGGTCTACCCAATGCATGCAAGCCCAGAAGCTTAACCCTTCTGCTGCAGAAGAGCAGCCACAGACCACATTTCTCATGGTACACTTGCATCTTTCACTGGTCTGACCGACCAGTCGATGGGATGTTCTTCTCTAATACAGTCACTGAACTAAACTGACCAGCAATGTAGAAGGCAAAACCAAGCTGTGTAATTAAATCACTTAATTTGCCACATGAGGTGTTTCAGGATTGATGAATTCATATTCACAAAGGGCACTGAAGGTGGAAAACTCTAAGGAAGCAACAGTTAATAACCTACAAATGAACTGACAATCTCTAAGTGAAGTCAACAGGCATCATTTACTGACTTTGGACCAGATACCTCCCTCCTTTGCCACTTCCACATACGGTTTTGCCTGACGCTACAACAGTGTCAGAGGAGTGACATTAACTGTATGTTAATTCCTGCTAAACCCAAGTTTCAGAATGCAGTTACCAAAGGCTAGTTGCAACGGAGAGAGGAAACGTCGCATCAATCCTTGGCCTAATCCTGCCGCTGCACAGTGTTGCGATTACTGGGCAATGGCAGGAGCCTGGAAACACCATTTCTGGGCTGCTTTCATCTGCTCAGACACTTCTGCAGAAAAATCTACTTGAAGCCTGCTCGCATGGGGTAGGAACCGGATTGCACCCCCCCCAAAAAAAAAAAAATTACAACTGCCATCTTCCTTGTCTGCAAAATTAATGCTTGGTGCTCCACTTCATCTGCATACAGTTGAAAGATTCTTCACTGTTATTATGTTTGAAGAGTTTTTTTCCAAATGTCATATTGGCATGTAACAACCCCAATATTCAGAACATGCAGGTGAACTTTCATAAAGCAGAGGAGAAAATTAACATTCTTGCTTATCAGAGGAAATTGAATCTGATTTTTCATTTCATCAAAACATCTCTTCACAGACAGGATAAATCCCATAAATTGCTTTAACCCATGTATCTGTCTAGAGTCCATTCTATATGCTGTTGTAACAAAGCATGTAATCAAAGTAAATGAAGATAATTACCAATGAGTGCAAATATGGGGTTTCTGGATTCTTTTCTCAGACGTTTCATATGTGACCATTTTACCATATGTTTACATTTAAAAATAAGAATAAACTATATTGGATTGGAAGATAAAAGGGCATACATTAAAAATTCATGCAGAAAGCATCCCGTAGCTGTGATTACCATTATGACCATTCAAATCTAGTCTTTTCTCCCCAAATGTAAATGTGACCAAATCACAAAGCATGGCCAAATAATAACCCATTTCAAGGGATAGGGGGGTCCCATACTATCAGACTTCACAGCAAGACTCTCATTTCTCTCTACCAGGTAGGAACAAGAAATGACTGTGCGCAGTTCCATTTATTTAATGCTAGTTCAGGTGAATTCCTTCGTTTTTTACGCTCGTGTTTGTAGTCCTAGGTATCCCGAGGGGTCAGACAGACTTCTTTAAGGCAACCTCAGAGCTGTACAACTTCCTCAACTGGTAACAACCCCCTAACACATCACATCCCCATCCACCTGCACCGGGCAGGGGTGACTGCTGCGACGTGGGAAGATGCCCTTCCCCGCAGATGCAGCAAGACCAGGAGGAATTACATGCAACT
The DNA here is from genome assembly GCF_000737465.1 of Haliaeetus leucocephalus. Lineage (NCBI taxonomy): Eukaryota > Metazoa > Chordata > Aves > Accipitriformes > Accipitridae > Haliaeetus > Haliaeetus leucocephalus. Next base: position 3,976,074 of record NW_010972887.1, on the reverse strand, counting down.
TTCTTTCTTTCTTTATCTTCCACGTCTGACAGAAGCAGGAGGCACGACCCATCGTAAGCGTTACGAGTCAGGTCGTGTCACATCACAAGAGCTTAACAGCATGGCCGGTGGCACAAGTCATGTCAGCAGTTAAATGACAGTAACAGAGTCACCTGTCAGGTTGTGGCTCCGGGAATCAAGTAACACATGCATATTGATGGCGCGTAATAGTATGCACACAGATACATCTTCATAAAGATAATATAAATCAAGCTCCTGTCCAGGACGGGCGCATGTCACAGCTGTAAGATGTGAAAGTTAATTCATTTAAATTACATTTTAAACCAGACAGAACCATAATCTGTCCCGAGGCACATTAATACATCAGGTATCCCAACCCATCTTTCAAAAGGTCCTGAGTTAGGTAATTTTTTTTCTGCATTACAACCTCCCAATTGAAAACAAGCCCCAAAATTATATTTAAACTAAATTTCTCCTTCCATTTGTAAGTGCAAATTAAGTTACATATTTAGAAAAAATAAGTGTTTCAAGAAACCAGCTATGCCATGTTAGCAGCAAATGACCTGATCTCTAATCATAACTTCATACTTACCAGGATCAATCCAAAACAGAAGTGCTCAACTGGTATTGTTTCTCCAAGATAATATTTTCTTCATTTCCTGATAAAACCGGCCGTGAATGTAAGTGTACTTAAGCAAAGAAAACTACTCATTAGGCTTTTCTTCGACACATATGAATACAAGGACAAGCTAATTTACAAGTCTTTAGCTACATTGTCTTGTAGGAATTTTTACAGTATTCTGCTTCCAGAGCAAAGAAGATGACGGTCTTTGTTCTTGACTGTAGCACCCAAAGTTCAAGTGTTCAGTGACACTGCTGGTGTGGTTGCTGCGGGGGGAGAGGAGTACAGCTGGAATCCAGCCCTGCTAATGTGAAAGCTCCCCAAGACTTCATGATATTTCTGCAGGAAAAGCGTAGTTTCATTTTACATACCTCATACAAAAGCCCAGATGCTGGCGGTGTTTAGGCACAATGATACGCATAGACGCAGTACCTGTGTGTGCAAATATCTCATTTCTGAGCATAACCAAAATGATTGCAGGAATGATATAGGTATGCAGCACTTCAATACTTCTTGGCAATTTGTTTTCTGTGGTGTCTTCAGTTGCTGCTATTTTGTTTTACTGTTGTGTCTTAGAGAGTCTTTGAATGGGGGGGAAAAAACTCCCCAGAAGATAGATCTTAAAAAAAAAAAAAAAAAAAAAAGAATTGCATGTTTTAGAGCTGTAATATCGACGTAGGAGACACCTGGTAGCAGACGCTGAAATCAATAGAGTTGAAACAAAAGATGACAAAACGCAGACTCTTTAATTATCTGGTTCTTAACTACCAAGACAGATTGCCAGGACATTTGGCAAACTCTTTGTCCTCAGATGCTCCTACTCACAATCACATGTGTGTCTTAATGGGATGCCCTAGTTGGGTGTATAGGAATTACCTTCCTGAACGAGACCAAGATCTCTCTCCTGTCTTTGGCAGGGGTCAGCACCAGCTACTTCAGCATAAAGTTTAGAAATCCCAAACAGGCAAGAATTGGGAGTATCCTTCTTCCATGTCACAACTTGTTTTGGTCTCTGAAAGGTAGGAATTGACTTTCAGTGCTGCCACGGGAGGCTGGGCATCCCTCCTAACAGGATATCCAGGGCTCTTACAAACAGCAGTAATCTTGGTATCTGTCTAAACAACCGATTCCTTTTTTTTGCATCATGCTGCATTCTCAGCTTCACGGACCCTGCAGGGCTGCCAGCTCCTTGGTTCAATTTCACAGCTTAATTCAATCCCAAATTATCAAACACATGCAATTACATCGTGACATTTGCATCACCGTGCTGTTCGAGCTGGACCACGAGCGCATGCAGGGCTCATGTGCGTGCCAGCAGACACAGCGCACAGCCGGCAGCGGCTATCTCTAACGGCAGCCTCGCGAGCCTTCCCCTCTGTTTTATTTTCTTTTACAAAGTCAAACAGGTGCATTCGTTCCCTAAAGGGCTTTACTGAATTGCAACAGCTTTGCAGAAGATGCTGTCCGTTGGCCCCGTGCGCCAGCGCCCTGCACAGCCCACAGCTCCGCAGGCAGCACCCGGCCCCAGCGAGACCCATGGCCAGTCCCTTTGGAGACCCTGCGGGGCTTTGGCCAGAAGGTGCTACAGCACGAGGGGGGACATAAGACTGCACGAAGGCCACCAAATGGAAGCACAGCCCCGGATCCACCGGCTCATTATAAATACACTTGGCAGTGTGGCACCTGGAGCTCCTTGCCTCCCCCAGGCGGTTCACCGTACAGCCCGCGTCTCCTGCGCTGGACATCACGGTTCGGACTGTAATTTACCCTGATGTCGAGGGCAATGACCACATGTTGCAGCTGTCATTTTTTGTTATTATTACACCAACTTTCCCACTCCGATGCCTTTTTGAACAGCTTGCTTAATTGAGTGTGTTCCTTCATTTATTAAGAGAGTACCATTCTCCTCACATCATATACTGCAGACAAAACGTATTAAGTATTCTTCCTAATAGCACTAGATCATTATTCCCCTTGTAACTCTTACTCTATACATGTTACTCAAAGGTTCAGTACAGGGCACCGTTAAAAAAAGATTTAGGCCCCCAATGTTACTGGGGGACACCAGATCCTGCTTTTTACACCATAATCAGTTACAGCTCTAAGGTAGCAAGCAGGGCCAGCAGAACATCTTCAGGGCCAGAAAAAAGTGAGACAATGTCCCCTCACAATTCCATCAGCCTTTTTTTTTTAATGCGGGAAGAGGAAAGCGCATTCCTGACCTTGCTTTGACGACACAATATTATCTCAATTCAATGCTGCGGGAGAAACGCTGGACAGGTGGGATCCTGACCTGGGGAAGGAAACCAATCTACAATACCATCATTTTTTCAATGAAACCATAATATTCAGATTGCTTTACAAAGCTGTGAATAGCAACAGAACAAGACGAGTACTGCCTTCAGCCCTAATTATACCCTTCTCTTGAGATGATCCACTCTGAAGTAACTGCAGATCGAGAAGGACCACACAGGTGCTAGGCTGGTAATAATTCTTTTTTTTTTCCCTTCTTTCTAATTATTGGAATAAGCAGCAGCATTGAGCTAAAAATAAGACCAAGCATCTCCAGATCTGCAATTATTCTCTCGACTTGCACTTGTCTACATTTTTTCTTTCACTAATCACTACAGCACCAAATATGGCAGAATTGTTTGAAATCCGAGTCCAATCTCAGACACAGTAAAAGACTAGTAACGACTGTTGTTTACACACATTTAATTCAACATACCAGAAGCAATTTTCTCACTCTCTTTAGCATTTTATTTGCTTATAAATACAAGTCAATACCACAAGATGGCACTTTCTTACTTGCGACACACACTATTATAAACACTTACCCTCTTCAAATGTTCCCAGATGTTTATGGCATGTGACTTCTCAGTAGTTTTGAAACATTTAAAAAAGCAAGACCTTCTACAAACTGCATTTGTGTTTGATGTATATTAAATGAGGTCAGGTAATTAAATTCAAAAAAAGAATTTATAAATATTTCAGATAAGAAAATTTAAATACAAAAGCAGAGTTTGTATTAATTAAAATGAATAACAATTTAAACTGGCCATAATGTATCTACATGGTTTAATATAATTTAAAATACTTTTTAAACAATCAAATCCTCTAGCCATTCATCAAAACACCTATCTACTCGACTCTTTAAAAAATATTCTTGGTTAAGAAACCACCTATGCTTTTTCATAACAATCCTTATTCTGTCCTGTAGGTGGAAATGAAGCAAAATCATATTCCAGACTAGAAAACAGGATAAGAAGGAAGAAACTTTAAAAAACCTGATAACTTCAGACACTTCAACTCATTCTTCTTTGCATTTCTTAAAATACATGATCTGGTTTTAAAGTCTTTGAACGAAATGTAAACACTAGAAAACTCATTGTTGAAATATGTGAAGAATAAAGAACTCTGCACTAATATAGTGCATAATGATGCTGTGTCAAACTTGTCATTTACAGTAAATGTCACATTTTCCTCAGGATTGTCATGCCTTTTTTTTTACTAATTCCTTTTGATGTCTGTTTATTTTTTTTTTTTTTTTTTTTTTTTTTTTTCCCATTGCTCAACAGGAAGAGATGTATTTTCTGGTCTCTTCAGAAAAGTTTCACAAGATCCAAGTCTTTGACTCCATTTTTTTTAATAAAGAGGTGGCAAAATTTTAAGCTTGCGATACTTCTGTTCTGCCCAGTATATTACACATCAGGAGATTCCTCAAAAAACTGAGAAGTCGGAGAGTTCCAAAAAAGAAAGCAGTTAAGGCAGTCGATGTCTACATTTGGATTTCTTTTTTATGTTACATATCAATGTCTCCATCATAGGCTAAGGTTAGAGGCTTCTGCTGTGGAGGAGTACTTTGATGCTGCTTGTTTTTTTTGCTGCAAGAAAAATATTTCAGGAGACAAAATTATAAACTGTGATAAGCTCAGAAACATCATCAAACCCAAACTTCAACAAAAAACAACTTCCCACGCCGGCTATTTCATTTTGCAACTAGGTGACACGGCAGTACAGCAACTACTTCCAAGAAAAACCACATGGACCTGCTTGAGTGCTGTTTTGTGTGTGGTACGGACACACAGCCTGCTGACAACGGGCAGCCAACTGTGCTCTTCGTCTGGAGAGGAAATAAAGCATATTTGTCTCCCATGTCTTCTCACAGCTGACAAAACAAGGAACCCCTTGCAGAAAAATTGAAACATGAACTGTCTAGGAGTGGGATATTCTCATTTTTTCTTCGGCATGGTATTGAAGCAACAATAATTGTTATTGAGAAATACACTTCCTCACCAGCCTTCGAGTGATGGAGAACTACATAATGTTATTTAAAAAATCCTCTGTATGCTCCACTGTGAAGCCATAGAGAAATGGCAGCTACAGGGCTTGGAAAATAAGGAAGCTGCATCTCCTAAGCAGCATCCAAACACTGCTTTTAATTGAAGACAGAGACTGAGAGAAAGACTGAGAGAGTGAAAGAGAATAAAGTGATTTTGGAAGAAAGAAGGCAATGATGCTGTCAGGTGGTGGCTCTTTGGTTGCCTGCCCTGATCTGACAGGGTTTGGGGCAGCTGCACCGTTAATGTTTGTAAAGCCAGGGCTAGCTCCGTGGTCCTCAGGGACAGCTGTGGGCATTGCAACACACATGGACGCTGGCCACGTCTCCCTTTGTATCCTCCAAGACGCATCTGTGGCAGCGCCTTTCCAAATATTCAAACCAGGGAGCGCAACACTAGCTCTGTCAAGCCAGGCCTACCACCCCTGCCCAGGGTGACCGCTGCTTTGGAGGAGGGCTGACATCTCCCCCACCAGTAAAGCCCAGCAGCAGTGATGCACTGGTGTAGACCAGGGCTTCGGTACACCCAGTACCCTATCTCTAACAGTGGCTGGTAACAGCAGCTTTAGACACAGGACATGTTTCCACCTGATGTATTCACTGCAAAAACCTATTTAGGGATTTCCTGAGCTGGAGCGTACATCCAGAAAACCACAATTAACACCAAGAGACCCAATCTCCCGTGAACTGTTATGCCATCTTTGAATCCATTTATCTTCCTGGCATGCACAGTCCCCGGCAGCAGTAAGCTCACAAGGTAATAATGCACTGTGTGAAAAATAAAATTTTTTGTTTATTTTAAACGATCATTTCATCAGATGCCTCCTACTTCTTATATTGTGGGAAATAAAAATTCCCTAGCGCCCTTTTCTACTCCATTCATGATTTCATAGATCTCTATTGTATTCCCACGTCAAACATCATTTTCCAACTGAATGCCCCTATTCTATTTAGTCCTTCCTTGAGCGGAAGCCAGCTCCTCGATCCAATCAGCCTCCTTGCCTTTTTTCAGTTTTACTTTATCTTTTTTTTAAAGAATACAATAAAAAGCCCATTCTAATCCCAGCAGAAGTCTGAATAAATATAAAGGCCTACTGATAACCAAAAAGAATTCTCTCCCTGCACGGCCACCATACTTCTTTACAATTACGTCCAATAACATTTACAATTTGGAGAGCTTTAATTACTCTGAGGTAGGGGCCAAATGAAGGCAATTGAGTAATCAAAGTTCCATCCTTTCCTAAAGCCTTGAGGATTAAATCTCTGCAACACACAGCATTGTGATGTATTTTGGATTGTTTAAATGAAAGCAAACTAGCTTTTATTTAAGGACAAAATACATGCCATACTCACCACACCAGGTAGGATGTAAAAATAAGGAAAACTATGATGAGGAACCCGCCAGCTGACACTCCGTATACCCACATCTTCAGTTTGCCATCTGTTGGAAGATGAGGAAAAAGGACAAAGGGAGAAAAAGGGAGAATAAAAAACTTTATTCTAAAATACGCAAATTCTTAAGAGATTAAGTAAAGAGAAAGCACATAATAAGCAAAATTAGTAGCATCATTGATGGGAAACACAGCCAAGGACTGGCTGGGAACAATCCATAAACCCCACATTTTTGACAGGAAAAAAGATTCCTTTAAAACTCAATCATTTGAAAGACAAAATCTTAACTTTGGTAAGGAGTGTAGATTTTTCTCAATGAAAACTGAAATGGAACTCTTACTTTCAATTTTCCAAAGCAGCATTATTTCATAACCTCCCCTCCAGCCGAGCTCCTGCAGTTCATTACGGGCAGCCTGGGCTTATGGTGCAGCACAAGAAATACAACCCAGCCAGGCCCCTGCCCGTGGAAAGGAGCAGGGGCACGAGCGCCCAAACCTTTCTCCTGGGGCTGGGACAGGCAGCAGAGCTGCCTGCAAAAGGTGCGCCCAGGCGCAGGACCTCCTGCAACGTGTGGCTGAGCTGCAGGAGGCGGCGAGAAGGCTGCGTAGCATCAAGGAGGCTGAGAAGGGGTTAGAGAGCTGGTTCCAAGCGCGGTCTGCAGTGGTCCGCAGCCCACAGCCGAACAGCCCAAAACTTCCCCCACCGGCACACGCAGAAGGGAGGGGGAGCCAACAATGCAGAAGAATGGAAGCTTGCAACGGCAAGGACCTGCAGGAGGACAAGAACTTCCCCCGAAGCCTGAGGTGCCCTTGCAGAACCGTTTCACCGCTCTGCAGACTGAAGAGGAAAGACCCGTCACGTCAGGAGAGATGCTGGAGCCGAGGAAGGCAGCCCCATCTGCTCCCCGCGGAACAACCAGCGCGACTAAGAAAAGGCGGCGGGCGGTAGGAGTAGGCGACTCTCTTCTGCGAGGTATGGAGGCACCCGTCTGCCGACCCGACACGCTCTAGAGAGGTGTGCTCCTTACCGAGTGCTCTGTCAGGAATGTCACCGAGACTACCAAGCCTCATTAAAGTCCACCGAATATTATCCACTGCTTTTGTTTCACGTGGGCACCAGTGATACCGCCGGGAGCAGTCTGAGGAGTATCAAGGATTTCAGAGCCCTGGGAGCAGCAGTACGGGACTCTGGAGCACAGGTAGTTTTTTCATCAATCGTCCCGGTCAACGGGAAGGGGTGTGAAAGGGCCATTCGAATCAACAAACGGTTACGGGACTGGTGCCACAGCCAGGGGTTCGGCTGCTTAGACCGTGGGACTCACTTTGAGAAACCTGGTCTACTGGAGGCTGATGGGGTCCATCCATCAGAGAAGGGGAAGAGCATCTTCAGTCACAGGCTTGCCAAGCTGGTGAAGAGGGCTTTGAATTAAAGTTGCCAGGGGAGGGGAACCTCTATCCGTCCCAGTTCTACCAGTTTGATGCCATTGCCAGCAACAGATGCCCAGAGCCTGGAGAGGGATCGCAGGTCGGTAAAAGAGCCCCTGAAGAGCAGCACAAAAGAATTCCAGTCCCCCCAGCCAGCCACTCAGCTTCATGGGGGCCCAACGTAAATGCCTCTGCAAACACATGTAGCATGGGGCATAAACAAGAGGAGTTAGAGATGTGCGCACACCTGCAGGGCTATGATCTTGTTGGCATCACAGAGAGGTGGTGGGATGGCTCCTGTGACTGGAGTGTTGGAATGGAAGGATACAGACTCTTTAAGAAGGACAGGCAGGGGAAACAACGAGAGGGTGTCACCCTCGATGTCGATGACCAGCTGAAGTGCATGGAGCTCTGCCTGGGGATGGATGAGGAGCTGACCGAGAGCCTGTGGGTCAGGATTAAAGGGAGGGCAGGGACAGGTGACGTTATAGTGGGGGTCTGCTACAGGCCACCCGACCAGGAAGACTGAGTGGATGAGGCCCTCTATAGACACGTAGGAGCAGCCTCAGGTTCACAAGCCCTGGTCCTCATGGGGGACTTCAACCACCCTGATATCTGTTGGAGGGACAACACAGCAGGGCATAAGCAATCCAGGAGGTTCCTGGAATGCGTTGATGACAACTTCCTTCTCCAAGTGATGGAGAAGCCAATGAGGAGAGGTGCTGTGCTGGACCTTGTTCTCACCGACAAGGAGGGGCTGGTGGGGAATGTGAAGCTCAAGGGCAGCCTTGGCTGCAGTGACCATGAAATGGTGGAGTTCAAGATCCTTAGGGCAGTGAGGAGGGCACAAAGCAAGCTCGCTACCCTGGACTTCAGGAGAGCAGACTTTGGCCTCTTCAGGGATCTGCTTGGTAGAATACCATGGGATAAAGCTGTGGAGGGAAGAGGAGCCCAAGAAAGCTGGTTAATATTCAAGCATCACCTCCTCCAAGCTCAGGAGCGAGGCATCCCAGCAAAGAGGAAGCCAGGTGAAAACACCAGGAGGCCTGCATGGATGAACAAGGAGCTCCTGGACAAACTCAAACAAATTAAGGAAACTTACAGAGTGTGGAAGCAAAGACAGGTAGCCTGGGAGAAACACAGAGAAATTGTCCAAGCAGCCAGGGATCAGGTTAGGAAAGCCAAAGCCCT
>NW_010972887.1:3947087-3966296 GCF_000737465.1 Haliaeetus leucocephalus | reverse complement strand
CACTCAAAGAGTTGCAGTCAACGGCTCGATGTCCAAGTGGAGACCAGTGATGACTGACATTCCTCCAGAAATACTTGGGGGTCAATTGGGGTAAACACCAGCAAGCACAAGTGAATAAGCTACTTAGAGCTGAAAAACACTTGGGCAACAAAAGGGAATAAATTCGGCTTAGAATAAAAACAAGAATATGCTTTGTAATAGTAAGAGGAATAAAGCTGTGCAAGAGCTTTCTAGTTGGGCCACAGGAGCAGGAGACATAACTGGCTTTAAGACAAAGTAAGGTTCTTGATAGGACTGTGTGGGTTGCAACGACAGGGGACCCACTCTGTGACTCTTGCAGGAACCTCTCCATACACATATGAGCTCGAGTGTGTTCAAACATTTCTTTCTGATAGAAAGTCTCAAAACAGGTTATTTGGTCAGGTCCTTAATTACAAGCTTTGCATTAATAATAGTAATATTTTTTATAAGATCAATATTTCTGCTTCTTGCTCCATTCTGGCTGTACAGTGTTCCTTGTGGGGAGAAGTGATCGTATTTTTTCCATGCAGCAGTAGTCTGAGCTGATTCACATCAACAGAGCTGTTAATACATACTGGAGGCAGGAATATGAACCTGCGCCGTGCCCACAGACATGGTTTGACAGAGGCCATTTCAAATTCAGTCATGCGAGTGGGGAGCTACTTTATGGACAATGACTGAGCCTGTTTTACATTTTATGTTTGAATGATGAATTTTTTCAAAGGAAAACATATTTAATCAGAACCCATTCTTTCTCTTTTTTCTTCCAGGCTTTGTGGAAAGGCTGAGTACCTCTCACAGATTTGCTCTTGTCTGCAAAACACTTACACCCTATCTCCCATGTGAGAAGAGCTCCGTTCATCAGGTCTGGGTTTGTTTTGGTTTTTTTGTTTTGCTGAAGTCTGGGTATGAAATTTGTTGCCCTCTCAACTGGACATGGCCAAGAAACATTTAGCAGTCCTACAAAGGGACTGTCACAGCCACAAAAAGGCATCCCACCATGTCTGCTATGAAGGCAGCTATGCTCTCCATCCCCAACATAAAGGCATTGGACCATGTCATCCTACAATTTAAACAATGCTATTTAAATTGCCTCTCAACTTGAAAGAAGTTTCTGTACCTGAACTCTAGCCTCCCAGAGTGTGGTAAAGAAAGGAAAAACACAGCCTGATTCGAAATCAGTTCTGTGCACTCCTGCAGAGCATTTAAAAGAACAAAAACATCAGCCTTATTAAATCGTAATAAAATTTGTGTTCCAAACTGTAAATGGGAAGGGAAATCACAAATTAAATGGAGAAAGGCACATATACTTTTACTGACAGATATAAGTCTTTAGACATACACAAATGTCAAGGACTACGGTACTGAAGGGCAGTAAATGCCATCCATACAGGGAGCATTCACCATAGGCCTGCTATCAAGAGTGTAATGGTAGGTAACAGCGGTTTCCTGGCTCAGCTAGCAGTAATTATTGCAAATGCCCAGACTAGTAAGCCTGAGAGCCTGTTGAAGGGGAGTAATTACATATTTTGTCAAGAAGTTAGACAAAGGGGAGTGATTTGAAGAGCACCAGCCTTGAGCTGGGGTCTGAAGGGCTCATACAGACTGAAGAGTTACCTGCAGGATGCCATGGGGTTGGTGATACACTTAGCACACATGGAGTACGTTTATTCCTTCCCCATATATTGTTTCTATAACATTTCTGCCCTAAAATTAAATAAAACCATGTTCTGTAAAAGCCCTTAGTCCCTATTTCTTTCTTGTAGTCCCTGGAGGAGAACTGGCTCACAGATGCTGCACTGAGCTTAAGCCCACCACAAGCTTTCAGGGCTGCAGCCTCAAATGCTGATTTAAAAAGAGAGGATTGCAGCATCCACCTACACCTCTCTCCCTTTTTCTAACCCCGTAAAGGTACCAGCTGAAGAGATGACACCTAAGTAAGACAGCCTACAGAGGGCCACGGATGCTGACAAAAAGGCAATTAACCCCAAACCTGTGACTCAAACTGCTGGTGAATTGCGTGGGCTTCTGGGTGATGGATTTGATTGAAAACCAGCCAACCTTAAAAGGCTTTGGACTGAGCTCTGTGAGCTCGGAGACTGTCAACGCAAAGGTTAACTACTGTATGCAAATCAAATATGTAAATGTAACATTCAAAGTGTGATCACATATATCAGACAGAATTATGGCTCCCTGAATCCCGTAACAGAACCTTTCATTACATGTTTTCTAAAGTCTCGTGTTCATTACAAACTAATAGGAAACAAATGCAATGTCAGGTTACAGAAGAGGGGGAAGACTGCACTGGAGAATGTGGGGAGACGTAATGTGTTTCAGTAAAACTTGATGCACCTGACACCTTTGTCTCCCATTTTAAAGTCCTATTTGCATTTTAGAAATTTATTTTCAATAAATTAATCTTGCAAAATAACAGTCAAAATGGTAATCAGCTATTACAGGTACAGTACCAGTCCTATGGACCAGTCTGGGCACATCCAGTACACGGTTTCAAATGGGAAGCATTTTATGGTGTGCAAGTCAAAGATCCGCTTGGGATGCACAGCTTGAGCACAGCACCTTGTCTCCCTTTTGTGGGGTGATTTTTAATGTCTTCAACACTTTAAACTCTACATTTTCTACTCTGTTTTTTTCATATACTTTTGAAATATGGCAAGAAACAACGAATGTTTTATTTAATGAAATCTTAAGTACTTTCTGCTCTGAATCTTCTGAAGTGCTAGTGATCAATATCTTTCCTGGTCCAAACATATTACTTCTAGAAACATCATCAGATAATAGTTCTAAGCATCCCCCCAAATCACATATGAGTATACTTTTGTAAAATATTATTGCTTCATTCTGTCTTTGCTATCTCTCAACATAAGAGGTTGTGATTACTCTGTATAGGCACAAAGGAATGAAAGATGGCATGCGAGTTCGAAACTGGAAGTGCTCTGCAGCTCCTACACACAGTCTCTGATGTTATGATCTACAAAGCTTGTACCTTTCTTCTACAGAAACATTGTAAAGACAATTTATTCCATTCATATTTAAGTTTTTCACCTGGATTAAAAGGTTGAATAGACCATCCTTTGAAAATGTCATGCATTTTTGAGTTGACAGGTTTATTTTTTCCAGCAATGGTCTTAACATCAGCTTTCTTATCTTCTAAACCTGGTACCTTCATGCAGTAATCCAGGAAACCATTTGATCTCATTATTTCTGTATATCCTCGCTCACAACCGCAGACTCCTCTCTAGGTGATAAAAGGGAATTCAGTATTAAACCAAATAGCATCCTCTCACAAAACAGTGCAAATTGTAGGCAAACTATGAAGAAACTGCAAGGTATATCTGCACATGCAACTTCACCACCACCAAACCAAACAAGCCAGAACTGGTGCCCACAAACCCATTTCAGTTCAAAGAGCCAAAACAGATTTGGGGAATTGGTTGAAAAAGAGTCAGTAATTACAGAGAAGCCCAACATGCAAACATTTTCATCCTAACAGCCTTAGTAACAGGCATCTGTAGCTTGATCCAAACTCCTCTTCTCAATAACTGTTTTCCCTCTGGCCGTGTTGGGCATTAGAAGAGACAAACAAGAAAAAAATCCCACTTCAGACCCAAACCCTTCCCGTGTATTTCCACTCCAGTAAATCACAGGGATATCTGAAATTAAGCTTTCTTTCTTACGGCCAAACATACACTGCCCTGGATCAGTCTAAGCAGTTTCTTCAAGAGGTTTCTTAGAAGTCTGTGGTTTGCTAAATAGATACACCATTTTCTGGATTTCTACTTTAAAACAGTTTTTTAGATTGTTTACCTTTGCTAATTATCTTATAATTACAATGCTGAGGGTCTGATACTCTCAGTTATGATCCAAACAGGCAATTGATTTACAGCCTCTGTGATAAGAATTTAACTCTTGACATCAGTTTTGCTGCCACAACATCCCACACTTGTTGACAGACATGATCCTGATCTTTTTTTGGACAAAAGGTGAAGTCTCAAGAGTTTTTATAGCTAACAAATTCATGCTTAGCCATGTTCCTGTAGGCTCTGAGCACTCTCATGACCCTCCTCTCAGCCACATTCAATTGCCCATGAGCTAGTTTCCTGTGGCAATTCCTCAGATGAATGTGGAGGCTATTTTCAAAATATAAATATCTAAACCCCAACTGCCCCTGGCTACTTGAAGGGTTCTGGGTTTTATACTCCGTCACAGTACTGACACGGATAAGGCATTTTGGGAAGCTCTTGCTCTGGAGTCCGGTGCTGCAGGAAGGGACATTCGTAACCTCTGGGCTTGTGTTTGCTCAGAGGCAACAGCTTCACCATTCAGCAAGTGTTGCAGATGCTCAACTTTTCAGCAAAAAAGGTCAGTTCCAGGTTTTGCTTTTGCAGGCAGTATGGGGGTGGGGGGATCAGGCTGCTACAGCTTCCCTACGCTCAGAGGGGCTTTCTGTGTCCGTGGAGGAGCAGAAGAGGACATACTCTTTTATCTCCTCTTTTACAGAAGTTTTAAACAGTCCATTTTCTACAGCATAGTACAATAGCATTCAACGAAAATGAAACCAAGAGGTTCCAAAACCCCTCCACAGAACAATACCAAACTTGCAACACCATATAAATAGTCTATCATTCATTTGTGCAGGTTTATGAAGGTTTCCTTTAGACTGAAATTCCCACAACTTCCTCGAGGTGGTACCGTGGGCACACTAAACTATTTTCTAGGTCCTGGAATGCATTTAAGATACAGAAGCTAATTGAATGGATTTTGTGGTGTTAATTTCTCAACTATGTTCTGCAGCGAGCAGTTACCTGTGTGCAGTAGGAGAATGGTTTTCTGCAGGCCGGGCTGCAGTGCCGAACTTCTGCAGGTTTCGTCCGAAGAGCACACCCTCCTGTAAAAGAAAATACTGAGTGCCTTCAAGGGCATGTTTTAAAATGTTTTTGACTTGGATCACTGTAATGTAAGAAATGCTTGCTTGCTTGTTTTATATAGTTAAATACTAGTCTATTGAGCACATTAGCATAATATCTGTAGGCATTGCATTTATTAAGTTGCCTTAACAAGGTAGGGAATTATTATCATACCCATCTTGTTAATGGAGAACAGAGATATACAGATTTAAGCAATTTGCCACAGGCCACATAGGAAGTTGGGGACAGAATCGGGAATTAGATGCAGATCTTCTGTGTCCTCATTAATGTCTTATCTATATAAGAAGACATAATCCACATAACGCTTTTGCCCATCCTCACTTGGGGAAGTCTCTGCTTCTATAGGAATAAAAACATGTTAATGAGTTCTTAACTACTTGGCAACCTTTGCACATAAAACTTTTGTTATTATCTTAACTAGTCATTATAAATAGAACTAGATAAGAACATCTTAATTTCCATTTCTGCTCTCTTCTCGTTCACCCTGTGCATATTTAGAGAGATCCTACGGATGTGCAAGCCCCTACTGCCTTTGCCAATCTCTTGTGGAGCTTCAAAGTGCTGGCCGTGAATTTCCCTTTTCATCCTGCGCTGGCAGAATTTGTAGGTCACAGCAACAGCAGGAACCTCACAGTTTGAGTGATTTGAGATTCCTGGGTGTTGAGTAGAAGAATAGGTACAGAAGCTGGGCTCTCTACCACACGTGTGATATTCTCTTCTGTTCTCCACAGTTACAGGAAGGTTGCACTAATGGCTGTGCAAGCCAGTCCAAGCAGCCCTTTAGTATATATACACTCATTTCTTCCTATGACCAACGCAACAGTAGGGGTAACTCGCCCAAATACTCTCATGTAATACATGCGTGATGTTGACCTGACAGCAAGGCTGGTGAGCTCCCATCTGTCTTTCCTACACACAAATCTGAACTGAAATTCTGGAGGAGTTAGAAAGGATGTCCAGCTTCCCTCTGAGCAACTGATGCAGAAGAAGAAAAACGTGAATGGAGACTTTTCATTCATAATCGTGCATGGCAATTTGTGGATATACCTGTGACATTTATTCCATCTGAGCGCTGACACCACACTGTGCGTACGTTGTCTCGCCAAAGGCTGGCTTTCCACAGGTAGTCATAACACTTCCCTCCTGCAATATCAATACCAGTTAGTCTTTACCTTGCAACAAAGCCAGAATAAACTCTTCAACGGGAGGAAGCAGTGCTGTGGCCACGCTACCTGAGCACGGTCGTGTTTCCATCGCTTGCCCAGAGCAGCTCTCCTGGTTCTCAGGAGACTGGACGATATACGCCCTGGATCGAGACTGGCGCCCCATTGTCTCGAAGCTCCTGCCATTGATGCAGGTGAGCTCGCAGGAGCTCCACTCTGACCACTCCGTCAGGTGGCAGTCACCTGCACATTGAAAGAATAAATCAGGTTTTCAAAAGGAATCAGCCTTAAAGGATATGGACAACCTAAGCACACAACAACTTTAATAGTGAAATACCCCCAGTTTATCACCCAGTGGTATGCAATGTTCAGATTTTCTGCTTCATGGGGAATCTCATTTTCTCAAAAACCAAAAGAAGTCTTTTTCAGGTGATCCAGGAACAGCATTTACCTGATCTGCTGAAGCATAGATTCTTACTACGACAGCTGACAGTACTCAGAGCTATGGAAGCATCTCCATCTCAGACAGCTATCACAGGCAGAAATGCACCATGACTTTCCAAAGACTTTACCTGGGCAAGGCACAGAGCACGGTAACTGCAGCACACTCTCTTTCGATGGCAGCTCACCACATAACGCGTTTTCTACTGGTTTGGACGTAGCAGAAACAGATGCATCATGCACTACACACGTGAGGTTGCGGACTTGCAATCCTTCTCCACACTGTCCACCCTACAAAGTGATAGAAGGGAACGGAGACACACATTGCCAATGTTAGCAGATGACAGAAGAAACGCAGTTGATTCCACCTAAAAAGACTTCAAAGATACAAATTTGGTCTTTGGACTACGGTAGTATCCCCAGTTATGGGAAGAAGATGGAGATCTCCTCTGTAGACATCTCTACAGAAGCTCAGAGGCAGGTCAGAGCCACATAGAAAAGTGTATCATAGCCAAGGTTGGAGAAGAGGTGGGTACCATAAAAAATGAATACTGTCATTGGGGCCAGCCCTTCATGCCTTTTACTAGAGCTAGTGAATTTACTGATTCTTAATTAGTGCCCAGTTACATGAACACAGACATTTTTGGCTTCTCTAAAGAGTCCAAGACCAGAGCCTACCCATACAGAACGGACATTTCCACTCACCTCCTCTAATGATACAGCCCAAAAGGATCACTTAGATTGTTTAAAACCTGCAACAGCAAAAATCCTCCAGCACACTTAATTAGACTGCAAGGGTCATCACACACTAGGCTGTTTGTGACATTTATTAAAGGGAGCTATTGGTTCTAGAGTAGACAGAGATCACCAGCCCGTGTCACATACTCTACCAAACATCAACCAAAGTCAGCCATCACCTGTTAGCGCTGAACCCCATCTGAACAAGCAATAGAACGCTCCATCTGAGCCACTCCATGCTCGTCAGCCCAGTTCTGAAATACAACCTATTGGCTGAAGAAGACTTCCTTTATCAGAAAATCAATACTGTTTGGCTAAAGTGATGATCAAGGACTGAAGATGCTGTAAGAGCTGAAGCACCGAGGCTATTTCTAGAGGATGGAATTGTTTCATTCTCGTCTGAAAAACAGAGCTGCAATGATGTTTAAGGTGCACACCTTAAACCTGCGTGATGCTTTATGAATGTGCGCCTGAAGCCTTGCAGAAATGGCACTTTACAAAATTCAGTAAATAAAACTCAAGAAGAAGGATGAAACATTGCTCTTATATAACCAAGGGAAGTGCTCCTTTGGATCACTTGACAGTGGATTCTTTTAAAATAATGGACTTCATCTGCAGAACAGAATGGCTCCTACCGAGTGCATTCATTCAGCAGTGGGTTTGCTAGCACGAATCTCAAGAATGGCTCTCCTGGACACACCTGGTAGTTTTTCATTCTCTCCATCCCTTCTGTTGCAGACCCACAATGAAATGGAAATAAGAGTATAACTAGCCATTGCTAATCGAAAGCATCTTAGAGAAGTATTAGTGTAGATTTACTATATGCAGCCAGATTTCAATTTTTTAACACTGTGTTTCACTTTAGTCAGTAGGTAACTCACTGTTCTAAATTACTGTTTCACTGCTGAAACCTCTATTGCGGTCTGAGATTAATGGGGTGTGAATAACTCATGCAGCTGTCTATTGGGTTAGAGCTCTTAGAAATGGCTGGTGGAAACAGAAGACGATGTGGAGAAAATTCTCAGGGGAAATGGGCACTAATCAAACTGCAGTGTATTTCCGGCTCAGAGTGGCTCAAGGAATGACTAAATGACTGGAGAGGACAAAAAAAGTTTTTAAAAAGATACTTATTCTTCTATAAACAAGTATTTATATATGTATCAATATAAAAATAGTTATATGAATACTGAGATATGAATATGAATATGGATATGAATATGAATATAAATATAAAAAGGTGGAAACAACACATTTTTTTGATACAGCAGTCTCCACTATAAAAGGTCACATGCAACATTCTTCATTATTCTATCATGCAATGTTGGAAAGACATTCATATTTTCCAATGTTTAGAACAGAAAATAAATAGAAAACATGAACTCTCAAATAATCCCAAAGATAAAGGTTCACTTTTTAACAGTGGCTTCCATTTGCCTGCTTTTTTCAAGACCAGCAATGTGTTTTTAACAATCAATTGAACACCCTTAAAAGATAAAATGTCATCCTGTCATTTACAGTAGGAGATGTTTTTTGGTATATTTGGTAAGGTCATAAGCAATGCAGGAGCACTGCATTAACATCCTTATCATCTTCAAAATTATTCATGTCCCCAAAATTATACATTTGAAGATTAATTAATAGGTGTGGAATCAGTGGAAGTTCACTGCAGTAATGGCACACTGAGGATGCAGGGAATAGCTGCTAATCAGAGGAGAACTGCCAAGGAAACTATCACATATTCAAAACTCGGGGGATCAAATCTGTATTGTAAATGCTCTTCATTGGAAGATGTGATCATCTGAGGTTTGCCTAGAACCAGGATTTGCCTCGAGTCACGAGCTCCTTGCAGGAAATATGCAGGGATTTGACTTCCAGAGGGGATTCCTTCCATTTGGCTGCAAAAATTTCTACGCTGCCCCTATGGAGGATGCAGAACCCATCCTGGGTTCCCTAAATACAGCCTGGAGGTAGGGACCCCTCCACGAGCACCCACCTGGAGCCTCCGCCTCTCACCCCTCTCACCCCAACTGACCACCAGTAAAATAAGGAGAAGATTTACACCAGGACCGTGTTTTGACAGCCGAGTATCTTTTGTCTTTAGCAACACACTAACATAAGGCAGCATCTGCACAAACTTTCTCTCACATCACCCTCTGATATTTTCCATATATAACACACTAATAAGACAAGAGATAACAGTCCTAATGAGATGCTTTGCCCAGATGTGCCTTTAAGAAAAGTTTTCCCTTTTCAGCTTTTACTGGGGTTCATGTGTGTTCACAATTCTTTTAGGTAAAGAGTTGATTGGGCAATGCTTTCACAGGTTGATGAGCATTTAATCGGGTAAAAGTTCTCTCTAATGAGGAAGCGTTGCATGACCACATTTAAGGGAGTGCTTTTAAAACACATTACAAAGGAAGGGTTCTTAGTCTTCTTATGAATGTCAGACAGCTAGTGCTTGATAATGTCTAGCTACTTCACTTACATATGAACAGTGTCAGCCACTGCTATTTTATTTTTTTTAAGCTGATCAGGGTAAACCACTTCAACTCCAGTAAGAAAATTATTAATGCAATGTAACCCTTTAAGATTAGGTGTATTGACCCCATTTCCAAAGTTCTGCATCCCTCTGAATGCAGCAGAAATGCCCCACGCCTGCTGGAGGTGTGCCTGTGACGTGTAATTACCTGGAGAGCAATGCACTGATTTCCGTACTGTGAAAATCAGCAATACAGAACACTTAGCGGGCTCTATTCCTAAACATGCAGACACTTCTAATTAGTCACATGGAGTCAATTTAGCATAAAATAGTCCTTCTGCAATTAAGAAATGCAGTCTCAGTTATCTCATAATACAAGGAAAAGATATTTTAGCCTTATAATTAATTGTCCTGCTTATATTATTACAGGAAGACACTTTCACAATATGCATTTTGGTCTTACCATAGGATGCATTCACCTTCTTTCACAAAGCATCCTTGGCAACAGGACTTCTGAAGGCTTTCTTTAGAAAGTAAGCTTAAGTTTCTTCTCCAGTAAAGCACAGGAATAAATCATCCTGTATTTATGAACTACATTTAATTCCTAAGCACCTCATTAAAGAGAAGCGAACACAAATAAAATGGCTCCTCTCCAAAACAAAGCAAAGGGTAGAGAAGCTACATTGCAGTAATTTAAGGAGAGAAGCAGGCCCTATCTCACTGAAAGCGTGGGATCATATCTGGGTTAGGGGAGACTGTGATTACTTGCTCTGAGCTGAAATTTAGCTGTGTTCTGGATGCGCACACTTTTAATCTGCATGGTGTGTTATTTACTTGGAGTATGCTAGGGCGTTAATTCAGCCTCCCTGCTAATTCTTTTATCAGCTGTGTTAGCTCCTACGGTTGAAGGTCTCTTCCCTAATGTTTAACAGAATTTGCTTACGTTAGCTGGACAAAATATCAGCTAATGTTATAATTTTGTTATATTTATGTTATACATAAATAAATACTGACTGCCGTACATACAAGGACCATATTCACATACCTAGTTGAAATGAGTTGTTCATTATGTAAAATACAAATATATTGCTGTTTCTCTGATCTTGCATTATGCAAACACCGTCCCGCTCCAGATTTCATTTGTGAAAACCCGGGAAAATTCTGGTTATCTATTCTGCCATCCGCAGTATTCACTACACATCCACCTACCGCATCTAGAAACCACATAGGTATTCAAGGCATTCACAGTGTGGTAGGGGGCAGAGAAGAAAACACAAGGGATGTGTCTTTACGTGCATTATTGGCTCCAAACTCCTACATGGTGTAATGTGGAGAAGCAGCCACAGATCCGCACACAGGTGCTGTCCCCTGGGACCAGACAGGGCTCTCTTCCACCCCAACCACACTTGTCCCACCACCATCTCAGCAAAGCCGGTTTTAAGCAGCCTGAGTAGACTTCACGCTGCACAAGAAACCTCACTGTGAAAGATTCGCCTCTGCTTAAACTGGGTTACCAACTAATATGTTTTAATATTGGAAATGTGATTTAACAGATAAGGAGAGAAGAAAAAGCATAGAGGGGAAAAAAAGTCAATTCAAGCCTGATGCAAGTCACTGGCAGTGAAAAAATGAGAGGTCCAGTGCTGAGCAGAGGTGCCGAGCGTAGGTACAGCACATCGCAACTGAATCCAGCCATTTTTAGATCATTAAAAAGATAGCCTGGCTAAGGAGAAAGTAGAAGCCAGCACTTCATACAATAACTCACACTATTGTATTGGAGACCTTGCGGGGAAAGACCTGCTATACAGTACTTAAAAAAAAAAGGAAAAAATTATAAAAAAGACTAAGCTCTCTTGAAATCTAGCGTATCTGTTTTCTTGTTAGACTTACTTTATATAATTAAATTATAGGTCACCATGACTACACCCACTCAAGCACATTTACTCCATAAATCTCCTTTAATACCTCTATAAGCTCGCGGTACTTGAACTCGTATTGTTAAAAATTGCTGCTGATGGCTGGAAGATGAGGTGCAGAGGTTTACCGCTCCTGAACTCCCCCTGCCTTCCTACAGATCTCACCAGCGCCTTCCATGGCCACAGAGACACCTCCGACCCGCAAACAGCAGCCTCAATCAATTCTGCCACATAACGATGATTTTTGTCGTTGACCCCCGGTCGCGGGGAACCCGAGGAGCCCTCGGGTAGCGTCGGAGAAAGCCATACCTGGATTCTGCAGGGAGACCACGGGCCCAGTAGCCAGCTGTAGCAGGGCTTCACCGGGCAGCTCCTGTACTGGGTGAGCTGCTCCGGGCAGGGTCTGCCCTCACCCGCTGCCCGCAGGACCACCGAACGCCCACGCACCATCTGGCCTAGGCGAGGGGAGAAGACAGGACACGGTGAAGGAGACCCGGAGGAAGAAAGAAAGGCAGATTTTGTGATTTTTTGGTATCCTTGGTTCATTTTCCACCGCTAAAATCTGTTTGAAAAGCAATGAATCGGGAAGACTGTTTGGATAATATGGATGCAATTGCTAAGTCTAAGTGATGCAGTCACTGATATTTTCAAACACAGTTTTTAAACACAGTTTTGTATGTTTTCCAAATACATTATTTGTTTATGCAACACATTTAAAAACTTGACTAAATCCTGATTATTAAATATGACAAGAAAATAATCCTGTGGCAGCATCGTTTCTAACTTTACACATTCACTATGTTTCCAGAGATTTTTAACAAATGAAATTTTCTTTTTATGATCAATTATGTGCATCTAATTTGAGAACTGCAAACACTCTAGTGGCTATTACCGTCCATAACCACTTCTGCCATTTCCATTAAAATCCTATTTATTATTGGTGAAAACTTCTTCAGCCACTGAATGGAAAAAGCAATTATGTTACTACTTTTGAAATAATAAAACTGAATACATTCATTAAAGTTACAGCAATTCCATTTCCGTCTCCTTTGCTGTCCATTTATGTCCAGGAATGTTTTTCACTCAAAATGTTTCAATTAGAATCCCGGTTCCAATTAAAAAGAAAAGTGGAAAAAAAAAAAAAAAAGCCCTTATGCAACAGGATGCTGAAGATTGTGCCGGGGATGAAATTTCTGCCTTGACTTTCAATAGGCGTGGATCTGAGAGGCAGTTAAAAAAATAAAAGGTCTGGGTAATAAGGGCACACACATGCAACAAGACAGAGGCAAGCGGTAATTGCTAATTCACTGAGAAGGAAAGAGAGAACGTGTTCCGGTGGAGTTCTCCTATTTGGATCGCAGTCATTTAGCTGCAATCATGAGTAGAGGGGAGTCCGGCAGGGGGGCAAACACCTCTGCGAAGTGGGGAGGCTGAGATATCCAGCCAGATCCTTCTCCCAGCTATTTATGCACGCACTTTTTTAATTAACAGTACTGCAGCTGGGTTTAAGGTACATCTCGAATAACTGTCACTGCGACTGTCTACAGAGCAGGGTTTCCAAAAACATTTTAGCAAATAAAAATTAAAAGCAGATACACCTGAAAAAGCTACTGACAGGTTCCTTAGCAAGTTCTCTTACCTTTACAATGCTATTCCCTTGCTCTGACCCATTGAATTCCATTTTTAAACCCATTTAAACCAATTTTAAGACTTCTTCCTTTTCCAGTTGTAATCCCCTGGACCTGGGGAGTTTGTAACAGAACTGATGATAAAAGCTCTTATCCACATGACTGTGCATTCAGCCATCACGGAATCAGATACATTAGGAGGTGGAAAAAAATCCTACCAGCTGAGAGGAAAGGGAAGGTAAGAAACTCCTGCAGTTCACTGGGGGTCAGAGCAAGGGAAGAGAAACCCCCCAGCCCGCTGTCGGCAAACCCCTGGCAGCCCTCCCCTGCCCAACAGGCCCAAATGAGCTGGTTCTTCCCCTCCAGCAATGGGACCAAATTTGCCAGATTCTTCTTAATTCTGAATGCTGAGGATTGGTAAGCAATGGAAAAGGCTCTTTGGGAAACCGTGGGAAGCCCATGGCTGTGGGATTTTTGGGATGCCCTGGGGGGAGCTCTGCAGCCCCACCAGGCACGAGCTCCCGAAATGGCAGCTAAGGAAAAAGGAGGTCTCCTAAGTTTAAAAGATCTGATTTCATTAGGAGGGACCTGAAAGCCTGAAGCATTTATCAAGCTATTTTAATTAAAGAAATAATTTTCTTTTGTACACTCTGTTTAACATCTTTCT
The DNA here is from genome assembly GCF_000737465.1 of Haliaeetus leucocephalus. Taxonomy (NCBI): domain Eukaryota; kingdom Metazoa; phylum Chordata; class Aves; order Accipitriformes; family Accipitridae; genus Haliaeetus; species Haliaeetus leucocephalus. The sequence continues at coordinate 3,952,297 of NW_010972887.1, read as the reverse complement.
AGCAAAATGTAAATGGGAAGATCATTGAACAGAAAACGCGATTTTCCTTTTAAGAGGAATTAACAACCGTTCTGTATTTATTTACATTTTCTTTTCCTACGGTTGGTTATCCAAACCATTTAAACTCACTACATTCACAATGGTCAGCTGGTGCGTGACTCATTTAGTCTACCACTTTCTTTTTATACTGTGAATAAATCATCGAAGAAAGAAATTTCACTGAAATCTTTCTTTGCACAATCACCGCAGTGAGTTTCTTAAAGCTCTGATTTTTTTTTTCTCACTCCACAAAGATTATCTAGGTGCTCGGTTACCACTCAAGTAGCAGAAAACCTCCCCATTTTTACCTTTTAAATACCTTATCTTTTGCTGCCTATGGAGAACAGAATCTTACTGCATCTGAAATTAATTTGCTTCCAATACAAACTCTGGAAGAGTCAAAGCAATCCTAGTTATTTCTTTAATTTCCCAGTGAATTGGCCACATGTCTGATTCCTCTGCTCTGCAGTGTTTAATGATACAAAAAATAAGACAGAAAGTGTGGTGAAAATGGAGAATAAGTGTTTCTTCATATCCTCAAATTTGTCATTAGTTTTGAAAGGGAGGGTAAAGAGGTAAATGCTGGTCACTTAAAATTCTGTTTTGCATCAGCAGCTAAAATTTCATCTCAGAAACTCAGCGTCATATTTTCAAATCAGAAGAATAAGATTTTTTACCCCCCCAAAAAATTCTTGCCATTCCTTGCATTTTATCCCCACAAAGTGATGTCTCGCAGCTGAAACCAAGATGATTAAAATTCCTGGTAGAGTTCATCCCAGTCAGAATTACTGACACATTGTTATCTGTTTGATGAGCGTGAGCAGAGTATATAAAACACAGCCCTATCGGGCAACCACAAGACTAAAGCAGGGATGAAGTTACTTGAATACAGCCCTGGAGGTCAGGCTAGGACAAGTCACAAGCAAATGGCACTGGTGATAAGTGGGGCTTTCATCTACTTCCCACTGTTAGTCCCTCCAGCAGGCACTGGGGCATCCACGGCTTGGGGAGAGGTTTTGGTGGCCCCTCTTCCAGCAACGTCTCCCAGCACCATCAGACTGGGGCTTGACGAGTTGAGTAGCAAGCGAGAAAAAGTCATGAAGTTTCTTCTTCAGAAGGCAAAACCAAAAATGTTTTCCCAAACTGGCGATGAATCAGTGAAAAGGGTAACCACCAAATTTTTCAGTTGTGCACATCCTTGCCCCCTTCATTTCTGTCCCACGGGTCAGTCTGGTCTTGGGGTGCATAGCTCCGCAACCTGCTACGGTCTCTTCTGGGCTCTGAGGACTGAGCAAGGCATGGCAGTGTCTTCAACCCTGGGTTACTCAGGTAAATCCCGTAATTTATCTGATGAAGTCAGCTTTATAAGTGGCAAAGCATGGGTTTAGGTGGGTGTATACTGTTTGGCACTCCTCTTAGACAACTTGGGAGAAATCATATGGGATTGGAAAACATTTACGTAGAAAAATGCAGCATCCTCATGTATTCATTTGCCTTAACAATGGAAATACAATTTGCTGGGGATTATCCTTACCAAACGTCTTTCCAGTAACTTTGATTCAAGCCGCAGGAGCATCATCCATTAACGCAGTACTATACATCTTTTCATAGTAGTACAGCAACTGATATGAGGAGCCCTAATATATAACCCAAGATCAGCCTAAAGCCCTAGCCAGCATCCTGAACAGATGCTGCGCAGAAATACAGATGCAACGGGCAAATATCAGTTACACAGCTCCGTAGGCTCAGCGCAGGCAGGAAAGAGAGATCTACTTTACTCATCATCATTTATAAAAATCAATATATTCGCCTTTGGCTGCTGTGTACCAGAACCATATTAGCTGACAGTGCCACATACACAGCAGCACCACGTCATGTTTAAATGCATTGTTCCATAAAATAAAACCTGAGCAAGAAAAAGGTACCACGCATTAAAATATATCACAGCAAACCGTTACTGGAAGAGATGGACAGAATAAAAATGTTAGCAACAATGCCTGAGTTAAGAAACATATGAAAGCATAAATGCAGCAACACTAAATTTTGATCTCAATGATATTTAAATTATGTTTCTCTTTGAAGCTGTTTATGGTACTTCAGCAGGTCCTTCACACGCTCTCCAAGAAAAGCCAGAAAAGCAGAATATTATTGTGAGTGGAGCCAGTAATGGTGTGTACAACTGATTTGCTGTGTATTATTTCTGAGAAGCGTGCAACTAAGTCCTACATTTTAGCTTTATCAAAAAGTGGGCAATTACTCATTTGGCAAAGGGAAGCCAAATCAGTGTATACTACGGCCAATTCCCACAGCTTGTTTATTGTCATCCTTTGGTTTTCCCTGTCATGTTTGAGGCTTCATCCTATTCTCATAAGTGCCCGTGAGAAACTCAGGATGATTTCAAAGCTGTTGCAGTCTATGAACCTTCAGGTAGGGAACCCTTACTGTATTCATCTGTGAAGTACCACCTGTAGTTGAGTACATAATTAATGTCTTCTCTGTTAATACCATCATCAAGTAGTATTTATAACCAACTGGAACTCAGTGAAGAAGCTGAAATGACGGTGTTTCTGCTGTTGGAACGACACAAAGGCCATGGCTGCAGGACTTGTGCCAAGGTCCCTCCATCACGGATGTTTGATATCAGTGTAGCTCCACACTTGATGGCTGCTGCAGCAAAACTCAGATCAGGACCGGGGCTGCAGTAAAATTAACCATGCGCTTGGAATAACTCGGATGCAAAGTACTGTTGTTTCATTGGCACTCCTGCTTTGGGATGAGATCCAGAAGACCCTTGGGTCCCTGCAAAGCTATTCAAATGATAGAGAAGGACTGAGCAAAACTTGGCTTCTTTATGATACAAATTTTAAGAAGCTTTCCCAGCTGCTTAGCTGCCATAGGTTCACAAAACAGTATCTCCAGCTTTTAAATCGTATAAGTCTATGGCCTGAACTGTACGAGCCAGATCTCTAGCTAGCAGTATAACTGAGTTACACAGAGTTAATGGAGTTAACTGAGTTAATAGAGTTATGATCTTTGAGGACCAGAAGATGACCCATCAACTGAGCTGAGCTTGGGCTTGACTGTGTGGTTCAAGTAATGAGGTTGGCATCTACAGCGAGAACACTCACTGGAAGGTCTGCTTTGGCAGGGCACGGATGTTTCCAGTTTTCCTCTGCAGAAACCGAGCTCTGATTTAGGGCATGAAGTGCCTGCCCCTTGCATGCATTTGCAACCATCAGCTCTTTAACCAGTCTTTAGGATTTGCATAAGCAGTTCAGGATCAGGGGCAGAATACAAGACGTACCTTTACTCGAGTACATCCCTTTGCAAACTATGCAACGTAAGAGCTCAGAATGAAAAAACCTTCAGGCATTATATAGGGTGAGCTGCTCCTTTAGCATGGTAAAAGCCATAAAGAAGTTACAACCTGCTTTTGCACATGTAGCTCTGTTTATTTTAGTAAGTGACTGAACACTCAAAAAAACCATTTAAGTCCATTCAGCAACATGAGCATTAACACTCCAAAATGGGTTTTGAACAAAAATAAAATTTTGAATTAATAGTATTCCTAGTGTGTTGTTGTTAAAACACTGTCCATGAATTATTCATTTCTGTTAAGAAAGCACTACTTTATGAAAGGGCTAAAAGCTGAGCAAAGAAAGAACACCACTAATCCAAATATTAAGCTTTTTCTGTAACATGCTTTGATCTCTGAAATCCATCTGAAGGAATCACTTTATGGAAGTTAAGAGCTTTTTTCTTTTTGACCTTAAGTGAATTTGATTGAAATATACATTATGGCTCTTGAATCTTAAAGACCATTAGCTGTACGTGTAATGCACATCAGAAGCCTGGGAAATAATGTCACAAGCTTATTTTGAACAAAACCTTCAACGCATTTCCTCATATCAATACTCAAAGGGGTTTTTAAATCATATAAAGTTAAAAAAGGTCCTAATCCTTTCACTTTTTGTATGCTGGTGAGCGTTACTGGCTATAGAAAACCTCGCTGAAGTTACTGGAGTCATACAAGTATTAAGGGACTTGTGGATACAGGATGGAGACACAGGCATATACTAAATGATGAAAAATAGTCTTAGCATTTTTTCTTCAATGGGATGTAATTATGTTACTGAAAGTAACTTCACCAGAGGATTTGTATTTAGTCATTTATCTGTTTCTTAAGAACCCTGTAACTCTCCCCAGCTCTTTGCTAGCTCTGCGTACTCTCCCTCTCTCAGAGGCTAATGTTTCCTATGACTGAATTCTGAGAGTTTGAATTAATTACCAAAATAATCCTCCAGGCATCTGTCTACCTGTTTCCTAAGTTGCGTTTTTCACTGTCGAGTACTTTGAAAACAGCCTGCTTCGTTCAGAAAACCCAACACCTCAGGACCTCGAGAGCGTCCCAAATCACCTCCGAAGGCTTCGGCGTGGCTCGGGGAGCTCCCTGCGCTCCGTACCCCCACTCGGGGTCTGCCTGAGCCCACCCGGGGCTGGGGGGGTCCCCTCCGCGCCACATTGCTGAGGCGGAGAGAGGGGGGTAAGGGGGCAGGTGGGGACTCACCGCCGGCACCACACGTGCGGGAGCACTGCGACCAGGCCGACCACGTCGAGAGCCGGCAGTCCACCGCGCACCCCACCACGCACCGACTGCTCGTCTGCACGGGCTTCTCCAGGCGAAGCTGCGAGATGAGAAGGAGACACAGGCGTCAGCCTCCCCGGGAACCCCCCCCCAACTGGCCACCTCCCACCACGGCCGGCCACCACGTCAGGGAAAGGAAAATCGGCAGCTACCGCGGCGGGACACCAGCATCGCCGCCTATGGGGAGCTTTCCCAAGGGTGCAATGGGTGAAAGGAGTCTGTCGGTGTTCGGGTCTTACTCTGAAAGGACAATTAGTAACTTCTAATGGGCCGCAATCTCCCCGGTCACCCAGCTTTGCCGGAGCCACCGGGATGGCGCAGGACGGTCGCTGTGCCCCACGTGCTTGAGTCGATACCACCCACTGACACCCCAGGGACGCTTCTGTTCCCCAAATCACCCCACCGCTGCGCTCCCAGCACCGAACGCGACTTCTCCACCACCGACGGCCAGCGTCTGGGTGCGGATGGGAAGGCACCGGCTTTCTGGAAACCAAACGAACCGGCAGTCGTTTCCCCGCGCGCCCCC
>NW_010972887.1:3914888-3947077 GCF_000737465.1 Haliaeetus leucocephalus | reverse complement strand
CGTGCTGACGGTGGCCCGGTCCCTGCGGCGGCAGCTGAGGAGGCGACGGCGCTCTCCGCGCCCGCAGGCGGCGTTGGCGCCCAGCTGGCACCCGCTCCAGCCTGCGGACACAAAGCAAAGGACGCGGGCGCTGCGGGGCACGGCCGTCGTCCCCTTCTTCACGTCTTTCTACCCAAGGTGCGGGGTACCTTCTTCCCCTAGGGCAGCGCTTCCCCGCCTCGGGGCAGCCCAAACCCAAGAACGACCCAAAAAGAAGGCTGCTCTTAAACCCCAGCAAGTCTCGGAGGAGAAACCGCTGGCTTTGCACTCAGGTATCCCCTTAGCGAAGCCGGTGCGTCAGAGTGCACAGAAAACTGTTAAACGCTGATAAAGTGTATCAGTTCAACCCAGTTGGCGCGTTTACAAGACGGTATTGTTTGAAGTAAAATTTCACTTTGATAAAATAGCTGGGGAAGTTTCTGAAGGGTAGCTCTGGTTTCCATTATTTAAAACTAAGCTCTAATACTGGTGAAATAAAAACAGTATTTCTACTGGAAGAAAATTCATCTTACTACTTGTCTGAAATTATGATGGTCAGAATACAACTAAACTGGAATAAACCTTAAAACACCATTTAAAATAAATAAAAAGCATAAGACAAACCACTAAAATTTCCATACACCACCAACAAATAAGAAGCATATGAGAAGAAAACCTATTACTTTGTGTCTTCCACCTCTGATAAACATGAACACATAAATATTCTGCATTTCTGAAATGTGATGATAAAAAAAGGCATCGTCCTGCTGCCTGTGTGTTTCTAGGGCTTTTATTTCAAATAGGCTGAGTTTACATTCAGATATTTTATCCTGTTTTGTTCTCCCTTCCCACCAGCCCCCAAAATCCTCTTAGATCTCTCCTCTCTCCACCTTTCTCATTTATCTGAGCTGGTCAAAACAAAAGGAATTTTTCCTTTTTTTTTGTTGTTTTTTTGTTTTGTTTTGTTAGTTCGTTTGCAACAGATCTAATTGCTTCTAAGGTACTAAATAATGCATTTTGCTCTGAATATCTTATGCCCACCCATATAACCCACATTTGCCTTCAAACCAGACTTTTGTTGGTATTATTGGCTTCACCTGAATCACACAGATGATACTCTTTTAACTGGAATTTTGCAATTAACTCTGTTGATAACCCACCAAAAAGAAGAGATCCCATTTAACCTGTCTTATTTCCAGTGTACCTGCAATGACAACTTAAATTGAAAATTGTGCATTTGTTCACTAACCTGTGGACAAAAAAAAAATGTAGGCATGTAATTAACTTTAGTGAAATCAGTGATGTCTACACATAACTGTTTTAATGTCAAGGCTTTAACCAACACCACTAGCAAACATAACTGAAAACACAACTGGAGAAAGCCTTTAAGGAGCTGAATCTTTTATACAAAGATATATGGAAAAGCAGAACATCAATTTAATACATGTTGTAACTGCTGTCACTTCCTGCTAAGAGTATACTGGAAAGTTATACCTACCTGTTAGATTGTACTGATATTGGAAGCAATTTTGGTTAAGAATACATGGCTTCATTTGTGAATCTTCAGGGCAGGGCTTCGTATTGACAGAAGACCTTAGCACTTGTCGAGTTCGGGTTTGCATAATATTCGGATCACACACCTATATACAAAAGCGATGGACAGTACAAGAGACCCTAGTAAATCATACAGACACCAACCGCCTGGGGTTGTTACATGCACATCCACGGCCATACCGAGCTACGATATAATCATGCTTCTGTTCTAAAGATACTTAAAAGCATATGAAGGAAAAGAAATGTGGTTCAAAGGTAAGAATCCAATATTAATAAAAGTCATCTTTTGTCCACCCCGATTCAGCTGTTTTAGGGACTCCTATACTATTTACTTCCAACTGGATAAAGACCGTGCTGTTTTGCTGTGGTCTACTTTCCACCTCTTTCCAAGACTTCTAGTGAAATGCCATAGTACTGAATAATGGGACAGGATTTCTGGCACAATTAATGTGTTTTTAAGTAATAACTGATGTTACAGCAAAGATTTCATTTCTAGGAAGGATATTTGTAATTACATATCAGTTACGATGCCGACAACAAGATGGGGTGACTTTTCAAAGTATGTGATACAAATATTGATGGCCGACTGCCTATAAACCAGGATTCACTTGTTTACATTTTCACGTGAATAACAACCAATTGAGGCCAGTTTTCATTTGTGTTTGTACATCACAGGCATGAAAATTGTTTGTTTTTAGCAGCCCCCCATCCTCACTTAGTACTGTGGCATGGGGCTGTTTTCCTTTCCATTTCGCTGCAGACAGCAATAGTGACCAAATGCTTTCAGCCTTGCAAGAAACATCCCCTTTATGTAGAGGAAAGCATCTCCTCAATCCCACAAATCCCCTCCTGCAGCCTCCTGCTTACCACTCCTCTGCAACACAAGAGCTCTTCTGTTTGGATGTCACACAGAGGCATCGCCCGGCTCTGCCTACGCATTTCTACATTTTTCCCTTGGTTTACTTAATTTGGGGCTATGGCATAAGCACTGGCTGGGCTATGGTGAACGCAGTGCCACTGCTGGTGCCCCAGCCCTGCCTGTCACATCCATGTCTTATGCCAAGGGGAAATATTTCAGGATGAAGGGGTCACAACACCAAAGATTAAATGCCTGTGACACCGGGCAAGGCTAAGGTGAAGAGCACTAAGGATTGCTGCTTTGTCTCATTAAATGAAATCACAAAAAAGCCTAAATAAGCTTATTCTGAAGCCAGGGTGATTACAGGAATACGTAATAGCCATTTCAGCTGCAAGGCTGGGACAGAAAAGCAGCCCCAAAGGCACAGGCTGCTGAAACTCAGCAGAGTTTTCTGGCAACCCAGTACAGCAGCAATGGGTGTGTGGAAGTGGTCACAGCAAACCTAATGGAAATGAATCCCTATTAAAGGTATTCACAGCCATTTACTGAACAAGATGACCTATTTAACTCCTAACAGTCTCTCATTAGGACTAAAGATTGCTCACGAACAGCAAAGAAAACCGAAAAAACAATGCATGTAGAAATATGTTTTCATAAATGCTTGGGAATTTAAAACATGATTTTTCAATAGAGTACTTTAATTACAAAAAATAACTAGCAGTTTAAAACCACAGGCTTATTATCATGCAATGAACTGCCTGCAAACACTGAACCCTGCACGGGTGAAATTATGGATAATTCCTGTATTGTGAATATTAAAGAGAAATGTAATGGCGTTGCAGCATAAATCTAGACCTCAGACTACTGTAAACTGGATAAATTGCACTGATGATAGCATAAACAAACAGAATAAATATCAGGACAAATAGAAAAAAAGTCTGGTCTAGTCTTAAAATACACCGTCAGGGCCTATTTTCCTTACGCTTACACTATGTGAAGGAAATTCTATTATGTTCTTATTGCTGACACACACCTTGTCAAATTATTTTGAATGGTAATCTTATTCGAACACCAGTGGTCATCTAAAATACCCAATTGTTCTTAATTATCTGAAAATTAAACCTCTGCTAAGCGTTTACCAATAGTTTACTGCCTTTTCCACAACTAATCTGATTGTTCATCCTCACAACTAACACTAATAACTTAAATGATTTGCCAATAAAACAAAGCAAATTAAAAAAAATCAAAGACGGTATCTCAGTAGCAGCTTCTAATTAATGTTTCTCTGCATTATGTCACCAAAGGGAAAAAGAATCCATGAAAGCTGTGACAGAAGTCTGTGCCATCTGGGAAATACCTGCTTTTGCTCCCTTCGAAATAAGAACCTGCAGACAGAAAATATGCATCATTTGTAGATAAGTATCTTGTTTTAATAAAATAGCGTTTTTTCCCCCGTCTAGCATGCTCCCCATTGTGCTCAATTACAGGGCACTGACGCAGCTCAATGCTGCACATGCTGTCATACAGCCACCCGCATTTCCTGGCTAGCAGGACCATTTTCCCTCTCAGATGTCCTCCCGGTGGGTAGCAGACCAGTCTAACAGGTCAAAGTCTAGCTGGTGTTTGCCAGGATCCAAATAAATGACTGGTTTACTGCAGCTCTGAAGCCGGCGTTCTCACTGCGCTGATGAGCCATGTTGTTCAGAAGCCAGAGCGGATGCGATAAGCTACCCACTTTTACCAGTTTTGAATAACAAAGAATCTCTGTAGGAAAAGTGTTCATTTAATCAAGCTGAGTACACGGGAAACATGCAAAAATTCAAAGTCGGCAAACTGTAACTAATATCCTGTAATATTATTTGTTGAATTTCTCTTTACGTCAATTGAGAAGTCAATTTAGTTTTATAATTGATTTTCTGGCCTTACTCTTTCAAGTTAACTATGTAAAAAATTGAGCCAAATATATATGGAACTGACTAAGCAGCAGGAGGGAATGACTTGTAAAGAAAAAGATGAAAGCTGGGATTTTCAAAGGAGCAAGAGGGAGCCGAGTATCCAGCTACCCTGGAATCTCAATGGGCTTGGGTGCACAACTCCTGCAGGACCCCTCCAAAATCCCAGGCTGGAAAAATTAAATATTTACGATGTGGCAAAGGTTGAGGAATGGCTTGGCAGACTCAAAGTCATTAGGGGATGTGAATGGTTAAAGTTAAAGAAGAGGGATTGTTTCCAGTGGGGAGATGCTGAGGGTACTAACAAGCAATAACAAAGAGAAGTGTGAAGGCTGCAAAGCATGAGGACGATATTATGTCACCATTGTCACCACTGCCATCACTTTCAATCCACCAGATACATGCTATCTGGTCCTGAATTTGGATCTTAAAAAATACTGAGAGAAAAACCTATCACCATCAATGGCAAAAACAATTTTAGGAGGTAGGACAGAAACAGCAATCAGTAATATTACAGAAAAGGCAGCAAAAAAAAAAGAAGTATTACTTGAGTAATTAAAGAAAGAAATTATCACAGAATTAATGAAGATTTGGGCAAGATTACAGAAGGGGTTGATTCTGAATATTCTCACAAATGAAGAAAATGACAAAACCAACTTGACTGTTCAAATGCTCTTCTATATGAAATAGTGAAGGTGATGTTCAGATACATGGATCAAGACTGTATCTGCTCTACCCCACTAGGAATCCAAGTTTCTTATCGCAAGCATGTAGGTATCTACAATTTGGGGGGTTTTAAATAAATAAACACCATCGTGATTCAGCAACCCTTTACTGAGTATCTTCACTTACAACTCCTCTCTTCCCACTGAGTGGATGCTGTACTTTTAGAGACATTATTTTACTTCCAACTGTTCTATTAATAACTACTACTTTCACTGATCATAGATTGAGCTTTTTTTAAAAATTATTTTTACATTAAGTCAGCCATTACCTCCTGTAAGGTAATCACAACTGGTTTGTGCTCAGCATTAGCCAACATTTCTTCTACAGTGGAAGCACAAGGAAAGAGGAAAAGGTGCAGCCAACAACACCATTAAGAGAAAGGCAGGTACATACAATGGAAGCGTTCAGTAGTGGGAGTTTAACTTTCACTTGTATTTTTGAGATCATCTCTTTATGGTCATGCTACTTATTTTCACGCCTGTGGTTATAAATCCTGTAACTAGTTTCCATAGTTGGAACAATGGGGTAGAATTGGGCGTAACAGCAAATCCCTTACACAGAAATTGAAAGCCAAGGTGATAGACTTAGATTGTAATGATTTATTAAGATAGATTTAGGCAGCATCAAACCCAGGTGATGGTTGAACTGAGCACAATGCAGAACCCTGTGCAGGTGCTGAAGCTCTCCACACGCACAGAGCTCACTGATCCATGCCAGGGTCCAGATCGAGCAACTCTTGCACAGACCTCATGTAGTGGAAAGAGAAAAAGAAAGCGGGGTGGAATTCAGCCTCTCGCTTGCGTCTCGGTTCCAAGCACATCTCCAGTGAACTGCAGTAAGAGCAACTCTGGAGACTTGGCACCTTTGCCTATCTTTCCAGGAAACTGAGGCTCTGCTCTGCTAGAGGGTTGGTGCCAGCAGGAAGGACAAGTAATTCTTGCTGCAGCCTGGGGACCGTCAGACTTTAGTGCCTGCTTAGCAACTGGAAAACCTTTGTCCAATTTCTGCCTCTGTTCTGGACAACTGAAAACCACTTCTGACGCCACCCAGACTAGAAATAGAGTAAAGATTTATGGACCAAAGAAGGACAATGGATACGGGTGCCAACTGGCCACAAATATAAGAGAGGAAACAAGTCCTAAGAAATAGAGGTAGCTGTGATGCATGAAGGTAGAAGGTCAGAGGCCTGGAGAACTCTATGTACCTTCAAGGTTAGGTGCCAACTCGGTTTGGCAGTTAAGTTTTACAGACTATGTTGTTTGTTGGATTTAGTCCAGATTCCTTCTGGATGACTGTAAGCAATGGGGTGTGTAATTCAGGCATGTGCTTCCTTTGGAATGAGTGGTAGGAATGGAAATAATTTCTGGATGGAAATAATAACAGGGACCTAACTCAGATCGTACATTAACAGCCTACAGCAGTAGGACGTCACACACAGACACAGTAAGTTTCTTTACGTGTATAACTATATTGCCCCAGCCTACTTTATTGTATTAAATCTCACCATTTCCATTATTCTTTTCTATGAAGTGTGAAAAAAGTTGAGCTAGAGCCAGGGATCTATAGGCCAGATTATATAAACCACTACAGAAACAAAATATTCTGAAGCCATGAATATAAATGTACATAAAATGTTAAGGTAGGAATGAATCAGAGTTCTTCCCAAAGGACCATTTAGAAATTATAAAAGCAATCATCTTGATTCTATGGAGGAATTCTTGGCATTATTAATACTGCATTTTTTAGTATTTCTTTTAGCCAATCATGTTTTCCACCATGAGCACTTGTCACTATTTTCAGCTAACATAAAAAGCGAGGGACACAAACATACACAAAAGATGTACCCAGCTTTTGCTCCAGACAATAACAGAACAGACAAAGCACAGAAAGTTTGTTCTGGAAGTGAAGGACATTAAATAAAATAAAACTGCAAGGTTATGAATGCTAAGTTCCAGAGTAAGAGCTGTTAACATATCACACATTAATATACACTACTAGACCTTCTTTGTGATGGATTTTAAAAGCTGTCCATTGATCTAGGCTCTCATATGCATCATAATTGTACAGCACAAAGGTTGTAACCCATTAGAGAGCCCCTTTAAGCTGTTTAATTTATCAAACTGCTTGTATAATGCATACTGCACTATAAATAGCCAGCCACATTATATTTAACTGGCTATTCATAAGGAAACATACAACCTCAAACTAAGGTAAATGCATTGCCAGCAACAGGATTTGACTATTTTTAACAGTGCAATGAACCGTTATATTGTTCATGCTGATGTGGATGTTTTGTAACAATTTAACAAGCCATTTACAATAACATGAGCAGTCTTTTGAAATGAAAATGTATTTGCATAAATTTTCTTTTTGAGATGCATCTAAGTTCTGAAACCTTACCTGCCTCCATATATAACCATTACTTTTTAAAAAACTATTTTTAATAAAGATGAGTAAAAATAAAACAAATCTAAAAAAATACAGCAGTTACCAACTTTTTGATAAAGCTATACAAAAAATCAAGTCACAGCTACGCATAAGGAGAAGTGCATGTTCTTCCAAAAAGCCTTGGACCAGCATAATTCTCATGCTTGACCTGAGTAAATTATCTCTTGGGCAAGAAATACAACTCTGTGCAAACTTCATTCTTCAATCCAGCCTCCACACTGCAGGTCCTCTGCCAAACCTACGTATGAAGGTACTAGTTGTGATGAAGACTTTGGTAATGCATGCAGTGAGCCCCAGCGTCTACAAGAGTCCCCAACTTCTCTTCCAGTTGGCATTTCCAAACTGCAATGACTCCGACTCACATCTACGATGAAAGTCACTGCAAAACCTGAGAGCTGGCTGTACTGCCTGGTGCCACTTCTAATATGATCAGTTGTTACAACATTACACTCCCCCCGCAGAATCAAGAGAGTAATAACTCCATTGTCGCAAGTCCTGAGCATTATACATCGCTATTGATCCATGAGGAAAATGCTCGCTGAAACAGAGACAGCTGTTCTCACTCACTAGATATGTAACCTCCTAAATGAACCAATTTCAGACCTCTTGGAATTAGCTGCTAGAAATGCCAACAGCTGAGGCAAACAAGGAGGCCACTCCGAGCGGCTACGGGGGCTGTGACAGCTATCCACACGACAAGAGAGGTAACAAAATAAATTTGAGGTAATTATTTCAGGGACTTGTAGCACAACTCGCATATTAACTCTTTTTAAGAATGCTTTGATGAATTCAATTGAAGTCAATTAATTACATTTCCAAGTCAGATGAATACAAAGTCGAGACACTGCAGGAAGTGCATGTTATTCGATCACTGAATATGTAACAGAGATGATAGGATTTTGGTTTCCAGATTGTTTAGCTGGGTCTTTGAGCAATCAAGTGATGATGTCTGACTGAACACGCTATTGTAGCTGGAACGAATACGAAATCTCTGAAGCAAAACGCAAGTCAATCTAATTTGCTTATGATTTTTTTTTTCTAACTAGCAAGCTTCAAACTGTTATTTTAAATGGCTTTAAAGCCTTGATATTCAAGTTACGTGGATGTTACTTAGCGACAAAGAAGAAAACTTTATGAGCCAAAAAATAGTCTTCAATCAGAGGGAAAACCATTTTGAATTTACGTCTCACAATAGAGAATGTGAGAAAAACAGGGAAGCTTTAAATCAGTAATTATGAGTTTCTTGAATCCAGTAAAGAGACAAAACCTCAAAAGTAACCTCGGCAGCTGCATTTCTAGGTCACGGCAAAGTGTCATTAGAGGAAATATTAAAATTCAGCTTTGTGTAGCAGGGTTAAATAGCACTATAATCAAGATGCAAGAATTGCAATTCAGTTGGAAAATACACATTAAAGAATTGTGGGATCATCTGAAATTACAAAAGACCACCCTAGAAACACAAATATGTAAAAGCAAAAGGGAAATGCAGCCAAAAAAGTAGAACAAATACAATGTTTTGGAAGAAAGAAGTATTGAAGAAAATACTTCCTATTGACAAAGCAGTCGCCACCTTTATGACTCATTGATTTCAACATGATTCAAGATCATTTACTATCCTGAAAGTGCAAAATTCACATAGGGAGAGTACTGCTACAAGATAAAACCGAGTAATACCCTAGAAAGTATCCAGAGTACAATGACATATTGACAAAAGGTACACTGGATAACCTAAAAGGCCTTTTTATATTCAGCTGATAAGAGTTAGTTATTCTGCTATCAGGATGAATTTATTAACAACACTATAAAATATGAGCAGAACACCAAAGGAACTGGAAAAGAATTCTCACCTGACCAAAAGCTTAGGTAAATATCTCAAATAGAAGAGCTACTCAGGCAAAGATGAGGCTGAAATTGTGATTGTTCATTTCTTACAAACTAGAATTTGTCAAGTTTCATAAATCCTCTTTATCTCCAGCAAGCCAAACATGACCAGAGATACAGGAAGATTTCCTGGAATCCTCTTTGGCAGCTGCCTCACAAGCGTGCTACAATTAAAAGTGCCAACTATTTTGATATGAAACGTAAATGGGCTTGAAAAATTGCAGCCAGGATGTACGGTTTTGCTTTTTCATTGCAATATGATGTGATCCTTCAAATTTTTCTGATTACTTAGGGAAGAGAAAGGAGCCATACTTAGAAAACGGGGTTTTGGTGAATATTCAAAAAGCATTTCATACATCCTCAGAAGACAGGCATTTATTTCCAGTTTGGCATGAATCAGAAATCATGCATGAGTACACCAGCTATTGAGCAAAATTCCCTCAAACGCAATTAAGTAGACAGCTCTAATGAGCAAGAGGTTCTATGCACGCAAACTTACCGATGTGGTTTTTGGGCTCCATGGGAAGACATTAAATGCAAGGCTGGAGGCACAACAGGTCTGACCAAAAGACTTAACATGAGATGCAGACTCCTATATTTGGGTGTCTATATGTAGGGTCTCCATGCAAGGTCCAGACCCAAGCTCTCACTTGCAACCAGTGGAGCTATTCAACTGACCATACGTAGCTCTTCCCTTACAGACAAAACGGGATCCTCCATAGGCTTCATTGCCTTTGTAACTTCATTGACAATGTCCACCAGCTTGTGGCCATTCTCAGTGACCACTTTTCCTAGTGGCAACTCAGGAGATGGAGGGTTGCCTTAATTACCCTGGTGCTGGCAATGACTCGCTCCTGGCCACCGCTTTTCCCTCAATCCCTGCCCCATCACACCAGTACCCCCACATATACTGAAGATACACCACCGTCATGGTACAGCCATTCTGCACTTGCAGCAAGCCCAGCGCTTGGCTTGGAGATGTTAAGCATGTGCAGCCTGGGAGGCACTGTGCTGTGTGGTCCTCTCTCAAAACTAAACACAAATAGCCAGATGTCGTGGTTTACCCCCAGCTGGCAACTACCCACCCCCCAGCCACTCGTTCACTGCCCTCCCCATGGGATCAGGGAGGGAATCAGAAGGGTAAAAGTGAGAAAACTCATGGGCTGAGATAAAGACAGTTTAATAGGGAAAGCAAAAGCCGTCCATGCAAGCAAAGTGAAACCAGGAATTCATTCAGCACTTCCCATGGGCAGGCAGGTGTTCAGCCATCTCCAGGACAGCAGGGCTCTGTCACATGAAATGGTTACTTGGGAAGACAAACGCCATCACTCCAAACGTCTCCCCTTCCTCCTTCTTCCCCCAGCTTTATGTGCTGAGCATGACGTCCTATGGTCTGGGATATCCCTTGGGTCAGTTGGGGTCAGCTGTCCCGGCTGTGTCCCCTCCCAAATTCTTGTGCCCCCCCAGCCTCCTCGCTGGTGGGGTGGGGGTGAGAAGCAGAAAAGGCCTTGACTCTGTGTAAGCACTGCTCAGCAGTAATGAAAACATCCCTGAATTATCAACAGTTTTCATCACAAATCCAAAACAGAACCCCATACTAGCTACTCTGAAGAAAATTAACTCTACCCCAGCCAAAACCAGCACACTGGAGTAGCTATAAAAGGGAGACAGCACTGCTGTAAACTCATCAAAAGGAGGGTTTTATCTGTCCATAAAACTTCAAGCTGTTTATTGCCTCGTATCTGGACAGAACTATTTAAACACATGCTCCATCAGCACACAGTCATCTCAGTTTCACAACAAAGCATTGCAGAACAGCTTGTGAAAACATATTGTTCAGTTAATTGCATTGGCATACAGATGCCCTCACATTTATGAATTAACATCTACCATGGCAAAAGGATGTACAAGCAGACACAGGGACTGTGGCTCTCGGCCCTGTGACTGCCAAGAGCTACGCTGCCTGATGGAGTGCAGCCCATGAGCTCTGGGCATCCCTTTCCTGCTTCTGTGGGCTACAGGGGCTTCACCATTGCCAAAGAGGAGCCTTCAGGGTGTCTTAAGGATACTAGGGTGCTTAAAGCTTCAAGCAGTCCTTCGTAACCAACTGACTGCCACCAAGGCACCTGAAAAATACCCAACGGCCTTGAGGATCTCTGCATTAGTTTAGCGCATGCTAAAAGGAGGAAAATCTATCTCTGAAAAAAAAGTCAACGGCAAAGAAACAGCCCAACCACAGTGGGACTTTGAAAGGTATCCAAGCGTCTGTATCGGTTGCAAGAGCATTATACTTCATCAAAGCTATGCTGCTCAGGAGGAGGCAAATGCAGGAAATGAAACACAAGATTTTATTTGACATGTTCTTACTGAGTATATTGATATGCTACACAAAATATTACGGAAGGAAATTACCTGTGTCAGCAGTAGTATAAATACCTGTCCAATAACCACTGAGACTTTTGATAATGGCCCTGTTAACACTGGGGCAATGAATATATGTTTGTCACTTAAATACATCAAGCAAGTCTATTAAAAAAACCCTGAGATTAAACCTGGCACCTATTTCAACACCGATCAGAGAGAAACAATAGGTTTGAAATGACATGCTTTGAGGCCAGAGAGTTTTCACAAGACAGAATTTGCAGCTTCTTTCCATCTTGCACACTTAGGAAAACACAGAGCACTTGGCAGTGGCTTGAATCCCTGCATAATTCACAAAGTTTTGAGTATTTCATGACATGACAAATTGTTCAGGCATCTTGCTGCCATGCCCTTCTGTTGCTGTTGCCTCAAATCTTCCCTCAAGGTTTTGAGGAGGAGGAGACGCTGGACAGAAATAGCGTCTGTTGGGAAGGGAGAGCTGTCATTCCCTCAGGCCTAAGACCTGTCCGGAGGAGTGCCACCACCACGGTTTACCGGCAGGTTGTTATGGCAGTCGTGTATCACTCACAGAGCTCTCCCTTGCAAATATTTCCTAACACAGACAGCCCTTACTGCAGCTAGAATACCAGTCCCTTCACCCACTCTGCTTGTGGGTCCTCTCCCATAGACCAAGCAGAAGGATGTGTTGAATCAACTGTCACAGTAATAACTCTGTGTTTTACTAACTAACTTTCTATAGCTCAGCCTCTATAGAAATACAAGTATCTCCAGATTCAACCATGCTGGCAGGATCCATTAAACCTGACCTCCCTCAGAAAATACTTTACTTTGTTAGAAACTAACTATCTCATGAAACAGTTGAAGGGCAGAGAAGACCGACGTGTGAGGAACGTTGCCACAGAGACACAAGCAGGAGAGCCTACCTGCGGACACTTGCTCCACTGTCCCCAGTCAGACACCGCACACTCACTGGGACAGTACAAGCTACACTTCTGCGTTAGATCTGGGATTTCAGCCTGATTACACAGTGCGTTGGGCACAGTCTCCCCTCCGTGGTCCTCAGCAGTACTCACACACCTACACAGAAAACAGACATTTTCATTAGAGGATCACCAGCGTACTACAGAAGTGATGGATATCAACAGGTCTGCTTGACCCCATATAGGACACTACATGTAACACAATAGCTATACGCAGCACGGCTGGTCAAAAAGCAGAACTAATCATTTTAATGCAAATCAAAACCAGCTACATGCATGACACGCTTTTGTTACTCTCAGATTTCAGTAACTACTTTCAATAAACATTTCAAACTTCATACAGAGGGATTTTAACTTTGATCGGCTGACAGATGAGCGAACAGAAAATGACAACCAGCAAGAACAAACCTTTGTGCTTCTGCTAGTAACATCCGAACATTTGGAAATAACTCAGCATTTCCCCGTGCCTGGGGAATGAATATTCACTAATAATGAACGCCACTCCAGCGTGTGCAGTGCCATTACTTGGGGAAAATGTTAGCAAATCAGAATATGGAGGTTTGCACCTCAGGGGGCTTTATGCATATATGGCATTTAGGTTGAAGAATTCTAATTTAAACATCATGCCTTCTTCCTGAAAGATGTCTTGATCGTAACACAAGGCTGCACCTATGAGATGCTTTTCCTGTAAAACATTGCACATAAATGCATGTTTCTTTTAATTTGAAATACACTGGACTCAGCAATGTACTCACTGTCAGATGGCCAGATATTGCAGCTTTATGCAAGTATGTATCAGGTCTTTTTAATCTGGAGTACCTGTGCTTTTGTCTTCACGCACCTGACTTTCCTCGTTTGTATTCCTTCTCCACAGTGGAGGGAATTTTGTTCGCTGTTGATTTTGCACGGAGACCACGGTTCTACTACCCAAGAATACTGATTGCACTCGCTGTCGCATGGGACTGCCTCGTACACCTGCCAGGAGAAAGAATCAAAACTGTTCATTTGAACTATCCAGGTTAGCACCTCTGCAGAAACGCCTCAGCCAAACTCAGGAAAGAGTATGCTGAAAAATATTCTGGCTTACACTCTTTATGCTAAGGGTGTTGTAATAGCTTTAAGTTCATTTATTCATTATTGACTTGCCAAGGGATTTTTAAGTATATAATAAACAGGAGTATGCATGCAGCATCTTACGAAGCAGGATAAATAACAGCTATTTCCTGCAGCCAGAAGAGGAACTCCATTACAATTTCATTTGCTCTGACTGCTCTCGCTATAATCTATCACATGTCATTCACCAGGACCGTAGGTACTGCATCCTTTTGTGTTTCGGAAGGTACAAACTTAAAATCAGCACTCATTTACATCTGGTTCTAACATATCCTTGTGAGTAATTTACCATAAAAGAATGAAATTTCATGCGTCCTACAAATTTCATTTTTATACACAAAAACCGTAAATGCTTTTCTCCCAACAAGTGACTTATCTCTAACACATCTCCTAATCAAACATGACCATGTATTCAACTGAACTATGGTATCTATGTAGAGAGAAAAATACAGCCAAAAGCTTGATAAACATTTTTAAAAGGTGCCAGATATTCAGGTTGTTAGAAGCAGCACACTGAAATATAGTACATTTAGGTTTAAACAAATGAATGCATCAACAGTTCTATTACAGTAATGAATAAAAGTTATTTATTTTAAATCCAGTTTGTCTGCAGAAGCTGGTTTGAAGATACAGTGTTCTCTGCTGCTTTGTAAGAAGCACAATGCTCTGCCCTGGAAAAATACAGCGCACCTAAAATTTCTTTTTCCGCACACCAAAATCTCCTTGGCCTTGCTGCTGTGGAGCCATTCAGTTCTCACCACTAAAATAACTGTAAATCTATGGCCTTCCTCCCAACTACTCTCCCCCCCCCCCCAAAAAAAAAATAATTCAGCCACAGGTTTAATAATTGATAGCTTAATTTTAAAATAGCAGATTACAACAATGCATGTTGTGGCCACAAAAATAAAGAAACCTTATGTGCAACATTTTGGAGGTGGGGGGGGACAAGGAGATCGAGATACCAGTCTGAAAACAAAACTGATGCCCCATCAGATAATTACATTCATATCAAACAAAAAGAAGGTAACTTGCTAAAGAAAACCCCTCAGGAACAGAAAATGTCAGAAACTAATTTTAACTGTGGGTCTGCCTATACATTGTGCATAGATTTAGCAGAGAGGAAAGAGTAAGAGAAGCTGAAAAATGCAAAATACGTGAAGAAGAAAAGAAAGGAAAGAGGGAAACAGAAGTCGGGACTGGTGGGGGCAAGCACGGCATGAACTAGTAAGAGCATCACATTTCATGCAGAGGAAAGGGAAAGGGAGGGGAACGAAGAGGGCAAAGGCAGTAGTATGATTAGTACCATTTTTCCCACATATTACTAAGCACAAATTCTTTTTCACGGTCTGTGCACAAATAACATGAACGAACGTGCAAAATTTATTAGGACTACTATGCCAGGGATGAAATACGTACAGCAATAACGTTTGGTACAACTACCTTCTTGCACAAGTGAGCGGGGTCACCCTGCAGCTTTTTGGGGGAGCGCGAGAGGTGCGCGACGTTTCTAGCGTCCGCTGGGCCCGCACGAAGCTCTTCGAAAGATCACAGTGCACCTCAATCGCTCGCTATGGGCTAACGATTTCTGCATGCCGAGGCGGTGGTATTTGGCCTAACTATATGATATATAGGTATCTATGTACTGTACAAAGTGCATATAGAGGCTAAGTTTCCTAGACTGAGCGAGCAGTACCACAAATGCCACTAATTAACTGTGCAGCCATGCTCATTAACACTAACTGGTGTATGCAAGAGCAAAGAGAGAAAGTACCCGCTGAGCGGGACCCGTGCTCAGCATCAGCAAGCGGGGAGCCCGCAGGCTCGGCGAGATGCGGCAGCACACCGAGCCCGGCACGAAGCCACCGTCCTGCCCCGGCCAGCCTGTCATCGTTAGAGAGTTACTGACTCCTGCAGCCATTTCCCTGCACGCGCCGGGGGGAGAAGAACAATCCCTCTTTAGGCACCGCAAAGCCTTCACGTTCCCCCAAGACAGCCAGGAGATGGATGTAGAGAGAGGGAGTATTTATCAGTTTCCCTGCTCTGTGGGGGGGAAGGAAAAACTACACTCTGCCTGTGCTGTCTGACAAAACATACTGCCGTCTGCAGGAGACGATTAGTTGAAGAGGGAAATGTGCGCTTTAGGCATGATCAGAGTCTCCCTTGTCGCAGAGGGGAGGCAAAACCAAGAGAGAGAGAAGCGCCAAACTTCACAAGAACTGGCTGCCGGCAGGCAGGGAACCTGCAGCCCGGGGAGGAGATATCTCACTGGGCAGTGTTAAGGGAGGTAAAATTTATTAATAAGTTTATTAAGAGCTGGGTGGGTGCCTGTTCCTGCTCTTTAGACTTTTGGAGAGAAAGACGAGGTTGGGAGAGGCTGGGAGGTGACGGTGCAGGTGCTGCCTGCTCCCCTCCACGAGCACGGCAGGGCAGCTGGGGCAGGCACAGCGGAGTGGCTTTAGGGATTTAAGATTCTTTTCCTTGCTCTAATTAATAACCCTTCCTCAGGGTTAGAGGATAGCACTGTGAATCCCACAGGTCACGACACGAGCACTGCCAGCCTTTCAGTGCTCACCCTGCCTGCAGCAAGCAGCCTCTGCTCCTCGCCTGGACGAGACCAAGAGCTTGGAAATCCCTGCTCGTTGTCTCAGTGACCTCTCAATGCTCTGCATTACAATCTGTTAACCTCAGACCTCTCCGAACGAGCAAAGTCCACCTGCAGACAGCAGTAGAGGCCTAACACCAGGAATTTACCACAACTGCATTTCCGTGGTCAAAACCTCCTGCGGCATTTACCTGATGTGATTTCTGTGTAAGAAAACCAGCAGGGGCTGGGCAGGGATGGGATGCCACGTGAACTAAAATCTAGCCGATGAAACGTGTGAGGACAAAACAGAGATCCCATATGCAGTGACACAAATACACGTGATGTGAAGTGATACTTCAAATGCACTCTTTCAAGAGCAGGCAGGATTGCAATAATAAAGCCATTAGTAGAGCATTTGTATTCTGCTGTCTAATCGTGTCAAGCTGGTACGATTACACGTGAAGCCCCATCAGCTCTGCTCCTGCAACAGACATCCCGCTCTGCACCAGAGGGCACACAGCGCTGGCCGCGCGATCCCTGCCGTACCTTAATACCCAGGGGGTTTGCCGCTGACCCATTCGGCACTTCCAATTTGGTCACGATTCCCAGGTTACACTCGCCACCAAAACCCCGAAATATAATTGTAACAAATAATCCTAAGTTATTGTGCTGACACTATTGCATGTCCCGTCTGCGAACAACCTCTCTCCTCTGCCCTGCATTGGTGCCGAGCAATGCCATCTCCGGTAGAACCTCTGAGACGCCGGGAAGGTGTAAATAACCACCATGCGTCATTGGGAGGGACAGATTTCTTCAGAGCGAGTTACAACGTGTATCGGTTATACTCCGTTATGCTTTTAAATGGGAGTCTCAAAGAGATGCAAGATTTCCATGGGTGAAACTCTGTGGGTATGCATTTCGGAAGCTGTGAATATAATTTGTGACTCTACCTTTGCATTTAAAAAACACGGTGATGTGGCATGTGTTCCTTTCCTCCACAGGAAAATGTTTTCCTCCTGTTTCTCTCTCCTGGCTTGCCATCATTTGTTTTCAATCACTTCCAATTCCTCTTTTCTTGTATTTAAAAAAAACCAAACCAACAAACCTTAAAGCCTTTCATCCCTATCTTTTGCTAACAGCTGTGGTACTTAAGGAGGTCAAACAGATGATGTTCTTGATTTTGCATTTTCAAAGGATTTCGGCTAAGCCTTGCTGCTCTTTGGGTCCCACCAACCAGGGGAACCTGGGATCACTTCTCACCTCCTGGCTCCATGGGAGCACGCTGCCCTGACCCTGAACAGTGGTGTCCTCACTCCTCACCCGACCCAAAGTGCCTGAGCCTGAGGAGGTTGGGATGTGCTCCCGTGGATCCCTGGCTGCAACACAGAGCGTGTCAAAGCTTCAAATCAGACACAGTCTCAGTATCCTGGCCCACATCACATCTGCCATCTGCTACCTCAGCTGCGGACACAGAAGTCTCTTGTCCAGCTACTCCACTTCTCCCAAGCACAAAGACAACAGTTCCTTTGAAAATCCACCTAATGCTCAGCCTTCCCCAAACATGCAAACCCACGATGACAATGCATTTACAAAAACCTTCAGACTGAGCCACCCAACACACGTACCAAGCTGTACTACCACAATCCATCTCCTGAAGGACAGAAACTAAATGAAGTCCATGTGATGGGCACAGGGGCCCTTTGTTCTGCACTGCTCGGGGGGGAGAAAGATGCTGGAAGCTGCAGACACCTGACATGTGTGGAGCTGCAGAGCTCAGCGCCCAGGGGACCAGCCTGGCTCCATCCCTTAGTGCCTTGCCTTTAACCCTTTCAAGAAATAAACACAATCAAAATACTTACAGCATTTTAGGAAATTAACTGCTTTCCTCAATTTTTATTCCTATACACGTGCTAGGGTTTGGGCGCAATGAACCAAGGGGTGAAATGATGCCTGACTGAACTCAATGGGAGTTTTGCCACTGACTTTCGTAGGACCACTGTATCACTCTTTGTAGCCACAATTAACCTGGAATGCATTAAAATCTGAATCCTAAAATCAAGTTGATGGGCACAGTTCTAAATAAATGAAAGGGGAAAAGGACAAAAGCTACTTTTTAAGAGACAAACTGCTATAGGCATGCCCTAATAAAAGAAGCCCGTTCCTATTCACTCCAGTGCAAACCCTGAGTCCTTGCTAAAGTATCTTGACAATGACAGTTACTTCAACAAGATATACAAACATTAATCTATTTTCTCTTTTAATAGCTGATACTTGCATTTTAATGAAAAGTCCAAATATCTAATGACCAGAGCTTTGGTATGAGTTATAATATTGTGTAACTTACTTATTTAAATGTAGGTCAGGAATAATACTGACCTTGCAAAGGTATAGGAACAAGTGCACTTGCTCAACTGATGTGATTCATTAAAAGAAATTCATACCTACACTTCAGGTAGCTTTTCTGATGACCACCTGCAGAGTAAACTAGAATGAGGTTCAACGCTTCTGAAAATCATAGTGACTTCATATTTCAGTGAACATCAAGATTTATTGTCCCTCAAGGTAAATATTGACTCTGGTTTTCCCTCAGTCGATATTTTAACTTTCAAGACAGTAAATCTTGGTGTTCACCTCAACTAAAGTCAATATCTGCTTATTATATTAGAACAACCAAACTGATCATTGTAGCAGTTGCCTGAGACCCTGAGGACAACCTCTGTGCTATTCATTTCTAATAAAAATGGGCTAAATTCTTTGCTAACCTAAGTTCATTTCACATCACTGACCTTATACCAAGGTTACATTAGACCTAATACATCAAAACAGCCAGAACCAAAGAAATAACAACCTACTTTTAAACTATGGAGACCACCATGAATAACACTAAAGCTAGAAAAGATCGCATATAGGAAAGAGAGCTGATTTGCTCTGGTTTGCAAAGACACTTGCTGGTAAGGAAAATCAAGGGCAGATATTAAAACCACTCCTACTGAGACAGGCCAGCAATTTGCTGACTTTTAATACTTCTTGCATACCCACTTTTATGTTCCCTGTGTATCCAGGCTGCAAGAGGAGGCAGCAGTGGGATGTCGCTGTGCAAAAGTGGCCCTCTCCTCCTCTTCCAGCTTATGGCCACCACTTCATGAAATCTGGACCACAGCCAGCACTTCTCTTGCAACCAGCTTGACATGAATGGATCTGGAGCACGGCGGGAAATACAGCTCCAAAGATGTCCATCCATTGCAATTACCTGCAAATTTAACTTCTATGTTGACTCCATCTAGTTCATCCAAATGTCGGTTTTGGTTGTAAGTTGCCCATACGTTAACTGAATAATTTTTATAATGCTCTAATACTGCCTTTGCATTCCATTTAATCCAAACCAGATGATTTTTAATAACGAGCTTCTTTTACTTAATTCTTTAAAACTGAATTCAAAATGGAACACTTACTTTGTTAATTACTTAAGTGCTTGTTTGATTTGGCAGATCTAAGCACGCATTTAAAAGCCTTACTGAATTAACTGTATATCTGAAGGACAAGTACTTGCACATTAACAAACACTACATTACAGAAATGACCTCATTAAAATTTCAACATTAAATGGTTCTCTTTAAAATAAAATTGATTTTATTTCATGCTAGTTTATGTATTGATCACAGTCACCAGAAATATGCTAACCGCTCACCAGTATTAAAACTGATTGAACAATTAATTTTCAAGCAATTTGGATTTTGCAAAGCAGCTGTTTCACTGATGAATACTTGTCTTTAGGTATTTGGATGCTGCAAATAGCCACCAAAATTAAAAAAATATTGCTCAAGAATGACTTACAGCACAAAAGTTTGAACAGATCAGCATGCGGTAAGACTTCTGAAATTATCGGAATTCCTGAAATTTTATGCCTCTAGCAGATACCTGCACAAATATTCATGAAGCAAATTCAGCACTTTTCGTTTTCATTTACACCCAAATCAAAGGAGTTAGTGGTTTTTACATCCTTTGTGGTACGGAAAAAGAAAATTAATTAGACCTTCGCTAACGTTATGAAAAGCCTTCACTGGTGTTGAACCAAGTTTACAGAAAACCTAGACCTGCCTAAAATTTTGTAGCTGGCAAAAGGATGGGATCAATTTTATTCTAAGTACAAAATATGAATTAAGAGTCAGGGCAATAATTACTGTGGCATAGACAGAAAGATGTATCAATTCCTAGTCTCTGCCCTGCAGGCAGTATGGAAGTCCCTACAGAAACAGACCCTTCACCGTTACTCGAAGGGACTAGCCGTGGCGACAGCCTTCAAAAACACTGTCGAAAAATGATTTTCATGGAGTAGGAAGGGTAAAAACAATTATCAATCCTCTGAAGTTTCCCTAGCTCTTGATTATCTATTTATAGCCCGACCCTCAAAACTGCTCAACTTTAATCCTAATTTACACAGGAGAAAACGGAGGATGAAGAATTGAGTGATTTATTAGAGGCTGGTGAGGGAGCCCTCAGGGAGTGGGGGACTGAATCTAGAAATGCCCTATTTCTTGCACTAACTGGATGACATCTCAGCTTAAAATCAGATACTGAAAAGTTCAGATAAAGACATTTCAGGATGAAGCTGTCAAAAAAAGCAGCACTGTAAAATTCTGGCTGTAAAATGAGGAAAAGGAAAAGAGGAAAAATTAGGAAAGCAGCAGAGTATTCTTGCTATAAAGACACCCGGATGCTCCACTTTCCCTCACCATGGCTTCTTGATGCTTTTACTGTATCCAGTCTTTTGCCGGACTTTACAAAATGTTCCCAGTAAATCCCTTATTTTCTTCTAATGGATGATTAAATATGCAAAGACAGACACCGCTGTATTTCAAATTCTTAAGTGCAACAAGTGGAAAATGCCTTGTTTAAAAAGCTAATTGAAGTGAGCTCTGTTGAACCCCAGTCATTACAGCTCACGCTTACAGAACTAACGTGTTACGCAGCAAGGTTTATTAATTCGCATTTACTAGTGGTAAGTGGTTTTATTTTCTGTTAAGATTGGTGCAGGCATTAAAAACACCAAGTTGTAATACAGTAAAGCATGAACGCTCCTTCCTGGAGATTAAAATAAGAAGTTGGCATCATTCAACGTGAGAAAATAAGGGATAATGCGCAACTCCCAGCCCTGAACCTGCCTCCCTGGTTTCACTCAAGGTTTTACTTCACTACAGCCTTTGAGGAGCAGAACACAGCATGGAGTATAACCTTGCAGATATCATGCAGATATGGGGTATTCATTTCTACCTGAAATACTCAGGCAAGACAATTTAGTCTCAGAGTTACACAAAAAAAATGGAGATGTTTAAGTGTGAATGGGAGATGTGAATACAATCCCAAATGGCCAGTTCCTGTGGCTCTGCTTTTTATTTTACTTTCAAAGTATGTTTCTTCACTATCAAGAAAATATTGAACCTAGATGAGATACTACCAAATGCCATTTTACTATTTTGTCAAATATGGGGGCCTAAAGCAAGGCAGAAACTCGTTAGTGAGAGTTTTGGTGCATTTTTGCTGATTCCAGAAGCTCTAGGTGCTGTAGCTTCTGCTGTCTCCTTGTCACAAAATCAGGCAAGCATAGCAATTTTAAGTAGATATAAATAAATCAATGTCCCGTGTTTTTGAAACAGCACATTTTGCTGCAGCTGAAGGATAGTTTCAGGGGTAACAAACAAATGTGGCACCTCTCTGGATGAATCTGTTATGCAGTAATAAAGTTGGATCCAGTTTTAAGGAAAGGAAGGGAAAAAAAGCCTATTGGTGAAGAACAACTTCGAAGCCTCTTTTTACTAAATGAGAACAATAAGATAAGATGAAGACAGATTGCAACACCAACCTGAGCCTTTGTAGATGTCCATGTTAGCAGAGCATGACAAGCAGAAAGGAAAGAAAATTATATATTCATTAGTTTAGCTGCTGTATGATAATATTGCGAAGAAAAAAAAAGCAGAAAATCTGCTTAAAATAAAATTGCCACAATGTAAGGTTGCATTCAATTCTTCAATGCCCCCATCTTTCAAAAAAAAAAAAACCAAAAAAAACCCTTAAGCAGAAATCAGGCATTTATTTGTGAGTGAATGAAAAGCACGACTATGCTGAAGAATAAAGCAGAGCTCATTCAGCTTCATCCAGCAGTCCTTTGGATTTCGTAAGTGTGTCTCACAATCAAAGCCTTAGGAAAATAAAAAAATTAAAAAAAAAAATCCATGAAGCTTAACCTGAAATCTGGTAAGAACCCCCACAATTATGTAATATCAATCAGATACGAAAGGCTTTCAGACATTTAAATCTTAACTGGGTGGCACTGTCTTTAGCGAAGCCTGCAGATGACAAGCAGAAGGCATGCCAGGCAGCACGCAGCCAGCTGGCCTTTATCAGGTGGGACCCGATCTCCACGAACACCATCAATAACTCAAAGTAGATTTCGCTACGGAAAAAATAATTAAATGATAAAAACGCGGTAACATGGGCATACAGCTGTGCGGGGGCGGTGGACACCAAGATCTCCAGGGGTTCGCCGGCAGCGCAGGAGCTGCGCTATTTAAGTCCGTATCAAACCGTCCTGCAGCCTGCAGGCAGCCTCACTGAAACAGCACGGACAACGCAAACATCAGCTTTCACTAACAGAGCCCAGGCAGCCCGGCGCTCCCGCTCCTCTCATCCGATCGAAACGCCAAACGAAGCCCACCCAGGCGTGCGCCTGGAGCCATCGGGCTTGGGGGACACGGGGCTCCTGAGCGAGCCTGCGACCGCCACCGTCCTCTGCCCAGCCAGCCTGCGCTCCCCAACCAAATCACAGCGTTTCAGTAGGTCAAAAACCTGCCCAGTGTGATATGAGCCAGTGATTACTAGATCCAGGAGCCAAGTCGTCTGTCACATGAAATGAAATAAATGCCGGTACTAAACACAAACAGTCCCAAAGAAGCACTTTCTTTGTAGGCATCTGTACAATAGGCAATTTAAAGAAAAGACCATCAGAGCTTACTGCTAAGTTAAAAATGATGCCTCGGAGACAAAGTTTCAGCCCTAGTCTTTCTTTTAAGAGATTTTAAATCATTTCAAGGTCTAAAACCTTCAAATTGATATTCTATCGGTTTATTTTCACGTCTTAAGCAAGAATGAATTAGCATGGCAGAGCAGTCACACGTTTGTCCTTACATAGTATGATCTTGGACTGACAATTTTTCCACACGAGATTTAAAACCGGTTAGCCAACAAAAACAATTTGATCGATAGCACTATAGACAAGAAATAGAAGAGACAGGCAAGTGTCAGGCAGTTCAAAGTTATGTTTTCTGAAACACACTTCCATGAGACTACACCAAAGGCTGAAAGCAGAGAGAACTACAAACTGCTCCTGGGGCTGCCCGCAGTCACAGCAAGAAACAGTCCAGTTTGAGGTTCCTGCAAAAGCAGGAATAGAAATGCAAACCACCTCGTAATCTGATTGTTTCATTAGGATGAGACTGTCAATCTCTCCCCAGTCCGCTCAGCAGCAGGTCTGATTCCTCCTTAGCAGCATCCGGAGAGAAACGGATGCTCATAGGGAGAGCAGGACAGACGCTGACGGATGAGTGATAGATCCCATAGCTTCAGAGCTCGGAAAGATCACCCACAGCCTGATTTGTAA
This sequence comes from Haliaeetus leucocephalus, assembly GCF_000737465.1. Lineage (NCBI taxonomy): Eukaryota > Metazoa > Chordata > Aves > Accipitriformes > Accipitridae > Haliaeetus > Haliaeetus leucocephalus. The sequence continues at coordinate 3,922,926 of NW_010972887.1, read as the reverse complement.
CTGGAGCTGGAAAATTTTTCTTAGAAGAGCAAGTTACTGCAGAAGCCAGGATATTTGACAGCCTGTTGCATCGCATATTTGTGGTAGCTGTCTTACTGCCAAGACAGGCAGATGTTAGTACTGTGTTTAGATGCGGCATTAACTTGAGCAATTTTCTCTGTATAATTACAGGTAACGCAGACCTCCTAGCAGTGCTGCTGAGAGGCCAGCCTCGTGACAAGGCAGCTGAATTCACAGATTTGAAGGCAGCTACAATCACACCACTGCACACTTAGAAATTCTGCAATTGTTACAATCTGACAGTTTTTATTGATATTTCTTACAGGAGGATCCAGATGGGAAAGATTTAGGCACAGAAAAGCCGGGTTTTCTTTCCCAAATGCATACCTTCAAGAAAAGTGATGTGCTGCAGAGAGAAACCGTGCTTCTACCTGTGACCGCTCCCCAGCAAGAACATCCATATTTAATAAACTAAAGGCTCCCTTGAGCCAAAAGTTAAATTCTACCCAACCTACTTCAAACATCAGAGCGCACGTATACTATCCCCTGAGCCAAAAGATAAGAGGGAAGTGCTTCCGAGCCACTACCTTGCGGGGTAGCTGGTGTCTCTGTAGTTCTGGGTATCTTTCTTCTGCATTTCCATTCCTTTCTTTCAGAGCAGGGAATATATATTTTCACATTCCTACATTTCGGTCATTGGCCCGTATTTTGAGGTTAAATGCTTTACATGGACCTGTACAAATTACATGAATCAATGGAAAGTCTTCTACTGACTTCCACTGTTTGGGTCATGCTATAGCAGGCAAGAAACATCTGAACATTTATAGGTATATCACTAAAATTTAGGAAAAAAAAGTATTGATCATGGTGAATTTTTGCGGCAGTACCTATTTATTTAAAATGTACATCAACAGTGCCTATATATATTGCTGGTTAATGAGAAGCTATATAAAAACCAAACAGACATTTTTGGAATAGATCAGACCAGGAACGACTGCATAACTCTACACATGCACTTGTTCATGCTCCGCAAACACCAGCATCTAGCGCATAGTTATGTTTCCTTTGTACCTTGCTTTTAAGGATTTTAGGAGTGTCTAACTATTGGAACCCTACCAGCAAACAGAACTCCTTATTTGTTCATGTACCAGTGGGTAACGTACCCCGTAATAACCACCACCAGCGCACCAAGTCCTGCTCTGTACCACTGCAGCATTCAGGAAGGGTATGTCAGGGCACGAGTGATTCAGCAGTTCTCACACCTCTGCCATTCCCCGGAGCACCACCTTCACGCATCCATGATTCTGGAAATAATGGAGTGAAAAAGGCTGTTTCCCTAAACAGTAAGTAAAAGGAGAAAGTAGAAAGTAAATGCATATGGAGACTACGCAACACAGCTGTGCTTTGCAGTGTGTCGTACACACAAACCGCTCTACCTGAAACCTTTCAGAGAATTAAATAATGCAACAGAGCAAAGAGCATGTGGTATAAATTAGAGGACACAGTAATTTAAAGATCATGCAAAGGGTCTAAAAGAAAGTATTCTCTCAGCCCATAGCAGATGAGAAAGAGAGGAAAACTAAAAGGCAGAGGCAAGAAACTGAAGTTGAGTGGCAGATCTGAAAGGAACTGAAGAGTCAAAGAAATAAAGAAAAGGGAAACACCATTACTCATCACAGAAACCACACAGAGAAAGCCCAACACTAAAAATAGTCAATTTACGATAGAGGGAATTGTAGGAAATGAAAGATCACCAATGGGGTGAAGGAAAGAAAGGCGAGACAAACTTTTAGTGATGGGCACTGGCTCGGAAAGTTTGGCCAACAAGGAGGGCAAACGTGAAGAGACACTTGAAATAACTTCTGGGGCAATGGGGTTATTTAGGAATGATGGAGACAAGATTGCCCAGCATTCTTCAGAAGATGCAAGGCGAGAGAGCTGGAGGAGGAAAAGGAAAAAAAACCAGTGAACTGCATAGCAGTCAGATAAACTTTTATTCTTGGAAAAATATTTTCCTACAGACATTATCTATAAGCAGCAGAAAATGACAAGGAGATGAGTAGCAGGCAGCATGGGTTTGTCAAGAACAAACTGTGTGAAATCATTCTGATGTTCTTCGGTAACAGGATAACAGATGCTGTGGATAGGGATGAAATGGCAGGTATTATGTTGACTTGAGTAAGCCTTTCACACTACCTCTCAGGCTAAGAAAATACGGTCTGGGTGAATCCAATACTCGGTGAGTACAAAGTACGTTGGAAAATCATACTCTGAATAGTTAATAGTGTAAAACGGGCAAGAAACCTCACGCGTGGCTCTACAGAGCTTTACATTCTGTATCCAGTCATATTCCTTGTTTTCACTAATTTGGGGCTGATGGATTGAAAATTATTGTTACTGACTCTGCAGATGCTTCCAAGGCAAGAGGGACAGTGACGCAACAGGAGGACAGGAAGAAAATTCAAAATGGGCTTTATGAATTGGAGAAATGGACTGAAAAACGGGTTGAAAGAGAAATACAGAACTACAGCAACAAGAGATCGACCAGTCAACAGCGCGAAGACAGGATGAGAGACAACCAGCCCCTTAGTGGTTAACACTGCCCTGGTTCCAGAAGTTGTAGAGAACCATAAAGAGAATGTGATTCAATAATAACATAAAAAGACAAGGCAAATGTAGAGTTTGTAAAACACTGAAGTACCATTTCAGCTATGGCACAGATTTAGCTTGGGAAGCGTGTCCAGATGCGTGCACCCAAGTTTATGAGGAATTTGAAGGATTTGAACCAACTGAGAGCCAACAGATGACAGTAAGATTAAGAAGACCAGAATCAAATTGCCAAGGTGAGAGATAGCATTTCCACTGTTGCTTTACAGGTAAACATTTAAAACACCAGCATAATTAGTGACAATCTATACCATGGCAGGTCTGTCAATGAAGCATGGTATCATTGTCAGATAAAATAGCAATACTGAGCCATAAAAAGAAATAACTCTTCTGTATCATACCAGATGCAGAGTAGCAGAAAGATACCTGAGAGAGCTTTAAAGAGATATTCCAGCAGCTTGAAACCATCTATCTGCAGCATCACTGAGCTCTGTGCTGGCTAATTCAGTGCTGCCTTGAATAAATCACAGACTGCCAGACTGTATCTTGGAAACCAGGGACTCTCTTATACCTCATACTGGAATAGGGCGGTGAAATTACCATTATATTAAATATTAACAGCACTGTTATCACACTGCTTACAGTCCTAGCTCCTCCTTGTAAAAGTAACATTGACAATGACAGTGGTTAAAGAAACCCAGAAAAATAATTCAAGGTCTGTAAAGCTTGCCTAAAAGTAACAAAATAAAGAATCCTACCTCTTTGGTTCAGGTGCGGGGTGGGGAAGAGGAGACTCGACCATTTTGGGGAATATACAGAGAGGATTTCTCTTAGAAGAGCTCTTTTTAAGCTAGCAGTTAAAGATATATGTTCCCAAGACTGAGAATTGTAGTTAGACAAATTCATATTCAAGTTATGAAAAAGAGGGAACTTTTCAGGCATGAAGGAAATTAATTACTGGATCACCTTATCCAGGGTAAATCCTCCTTCAGAGGAAGTGTGTGCCAAGGTGGGGCGCCTTTCTACAAACCTGCTCCAACTCCACAGGTAGGCAGGGATTTGACTGCAGTCACGTAGCTTATGCTATACAAGAGGTCAAAACAGACCACCATCATCATCATGGTATACACCTAGTCTTAGGATCTCTGAATGAGGAACTCCACACAAGACCTCTAAATCATGTATTAAACATTAAGGGAGCACCACATTTCTTAACCCATACTACACACTTAAAATATAAATTGTACATTAAATTTGAAGGGATGCCTGTGTGGATTTTACACACATTTTGAGAGGTTGTCAAAAAAAATAATTCTACATTATAGACCAGAAGTGCATTGGAGTTCAGCCAGTCCGTTTGTCATCCGATAAATGTTGATCGCACAAAGATGACAATATTTTATTTACTGCATCAGCTCTAGCTACTAAATCATAACCAAGAGAGGAGCTGGAATTGAGAAGAGAGAACACCTTTTAGCTAGGTCATGATGTTGCCAGTAGCATGCACAATGGAGGAGGAAAACAAAAAAAGCAATCATTTAAATAAAGCAAACACTCTCTTGGCTGCATCTGTTCATCAATGACTTCTGCCATTTCTCAACTGTAACTCTGCTGTGGGTAAAATAGATGGCATACTTGGAAATGCAAGTTGGACCCTCCTGCCTCTGGATAGAGGCTTCCAGGTCTTTGGTTTGCTTCTCAGCCAACAGCTCCTGCTGGTTTTTGTTACTAACACCCCTTGCTTAGCAATGCATCCGTGTCCCTCCTGACACAGGTCAGTGTGTGGTACCTGGCACATGGATAAGTGTATGCATGGACATCACTAAGAATAAATATGAGCTGATCGACAGGAAAGTGAAAAGAAAGAAAACAGGAAGAACAATTGTAATTGCATGTGAGCAAAGAAGGGCAAATATTCACTGTACAGAAATGCATTTCAGTGAAAAGAAGAAAAAGAAGAGAAATGTGGTAACAAGGAATGCTGGCAGTGACATAAAAGGGGTAAAGGCAAGGAAAAGACAAAGGAAAATACTAGAGGAAGAGGCTCTCTGTGTTTTACAAACACTTGACAAAGTACAACACAAAGCAAAATACGTCTGAGGCAGGACAGAGGCACATGGAGAGGCAATGCCAAAGGTAGTTTGCAATAGGAAATACATGGAGCCCTCCTGGGCTCTACTTCAGCTGTTTCTTTGTGGTTTGGTGAGTCCTGTAACAGCTTCTGATTACGTGAGACACGTGCAAAAGATCAGAATACTTGGAAAAGAAGCAATGTTTAAAAGGCTAATGCTTTTATACCTATCAACTGACAGTTTAATATTGACATTAGTGCCATCATTTGCTCTACTTACGAAAAATAGACAAGGCTCCCATGGTTATTTTCAGCTTATTGTACAACGTCGCTTTTGGAAATCTTTCAGTGAGCAATGCAGGCGTTAGAGTCAAGCTGCATCCGCTTTGTATCAAAGCTTCTCCCACAGTGCAGCTGCACATCAGCGTGTAGGGTCCAGGCCCATACGTTTCTACGGTTGCTTTAGGCCTGCTGAGCCAACAGACTATGCACCCAAATCCTCCTTGCCCATGCATGCTGAACTGGGAAACAATCCACATTACATTACCTTTCATTTAGACTGATAAATAACTTAGAGATGAATACTAGACAGAAAGGAAAGTAACTGCTCACTCAAACTTGCTTTTAAAAATACTTAAGCATGGCATTAAATTTCTCTCAGTGTTTATCATATAGACATCAGACAGTTTGCAAATAACATTTTTAATCGCCAAATGTTGACAGGGCTAGACTGTGAAAGACCGACATACAGCACATCATTGTTTCAGATGGGTATAGAGAAATACACCCTGGGTAGAGATCACTAAAATACACTGCATTTGGTATAAGTAATAGTTTGGGTTGGTTTTGGAGTCTTTTTTTTCAGATGGTGTAATGGACTAATCCAGCTGCCTTCTGTTACCTTCTATAATATCAACAAAAATGATCAGAGAGGAAAAGTGCCAAACAAATTCCCTCTTGTGCACCATGGAGATGATAAAAAACCCAATCAACTGAGTAACACTGGTATTTCTGCTTGTGTATATTTAGACATGGAAATACTTTTCTTGATAAAACCAAAAGACATTACAATTTGGAGGAAAACAGAAGCCTGAGTTAACATGTTTCCCTCTTAAATACCATGAACAATGTTTCTCAAGGATAATGCCTGACCTTCTAACTTGGGCAAACGCTGGACACCAATGATGCCAAACGAGGTTTATCACCATGACGGTCAGCAAAACCCAGGATATTCAAAATAAACAACCTGAACCATGAAATTTATGCCCCTCTGTTCCTGCCTGACTTCCTCATGTTGGACAGAGGGCTCTGGACCAGGACGTGCTCCTGTTAAACACAAGGAATGTGAGCGGGCGGCTGCAGTGCGCTGCCAGCCGGCCGGCCCTTCATGAACATCTCCGAGTTGAGATTTCCCACACAAAAGAAAAGGGGATTTCTCTTCCTCACTCATCCAGAGAAAATGATTACGGCTGCACCTGAACACCACAGAGTGAAAACAACGCAACTAAGGAAAAAGCCTTATTGCACACTGGGCAGGAGCTGCATGGTTTTACACAACTTGCAGAAGACATCAGAGATGTCCCCACTGCTGGCACTTGAGATTTCCACCCAAAACCAGGAACGTGTACTCAGAAATGCCACCTCTCCGGTGCAGAAAGCCATCAGAGCCACCCAGCACTGTTGTTGCAGCCCCTTAGATCTGGCACAAAAGCAGCAGCAACTTGAAGTTGTTGGCACGTACAAAAGAGCATGAGGAACCACGGCATTCACATGGTCAACCTGAGAGAAAGGGGCCTCAAATCTCCTACCTGCCTGCTGGAAAAGATGCTTTGATGCTTTCCACAAATTACAGTCTTCAAGTTTTTTGCACTCCTGGTGTCAACAAGACACATCACCAGTGGGGAGGACTGGGGCAGAGAAAATGCCAATAACTGACACGGGGGCAGAGAAAATGCCAATAACTGACACTATTTTAATGGCTGTGCTTTTAAGACCTCCTGAGGATGAGGCTAGATGCCACAGTGGGTAAAATACCCCTTTCCTTGGGGACAAATTATGGGACGCTTAAAGAAAATTAGGTTAGGTACTGAAGGAAGACCCCAGTGGTCTCCGGCACAGGTATGTGTAATGGCAGCTTTAAAATACAGAGAACAAACCAGGATACAATAAGATAAGATTATCTTTGCTGGGTGCAGTAATACATGCAGTCAGACTTCTTCGTAGCATATCTACTTATAACAAATGACATTTGTAACAATTCTAATGATAAGAATGTATGCTTTTGTTAGGAATTAGCCCCCTCGGTCTGAATGCTTACAGAAGCCTATCTTTCTTGGTGTTCTCACAGCAATGTGATACTAAGCATTCAGACTTTTCTCTGCTGCGTTGTCTCTCTTGGATTGTTTTCTTTGTGAAATTCCATTTAAATGTGCTCTGGGTGCGGCAGAAACAAACATACCTCAGGATAAGTTATAGGCAGTTAGACTGTACTCAGCACAGCTCAGCAAGTGAACGCAGCATAGTTTTACCCATGCAGCATGGCATGGCACCTAACCACTGCTGCCGAGAAGCAGAGGACTTCACTGATGTGACCCCATTTCATCTCTACCGATGACATCACATTGCACCACAAACAAGCCAACGTCTGCGGGCATCTCTGCAGGATGCCATGCTGCAAAGTACAGACGTAGCAATAGCAGAGAGGGGAAGTAAGCACGTCTCCAGTGAGGTTGTGTTTTCCATCGGGCTGGCATGGCAGCAGAGAGGCGAGCACTCATCCGACATGGCAGAAATAACATGGCCATTCCCACACGTGCTGTACAGCATGCACGCAGTTATTCTTCTTCTCCATAGCTCCACTCCAACAGCAGGATTACACGCAGCAGTAATCCACACCCAGGCCTCTGGTAGCACCTAACGAACTTGAGAAACTCTTGAAGGAAGAATTAGTTTGCTCCTGTTTCAATAGCTCTTTCTATCTGAAAAGGGCATTGTTGTATAGGTTGATTAGCTAGGAAGATTTTTCCTTATAGTCAGCCTCTATCTCCACTCTTTTAATTCCACTCCATTACCCTTGCTACACCCCTGGGCCCCATGCTGTAGAACCACTGTCTTTCTTTGATATTTACACCTTTTACGCGTTCAGGAACTGTTACGAACCCCCACAGACACCACTCAGCCCCAGATGCCTTTTCACACCAGTGTTTGGCTCTTCCCACTCCCCTAGCAGCTGGATAATACAGCTGGCGTTAAATACAGCACAAACTCCCACTCAGAAACAGCCTGGGCAGCACAGAGGGGCTGCATGCCCCCCCCCCCCCCCCCCCCCCCCCCCCACCTCCTCTCTATCGCCCACGCCCC
>NW_010972887.1:3765601-3914878 GCF_000737465.1 Haliaeetus leucocephalus | reverse complement strand
CGGCGGCCCCCCAGGGGGGGCCCCCCCCCCCCCCCCCCCCCCCCAAGCCCTTGAAGTCTTTAATGTAAGCACAGACAGGTTTATCCAGAGTTTGATGGAAAACAGGAACATACCATTCAAACATCACATTGCTTGCTCTCCCCTGGCTTCTTCGCTCATTTGCTGTGTTCTTCCCATGGATTAAAGGAGAAGGCAAGCTCTCTATCTAAGTTTATTACACAATTCAGTTTTATATCAGCATATTTAACTTGTTTACGCGGAACTCTGCTGCCTTAGCAAAGAACCATTGAGCTGAGTCTTACGGGATTAAGTTCAATATTTTCTCTTAATTGGGCCACACTGGCTCCTAGGATGCTCTGTGTTGCTTTTATCTGAATCCTCCCACAAACTGGAATTGTGTATCTCAATACTGCATAACTGTTTTTACTCTTCTCTGAGATAAACCTAAGAAGATTAGACTAGTCGGCTTCTCTTAGGTTCCTGCAGATTATCACGTGCAACATAACTGCCCCCATGTACGTGTCCCTTATCTCCCTCCAACACTTCCCAGTTTTGAATGTTTCTGATTATATGATAGAGCCTGAAAAATAGCAAAGGTCTCCCTCTGTGTTTTGCTCTTTCTAAAAATGCACTCGTTTTCTCATTCTTTCCTTCACCTGTTCCTTCTTCAATATACCATTTGGGACAATAATGTGATAGCATTTATTGCAATCGTTGTTTGATATATATGGGCTGGTTTTCCAGAATCACTTGGTCTGCCAAGCATCGAGATTCATCATAGCACTTGATTTCAGAAACCTGGAGGCAAGGAAACATGCAAGATTTCCTGGAAGTCAGAAGAAATCCAAGGACTAGCCCCTACTGCCTAACCTCGCTCTCCTTAGGCTGCAGTATATTTCTCTGTAGAAATTATGATTATTTAATATGTACAGGAAGAACAACGTGATGCTAAAATGCAAGTGCCCCAAGGCACCTCAGAAACTTTAATCATACTTTCAGATGCAATCAAGCAGTGGGAATCTAAGTGTCAATGGGACTTCACCATGGGGACACATTTGTGCCAAAACACCATCACCCTGCCTGGGCTCCCACACTCCTGCCCACATCAGGAAGGCCAGCTGGCTGATGGGTATTTTATTCGTGTTAAATCTTTATTCAAAATGTACAGCCTTGTATATGTAGGGCACAGAAGTTTCTGCAGGAGAAGTAGGTCAATGAGTTGGCCTTCAGTTCAGTGGGAGGTAACTTCTGAGAGCAGACACCATAACGTGAGGCAGGGAAATTATGGCTGTCTCAGGACAACGCAAGCCAATGATGGAGACTGCCAAGATCAGCTGGGGGAGATCCCAGCCTCTGGCACAGCGGCAGCGGAGCTGTCAGGTATCGATTCATATCAGCAGGCAAGGACTGGGACAGCTCAGTCGCCAGTTCAGCCCAGGATCCCTGGGGATCAAGGGTCTTCCTGAATTATTTATGTGGCTCAACACGTGATCTTTGGTCTTTAGATTATCTGATTCCACTCAGCCACCTCCATAATATATATTTTTTTTCCTTTTTATCTCTTGCCCCACTCTCCCAGTGAAACTTAATTTTCTCTCTTCTTTTTTTTTGTTCAGCCATGTGCTGAATCCCAGATAACTGTCCCTTCTTAGAGGAATATATATAATAGGTGTCCATTTTCCCAATAGCAACATCTAATAAATGCACAGCTTAAAATCACAAATACTAAAGATAAAACATTCTTGAATAATGTCAATATAAATTTCCAACTCGTTCAATACAGTATTAGTTTCAGTATGACAAAGTCTTGTTTTAAAACAGTTATTTACAGGGTTTTCATCAGGTTACCTGGGATATTATTTCACTGTGCATAGCTCTTTTCTCCTTAATATTCAGCCTAAACCACCTCTGAAATCAGAGCTGAAAAATATCTTGGTTAATTTGATGTTTTAAGTGTCAGTACAATTTCCAGAAAGTACAAGAATTACAGAGGTTGAAAGAATCACTCCAACTTACACCTCAGCGTTAGTTCATAATGAGTTTTAAGATATCCTTTGAGAACAAAATGTTTTAGCCCCAAGTTTCAATAAATGTAGCTTTGAATTTGGGTGACCACTCATGATTACTTGCACTCCTGTTTGAACACCTTAAGTGACCATCACCATGCTACTGGTTGCTGCTGTCTCAGCGGCAATAGTCTGCTCCCAGTCATGGTGCTGTAGGTGGTTTACAAACCCCTTTTCTTATTCCGTGCTGTGAACAGCAGCGTGCACGCTGTCAGCGACGCATCCCCCAGGAGAAGAGAGCTAACTGCTGAAGGACGGTGGGACCGTAAACCCTCTCTAGATCATCACGTACAGCATGTCATTAATATGCTCCACGTACTGTAACTTCAGCGGCAGAAGAAAAGGGAGTGATTCCAAAACTGGTGCGGGGGCTAAAAAGCACTTTCGTTTCGATTTTCACTGTGGGAACACGGAGTTACGGAGGAGCCAGTAATTACCAACTTGCGTGAGACATCATTTGTTTTGTAACTGCTAACTTATCATCTTGAGTGGACTTCTGTCTCTGCAGCCCTCCAAGAGACACCTACTGTAAGCTCCACTAATTGGTCAAGCACAAGAACTGCTGTCAAAAATGTGCTCAGTAGGCATTTTCTTATAAAAATCTATCAGAATGTCAGCTAGAAGTTTAGCCCTCAGAGATAAAAAAAATGGGAAAGGAATTTACGAGTTTGACAGGATTTTACTGTAAAAGTTAAGGGAAGTGATGATGGTTTGGGAGAGACATGCAAGAGGACAACTGATTGCTGCAAATCCAGTACAATTATATTGGGGTCAGCCACTGGCAAGGCACCTGTCTGAGGTTTAGCATTGCACTAATGGAAGGCAGTGATTTCCCAGACATCACTCTGACATATTTTAACACAGGAGGAAATGGTCAAACAATATTTGGATGCCTCTGCGAGGATTTTTCTATTTTCTACGGACTTTCTATGAAAAATGAATTCAGACATATTCAAACACTACATTTGCAGAGTCTTGTAAGTTGCCAATAACTGAGAACAGTGTTTGGGTGTGCCAATTTTTCTGCCATGCATATCTCCCTGTCAAAAATACAAGAGGTTCAGTAATACAAAACCACAAGAAAATGTAGCTGCTCTTATCGAAGTTAAGACATTTGGCCAGTAAAGACAGCACTGTACTTGTTCAAAAAAACATAGTGAAATGGCTCAAAAAAAAAATGTTTTTGGCCATAAACATGGCCAAATCCACACTTGAGGACACGTATTTACAGAAGAGCTCACTGCATTGCAAACAAGTAACACACATATATAAAAAGGTACATGCATTAATGCAATTTCTTGCATTATACAGAGATCAAGCCACCGCTGCAAGAGAAGGAGCATGAAGTCAAATTTATTTCCAAAAATCAGTTTAATGCTAAGCTGCAATCTCATTTACCTAAAAATAATGAAGGAGGGGGAAACCCACCCAAAATTATGATTAAAATGAAGAGAAAAGAATATTTACCAGATGTTCAGGCTCTCCACCTACCCTTTATCTTTCTTGATGTCTGACACTTTCTTTCATTTTAAAAATGCATTAATAAGATCATGGATCATAACAGTAAAACTGGTGGTATTAAAACCCTCTAATTTAGGCTTCTAGTTAAGGCATGTTATAGGCATTCACCTCCTTCCATTGGCTATAGAAGCATGTCAGCCTCCCAACTTTAAAGATTAATGAGAATACATCCACAGTGTCTTTTTCTTTTAATTTTCCTTTAACCTCCAACTTACCCTACCCTAGAAGCTAAGCCATTCCTATTTCTTTTTCCCTTGTCCTGCTCAGCACTGTAGTCCCATACTTTAGCTAGTCCTATACATTACTGCTGTCAACGATGAGTTCAGTGAGCTTACTTCTTCTGTTGACACTGGAAGATGCACATAGAAAATCACATGGGAAGCAAAATACTCAGCTCTCTCCTTTTTCTCCATCTCATTCTTACCTCAGCAACACATCAGGGAAAGTCAGGAGCTGCTAAACAGCCTTACTACAGGTAATTACCCACTCATATAAACAATATTGCTGCCTGCCCTTTCTATCCCCTCCTTGGTGTCTTCCTACAGGAATAAGCAGCCAGCCCTACACCAGTGGTAAATTAGGTGCTTAGTTTTTGTTTAACTCTTGTTTAACCAGATGTGAGATCCCTGGGCTCATCCTGAAAATGTAAGAAATGCTATGCCAGGAAGCTGATGAGGTTCATCAACCATCCATATTTAGCTTTATGGTAAATGAAGGAGGAAGGGGAACTGACAGCTGAAGAAGAACCTATATACTGGGGGAAAGGACCTGTATTACTCGTGCTACATCAACACATGGACAAGATCAGCTAAACCATCAGTAAAAATGACACTGAAATAAATAACCATTAACACTTTTGCGGAACTGGACGAATGGCGAGATCACAAGAGCCTTTGCCAAGCAGGACACAGGCAGAGGCAAGGAGGCAGCACATGGAAGAGAATGTAATGAAAAGAGCTTCCCCAAACCAGGAGTCTCATGAATTGTCAGACTAATGTCAGCAGGGATATCATCTTAAAATGGTATTTGAGAGAAGGTAAGGTAATGCTTTAAGGAACTAGAGAGGGAAGTTTTGTCCATGCGTGGAGGCAGTGTGGGACATGGCCCAAGGTGCATGGGGAAGAGGGGAGCAAGCAGGTGGCTGAGGCCGACGTGGGACGTAGCACAACTGTATAGCGCATCCAGAGCAACAACAGGGCTTCACACTGGAAGGAGGCAGAGGCATGGACAAGTTCGATGGGCTGATGTAGCCGAGGAGAGGCAGAGCTTGTGGGGCTGAGTGGGAGAGCTGTAATTCTTGCAAGAGGCAATCGTACATAAAAATTGCCAAACCCCTTGCAGCACGTTCTGCGACTCCAAACGCAGAGATGCTTTTCTGCGCCTTACAGTGGTCCTGCACAGGCGCTGGGGGGATTCTTCTTTTCAAGGGAAGGTTTGAGTTCACACTCTTTTGACTCTTAACACAGTTTACAAAACCACAATGGAATATTTTTTCCCTGATACAGAGAGCAGAAAGCAACAGAATTACGAGCTGGGCGAGATGAAAACTAACTACTGCATGCAAGATACCACCTCCGAGGCAGGAGAGGGGAAATATATGCAAACATTTCTTGCTTCTGCCAAGGATCAGCCAAATCTGCAAAGCTGGAGCCTGCTCTCCTTTTCATTGGGGTTTTTTTTTTGTAATCCTATTAGAAAATCATTCCTGACTTCCAATAGTGTGAGATATTGCAGAATCAGATCTAGAATATGTTAATGTCATGAGAATAACGATTACAAATCTTGGAGGTACTTTGTATGCTGCACAAGTACATCTTGGATTACAGGCTTCCTGAATCTGAATTTGTTTTCTGATTTTGATGCTTTTACTTGTGCTTTCTGGTACATATGCCACTACACTTTTTACTGCAATTATTGCAGTAACTACTTTAACAATTTTTAGTCTTTCAGATTTGATTTATTTATGGAAGACTTCTTTTTTAATTAAAGTTCTTAAAAGTTGCTGCCAAGGACTTTAAAATTTAAGGATTTGATTTAAGCTACCAGAACAAGGCATTCACGATCATATTGAGATCCCGGTTTCTTCTTTTCAACACCAAAGCGCAATTATATCTCTGTAATAGTTATGCTGAATATTAAAGGGAGCGATTATTACGGGGCATTTTAACTATCTGGACATTAAAAACCTAAAAGCACTAATCATAATTCCTTTGCCATATTAAAACATCACATGAGTAGAGCAGGAGCTGCACTAAAGCAATAGTCATTAATCAGTATTTAAAATAAGACTGTTGCCAAATCATCTCTTAGGCTTAATTTCCTTGAGCAGTATCATCCCACAGAGAAAAGTCTGGAGTATAACCTGACATATTACTGTTCTTCCAGAGATTAGTCCACCATTGGCAATTGCTCACCTGCATTAGCTGGCCCCCGCAACACTGGTAGAACCTCTCCTCCAGCTTACAGAGGCACAAATGTCAAATTAAATACCCATCTGCCTTCCGAGCCAGCCCAAGGCTGCTCAGTAATGTAGGCAAAATTGAATGAGTTATTTTGCCCTAACTCTACAGGCTGCAAAATTGAATTTGGTGGCAGCAGCAGAGCTCGATCCAAGAGAGGGCAGAGAGGACTGACAGCAGCCAGCGACAGTTTCAGGAGGCAAGGGTGGAAGGAGGGGAACAACTCTATTTTAGAGGCCACTGATTTGGGGCAGCTGGAGGAAGAGAGCATCCGTGCTTCCAAGCACCAGCGAATGCCAGTTCTGGCTCCTTGCAGAGCCTCTCCTGCCTGACCCTCATGCAACGCCACCCCAATCCCCCGTGCCCAAGCAGCGGGTCCCCACTCCGTCAGGCACAGGGAGAGCCCCCGCCAGCTGCCACCGTTGGGAACGGACCCCTCACCTACGTCTGCAGCTTGCCCATCAGCCTCATGTTTTCACTTCTCTCCACGCTCCATACCAATGAAAAACCTGGCAAGAAAACCCTTAATAAAAAATTAGTAATCTAACCATTCTAATAAGAAAACCTCTACTAAGACTTAGAGGGCACAACGCTATAAGGGATAGCATATGGTCGTGCCGCAGGTCTGTGCCAGGTTGGGTCAAACTTTCTGAAGTTATGAGCTAAGTGCCAGTAGCAAATTTTCCCACCTGATGGTGATGATGAACTTCTTCCCTCCCTCCTTCTAGCTGGAAATGTTCCCTGAAAAGGTACTTTCATCTGCAAAGGCAGAAGCCATGCGTCCCTGCCTGCTAGAGCGCACTGCACTAGAGTACACATGTGTACTACTTACCATACCATCTACATGTAGTGCTCCTGCCAGAGCACATCACTGGTGATTTGTGTTTGTACGGTGTTAAAAGCTCGCGGTTCAAACAAGAAACAAAAAAGCTGGTCGCTAATCCAAAGATGTTACGTACTATTTAATATATACATTGCGCTGAGGAATAACTATATAGAGACAAGGAGTTAGCTGTCTCTTTGCTATGCCTTTCATAAGTTTGCTCCCTCCACTTATCCTCCTTTTTATGGGGCACAGGAGAGCTATCCCTCAGCTCGCCTGCTTTTCTTTCTTCCTCTCTTGTCCACAGCTAATTTTATCTCCCCCATGGCTTCAACTTATATTTTCAACTAGCACTTACACTGTCATATCTGAAGTGTTCCTCTCCAGCCACCACATTATTTTAGCCCATCTCACTCTCACTTCAGTTGTCCCCACTTTGCTCTGTCAATGACACCAGCGAGGAGCACTCATGTCTGAACTCCTGTTATACCTTTCTTTATGCTGCCCCCCCTGGAATACTTAACTGGAATTAATATGAAATATCATTCCCTTTCACAGCTTTCAGTACTTTCTCAAGATCCACTCCTGATGTAAGCCTCACCTCTCCCTCCTAAAACCAGCCAGACATGACATCTAGGTTGCATGACTCCTGGCAATACTGGATGCTATTTATTGTACTTGTTCTTTCAAAAAATAACATTGCAAAAATAGCATCACCATCCCGTTATGTCTACTGTTAACAGGCATGACCAAACAATCTCAGCACTACCACCCTTTTCATTGCTCTTTGATCCCTTCCCATTGTTTTATGATTTTTTTTTTTTTTTTTTAACATTTGGTTCAATACTGATAGGCAACCACTTCTGGGGGAAAAAAAAAAAATCTGTCTTATGTGTATATTCAGCAACTACATCAGTGAAGGCATTACCATAAAACTGATAAGAAAGAGCGCTAAGAGCTAGTTCTCCTGCTTTAATCCATTTACCCTACTGTGCCTTCCAGTAGTCAAAATGAAGATATGTCCATAGGACCCAGCAAAAAATCAAATTTACATACCACAATAAGACATGGAATAGTTACAACTGCAATTGCTTAAGGATAATTTAGCCTATTATCCCCCCTTCTGTCTTACGTTGAAGTGTCTGGGCTATTGGTAAGAGTTGATGCACCGAAAAAAAAGTATATTTTATGTGACAAACAGAAGAATGCTTCATTAATTTAGAAGAGTCATGAAGAATAAAAGGAATTGCAAATTAAAAAGAGAATGCAGTTGTTCAGGGGATTTGGATACTTGTGGTATTTGTTCTGGGACCAAAACAATGCTTCTTTTAATAAAGCTGTCATTGTCACATATCATATAAATGGCTACTTTTCAGCCCAAAGCACCATACAAACAATGAACCCAATCTGGCAGTCATTACTTAGTCTTCATGCTCATTAGTTTTTTATCTAAACTAGTCTGATCTGATCAGATTTCCTCATCTGTTGTTTAGGCAAGGATCTGAATGCATTTTATCAGGGTATATCTGTTAGCCTTGCAAAATAGTTTAATGTCTCTCTAATACTCAGTATAAACAGCATTACAATATATAGGTTCTCTCTTGTAAAAGATGCATTTATTCCTCTGAAATTGGCTTTTACTTGCTGTTCAAAGGAGAAAAAAGTCCTATGAAACACCTTTATGGTGAGGAATAAAAGAAGTGTAACTCTTAGGTAGCACAACTATAGTTTAGAAAGCACCTTCATAATCACGGTCTCTTTTATTTCAAACTTGTTACCTGATCTGGAGCACTCACTTCAGAAATGTCACTGCTATTTAGCAGTGAAGCCCTGTCTGGGTGTAGCTAAAACTTAGTGTATAAGTGTCCTTATTGAAACCCATTACCACACCAAATGACTGGGCTGTCTGACGAGAATCTGAGGTAGAAGACCAGAGGTGAAATGAATATGCAGACAGGACCACTGTTCCAGCTGCAGATAATTTGCCATTTAAGTGTATTTGAGACAGACAGATAGGCGAGACAGAACAGAGACACTTCCACTGACGTTGTCCATTTTGTGCTACTCTGCAGCCACATATTCCCAAATGAGTCCATCAAGCCTGACCTTTCAACGTTCAGCAGCTTAGGGGCTAAGTGGGAAAAAAATGACAATGGTATTTTACAACAGGAAAAAAGATGGAGTTTTTTCCTAGATTCACACTACTTATAAATGAAGACCTTTTTGAAAACTGTTTACGTGGGTCTTTGTCTTTATTATCTTTGAGCTCACAGCTAGCATCCCCAAAGGTGAACATTTTCAGAGAACAAAAAGGACAAACTAATGGCTGAAAGTTCTTCTTAAACTTTTCTATGCTATCTGTTATAAATCTGTATATGTTTATATTTGCTTGCTATAAACTGCATTCAGTAATAGCATCCAGGCCATTAACTTGTTTATTTTTCCATAGGACCTCTAAGAAAATTTTTCTCCTAATTAATTTTCTCAGTGACCTTCTGGCCAGCAACGTGCATTCTTATTTATTTTTCACGTGAACAAACATTCATGGATTTTATTTAATTACAAGGTGGAAAACATCACTCATTAAACACCAATTGCTAACATCTCTGCATTTCCCATGATGATACTCGCAGTTGAATTCTTAAACTTATGTTTAATTTAAGGCTAAAGAGTGGCAAGGTTGAACACTAAGCATAGGCGAATGCATGACCAAATCCTTGGCCAAAGGGCAATACCAAACAGCCAGAGGAGGAAGGCATCTTCAGCTTCTACGAAGCTGCCCACTCAGTGAAACCAAACTGAACTGCTCTATTGGTTTCTGTGCATTTCAACAGGATTTAAGTAATCTCAGTATCTTATATGTGTGTTTCCTTCCAACTGACCACTGGAATTTCTTACTGAATTTATGAAATTTTTATATGAGTATATTTAGGACAGTCAAAATAAGTAAACCGTGTACTTTCAACCTAGCTCATCCTTTCATTTTTTTTTCTCTAATACCTTTTCTGTGTATATCCACGGACATCCTAATACACACACATATCTTAATTCAAAGCCTGTATTAAAATACTTCTTTAGTTGTTCTACTGAAAAACCTAAACTCTTCCCAGCAAATTACAGTTCATGCATCAGGAAATAAATACAAACATTTGCATTACCTGCCGAAAAGCAGCACAGCACAGCTCTGTAAGGCTTTAAATAAAGATGACACCTAGCTAGCTTAAATTTCTTCTTACAGACATATCAATCAGGGGGGACTTACCTCAAGTCATGGAGATTCACCAGAGTGAGAGGTAAACGAGACTCGGTGAATTAAATTATTGAAGAAGTTTATCAAAAGCAGGCTGAAATTATCTGGAGACCAGACAGTAACACTGTGATGGTTCCATTGTGACGATGCTGGCGGGCAAGATGCTGCAGACCTCCATTTTAATATAAAAGCAGTGTTATTAGAGAGCTATTTTTTAACAAGACTTCTCAATTATTGGAGAACAAATGCTGCTAATAATAATATTAGAACCAGATATTCCCAAAACCAGTCACTGACAGGTTAACTCAGCCATTGAAACAAGAAGGTGATGTTATTCTAGATTAATTTTTGATAAGTAAGAGGAATAAAAGAGCTGGTTATAAAAATAAATTTGGAGTACGTGATTATATGCTGATTCTAAATTAAAGTATTCACCGACGTTCACAGAACCCTTAGAAAAGGCAGGCTGGCATTTTCGGTCACAGCTCTTGGCTCCAAAAGGGCAACTTCTGCACAGCAAGGGAACCAGCCGGGAAGTCACTAATCACAAGGTTGAAAGATCTGCCTGGGGAAGGAGACTGGAGTTTTTCAGTCAGAGATGCCAATGCTTACAGGGATCCATATCTCAAGTGAGAAGAAAAAACGTGAAGGCAGCGTGCCTGGTCCTCACTTGTCAAGGAGACCAATAGACAGAACAAGCCCTGTAGGGATAACGGGGTTCACGTGGAGATGAAGAAAGCACCAAAGAGAAGCCCCACGTTACAGCTCGGGAATGGCTACGGAGCGGAGCGGAGGAGGCAGCAAGGGGCAGCTCCCCAAGCTCAGCCAAGGGCGCTGCTTCGGAAGATACTAAAACAAGCGATGAAAGATTCCTTGGCTACATGAAGAGATAACCTGCAAAGAAGCGGAGCTACTACACAGTGAGGCTGGAGTACAGGTTAAAGACAGTGGGTAACTCCAAATTACATGAACACGTGCTTCAATTCTCATTGAAGTCAATGACGATAACCACACAGAAGCTATCACGGTTGAGATGAACACATATCTCAAGAAACAAAATGTCCGAAAATGAGAAACTAAGTAATTTCCACCCAGACTAGTGAAAGAACTGACATATGAAATTTCACGTGGGGTAGCAAGTTTAAATAAATCCAGCAAGACATGAACAATATTACACCATCAGAAATAATACATGTCATATCTATATTTAAAGAGAAAAAAAATTACCAGAGCAACTAAAAGCCCTTTCTTCTAAGCTCAGCAGCAGCAAAGCTCTAGAACAATTTTTAACGAAAGAATAATCAAAGCTAGTGAAGCTAAGAGAATTGGGGGGAAAATACCACATGGGTTTAATACAGGTGAGGCACACTAATCTGACATCTTTCTTAGAGAAGAAAACTCGCTTTCCAGAGAAAGGAAATGAAATCGATCTCAGCTGTCTGATTTTGGTAAAGCTTTAACATTGCGTCACCTGGGAAGTTATTAGTTAAATTGAAGAAGATGGGGGATTAGTACAAAAATTTTAAATTGCCCTGAAACTGCTAGACGTAGGACAGTAACAACAACATTAAATGGAGAACGTCAGGCTGGAGGGAAGTTATTAGCATCGCTGCTGAGGGACTGGTCTTAGAGCCAGTCTTGGTTAATATTTCACCAATTCTACTGGCACACAAACAGCTATGGTCCTGTTAAAAATTTTACTGAAAACAAGAAGCTAAATGACATCTTTATACAGAGAGAAGTGGGATGGTGTGGAGCAAGAACTGCATGGCACCTGGACCAGACTACCAGAGGGAGGTTGCAGTTCAGTAGTACAGAGTGCAGATCACGTATTTGGAGACTAAAACAAAAACAAAACAAAAAAATCAGCCTTGGGAAACTACAAGGGGACATCACAAGATGAAACACTATGTGATGAGGCTGCGAAATAAAACAAAAGAAAATGCAATCCAGGAAGGTACTGTGTTAGAATTTCCCTAGAAGATAGGATGCAATTACCAGTATTTTACAAAGCCCTGCTAACACCCTCTCTGGTGTAGTGTGTACAAATCCAGACACTTAGCTTCCCATATTCAAACAGAAACAAATGCAGAAGAGAAACGGCAGGGTGATTGTAAGAATGAAGCTCCCGTCTTGCAAGGAGAGGCTAAAAGGGTTTGATAAGTCTGGAAACATAAAGCTGCGAGGGACAGCTCTCTTAACATTAGAGAATAGAGATGTTTTCTCCCTGTAAAGTCTGCAGGGCAACAAAATACCAGAGTGCAGAGCTTTTAGTACTAATGGAAACTTCGGCAAAGATGAGACAGAAAAAAATACCCATCCACTCAGCCTGGGAGTGACAAGGTTTTCAAACAGGAGAGGACGGGCCAGCCTTTTCACCGGAGTAACGTAGACCATCTGCCTAACGCCAAGGCAGAGTTTAATAGTGTTTTCAACTGGCCAATACAGTTGACTGCAATTTCTGTGACTGTAACAGAGAAATAAGTCCTGTGCTCTATGAAAATACCATGAGCATTTCACGTGTGAACCTGGAATAAGGCGGTCTAATATCTGCTGCACCTCCCCTCTCCCACGGGTGATCACACATTAATTTTCTTGCAAACCTTCAATTAGAGGAGTGAACCAAACAGACAATTATCTTAATGAAACCATGAATTAAATGCAAATTAAATTCAAGACCACTGAAAAAGTGGGTAATGAATTGGGTTTTGTCTTTAGCAGTTGTTAACTGGGTTTAGGTAGTGCTGGGATATCAAAGAAAAGATAAATTGACTTAAGCAATGACTAATGTAAAGCTATTAAGATAAACTCTTGGTTTTTACAGCTTGTTAAAAAATATAATTAAAAAAAACAAACCCAAACCAACAAACCTGTTCTTAGTAACTGCCTCTAGATGAAAAATGCTGCTTCTTTTTACAGCCAATGCTGTTTGCAACACTGAGTGCCAACAGCTTCAGTTTAGGAACCAACCAAGGCTGGGGTGGGAAGCCAGGTGGAAGCATCACAGAAGTGGTCCATTTTGGCTTCCATACAAGCCATTAGGAGTTTTAATCAATTGAATTTAATGGTAATAGGAAAAAACCTATTGTTTAACAGGAGAATTTACCTCCTACCAAATTAGGAAAGATAGGTTACTTTTCATTATTTAGTTACCCTTATACACACGAAATTTAACAATAAAAGCCAGCAACAGTTTTACATGGTAAAACTGGAAAGTGGAAGTCTTCCCTAAGCAAAGTCTAACTATTTACACACTGCAAGTTATACAACATCATGAAAATGTTGTATATATGAAATAAATGTTTTTTCCACAAAACTTAATGGAGGGACACTCTTGTAATTGAAGCTACAATTTAAACTGAGGAAACGTAAACCACAGACCTCTGACAATACTTTTACTTTAAATAGAATTACTTCATCTCAGGTTAATCTGGCCTCACCTGGTTCTGCTGTAATTCATTCCTGGGAAGTGTACTCCTTTCCCTTAGATGCTTGCAATACAATGCAGAGAGCATTTTACATTCTTGTGACTTCGAGACATGTTCCAAACTTTTGTATTTTTCCCATTTCCAACACACAAAACCTTTTTTAAGAAACAAATGTTCCTTATTTCATCATTTAAAAGATGCTCCAACAGTGTTGCAAATGCTATTGGACACATTTCAGGGAAGCATGTGGAGACTGATTGTTCCTTTCATTATTAACTCCATTGATAAACATCGGTTCGAGCCAAAAAATTATCTTTCCGTTTTTAGAGTCAAACTTCATCTGTTACCCAGTCTGCAAATTAGATCACAATGCAGCAAAAATATGCAAACTTCTGGTATATGAAATGATTGACTACTCTATAGGGAGGCCACTTTGTAGGGCTCTACATACGACTTAGATCAAAGGTCTCACCTTCACCGAATAGACAGAAAAAAGGGAAATATTGTGTAAATTAATCCTGCTTTCTAAAAAAGCAGAGCCATTTCCAGGTGTCTTAAAAGTTAATTGGAATTTGCCTTTATTTAATTAAATGATGAGAGTTAGGCCAGAGACATTTGGTTAGAATAACACAGTAGTTAGAAAAACACTAGCTGGAAGACAGGACATAAAACTGGTGTTTGCATCTGCTATCACACAATATGCCACGGATTTATGGGCACGTTCCAGAAGTGAAGAGCTGCCATAAACTCCACCCGGCCGGGCAGCGCAGCCGCCAGGCAGCGCAGAGCAGCTGGAGCGCACGTCCCAGCACTCACAAAGTACCAATCACCGGTTCAGGCACAGACGATTTACTGTGAATTACAGGGGGTAAAGAAGAAATAAGCCATGTAGAGCCTGGATCCGTACACAAACTTCTCACAATTGAGTTTCAAGTGCAGCCTTTTGATACGGGGTGCTGCGAGAAGAATTACTGATGCTGTTCTGTCAGCCGGACAGAAAGATGAAGTAACTCCCTTAATATCATTAGGAATGGAAAGAAGAGAGTCATACCCTTGGTTTTAAATGTAGCCCCATCATAAAAATCAATACTGGTCAGGCACTAGTTGTTCTTTTGATTTGATTACAAATGAATTTTCATACCAGTGTATAGAATCAGGTGTATAGAATCAGCGTTGCGAAGACTCTACACAGTCTAACAGGTGGTGGGACCTGTTAGAAAGGATTATTAATAATTTTTTTTAAAAAAGCTATAGCATACGGAGTAAAAGAAACCTGTATAAAACGAACATTTTACTCCAGAACAAGTAAACGTTTTAGTGGTATCTGAAGGACTTAAGAAATCATCTGTGTTGCCTTCCCTTGCCAAGCTCTCAGGTATCGTGGTATGCCACGTTATTATGACAGGGTGAAAACAAGGAAATGAAGTTAAAAAAAATATTTATTCTTCCTCTAGCTGAGATTAATTTCTGAGGTTAGCATGCAGATATGACCCAAATACCACTTGTACTTAGAACTTCCTACGTGGTAAGTAACTATGCTGAAAATGCTGTTTGCATACACCTCCTGAGAGGATACTTATTATGCAAAAATGAAGACATGAGAATGCTGATGAAAATCTGCAAGTCATTTATCAAACACTGACCTGAAATGAATATTAAGAAAAACCCCTTTTATATGCAAATGTTTAATCCGATCGAGTTTAATCATCACTTTTCTTTCTCAGGACCGATGAGTTGTGTATGTACTGTGCACTGTAAGATACAGTCTTCCATATCTCATTCTCAAAAAACCCAGTTGTTTTGTCAATGGTTGCTCTGGGAACATGCGGAATAGAGAATTAATCTTTTCTTATTATTTTACTCACCTGTGAGACTATCCATAAAGCCTATTTTGTCTGCCCACCTGCTGATCACTCAAGTAATATCTGGTTTACACAGAATACTTCCATTCTCTCAACAAGACAAACTCAAAGTATAATTGATTTCTCCGATGGATTTTCTAATGAATATCCATTGCTACTCTAGTTGCTAAAGTACTCACTGATGTTTGTGTTCCAAAAAGTATAAACCTGTTTATTTACTATCCTACCTTACAGCCAGCTACTAGCTGGGGAAAAGCAACATGAAAAAAAAACATCAATGCCCATGCATTTAGAAATGTTAGGCTGCAAACTGGCAGCCTGGTGGGAGCAGCGTCTCACAGCCCTTCTCTGTGACTAGCCAGAGGAGCGAAATCCTCCGTCCTGTAGCAAGCATTAATAAGATCTGAGCCTTACCAAAAAGCAACACAGATACATTCTGTAAATCACACTCTAACTAAACTACACACTGAACCCAAACAGAATTTAAAGCACTGGTTTGTTGTACCGTAGTTTTATCAAAAATATGCATTATGTTAACAAAAATTAATATCCCTGGGCCTGACATAGGATATAGATTTACATCAAAACTTGGATTTAAAATTTTGATTTAAAGCTAGGGTTTAACTTCTCAAAAAGGACATCATGTAAAAGATGGATAAAAATTTGGCACGCGTCTTTTGATTCAGGTCCGGATCCCTAGTTACAAAGGAATAATTCCGTAATAACAGCAAAGATAGTACCACTTAGCTGTCAGAAGAATGATTTACATATACAAATATATGTTCCAGATGGCCACTTGAGAGTACACTGAATTTAAATTAAAGCACCAGATTGGATTTATTTTAAGAAATTTTGAAAATTTGCACACTCATAAAGGGCCATATGTTGGACTTAGCGACCACTGAGCATTCCTACCAAAACCAAAACCAACCGAGGTGCCTCAGAAAAGTCCGGCCACTGCAGCTGCATTACCTCAAAGCATGGGCCGAGGAGCGCAGGTCGTCTTATATGCTGAAGACTGAATGAAAACCCTAAACTCCATGTTTCCAACAGAACACTGTGTAACAGCATAAACAAATGTATTGTAATTATTTTCACCAGTTAAATACATATATAAGACATTATAAAAGTAGCATATGACTAGGTCTTCATTACTTTTCAGTGTCTTGCTTAGAAGAGACTGCTAAACCTATTTTTCAACATTACTCTTTTTACTCACACTCTTCAGAACAAGAATGAAAATATCTTTATGCCTGGTAGCTAATTAGAAAGTTCATGAATCTCATAATGTCACTCAAAAAAGGAAAAACTATCATCTTTATATAGTAAAGTCATAATTTAAAACTCAAAGTCATCATTTAAAGCTAACTTAAAAGAGCACAGAGGACACCTAAACTTAACAGATGTTGGAATAAATTTTTGAATGTAGACTGACCAGCAGAGCTGACAGATATTATTTGGTTCAGCACTTCTAATTGCCAAATTCATACTAATTAATAATAATTGTCCAATTCTCAAACTCCTGCAGAAGAGTCCCGATAAAATCTTTCTGACTACCCAAAAGACATCTACAGTTTTTATCTGATGTGGGATAGGACATTTTCTACATGATTATATAGCAAACCATTTCCAGGAAGGAAAAATTAATTTCATGATTTTTATTAACGATTCTAAAACATTATTTTAAAGAAAAGAGTTTAAAAAAAGTCCAGAACAAATTTTTGTTTCAGAAACAATTAAGACTGTTCAGTGACAACACTATAATTTAGTAAGTTATTTAGGAAATCCAAAACTTAAAAGTAAGGTTAAGAGAAATTGAGCATTTCACAGTGGTTACACCTTGCAGGGAGCAGAGGTGGATTGCCAGAAGGACCCCACTGATTTCAAACACACGACCGGCAGGTGGGACTCAGGCAAGGCTCTTCCCATCCATCCCACCAGAAGTCACAAGAAACACAAAGGAAATCACAGCAAAGCTGAACTAACCAACAGAGGGCAGCTGACTCACAGGTATATTGAATCCTTATTCCTGCCAAAACCCATGGCAAAACCCCCTTGCCTTCAACAAAATCCAAACTGACATAAAATCTTTTTACGTGAAATCTGTAATGCCAGGATTGGACAAAGCTTTGCTAGTGGAACTAGCACATACTTTCAAATAATAAAGATAATATTTGGGAAAGAAGGAGATAAACCTATCGATGCTCAAACCAGATGAGTGCTCTGAAACATGCAACTCAAAACTGTTCAGTTAAAATGTCTCAAATTTTGCAGAAATTCTCAAGCTAGCCATCTCTGCTATCACTACAAAAATTGAAGTTTGCATACTAAATTTATTCTTCAATAGTAACTCATATGGAGAAAAATCTGGTTTTATAATGCATGCTGGTTATAACCTTAATTAAGGAAAAAACACAACAGTAACCTACCAACTAAAAAAAATAATCACCCAACCACCAAACTAAACCAAAACATTAAAACTGGCTGTTCTGTTGTTTTGACAACAGTATGTGGTTCAATACTAGAGCCAAATTAATTCTCCATTAAAACATACACAACCATTTTAAGCCTGCTGTTTAAATTATTAAAGTGTAGCTAACATCTGTTTATTGTGAAACCACAAATGAGTCTCACCCCTTTTAAAATTAACCTGTAACTCTAACAAACACATAGACTGTATTTGTCATCAATCTATAATCAATGCTGGGTAAACTTTATTAGGTGCACTAATATTTAATTATCTTTGGTTCTGAAGTGTGAAGCTGATCTGGAACATCTGAGACATCACTGTGTGCCACATCTATCAGTGAATACGAGGGCTCACAAAATGGTCGCTTCATAAAATGATGCAAGTTTATCAGCGAATCATAGAATGGTTAAGTTACAATATGGGAAACAGCTGACTCAAAAATAATATAAATTATAGACAGATTAAAAGCCCTCATAACTTTTAATTACGCAATAAATCACAACAGACTATACAGGACTGCTGATATATGCACTCCTCAAGTGAGAAGCAGTAAATAAAATTAGAACAGAATATACAACTTATTGGAGTAGAAGAATCTATCCTTTGGTGTTTCATTTATACATAAAAATCCACTTGTCTTTAGTTTTTCTACTGATGGTTATAGCCTGCCTTATTTATAACACAAAGACATGTCACGATCTATAGGTAATGAGGAAGGATTAGCTGAATTTGT
The DNA here is from genome assembly GCF_000737465.1 of Haliaeetus leucocephalus. Classification (NCBI taxonomy): domain Eukaryota; kingdom Metazoa; phylum Chordata; class Aves; order Accipitriformes; family Accipitridae; genus Haliaeetus; species Haliaeetus leucocephalus. The sequence continues at coordinate 3,896,266 of NW_010972887.1, read as the reverse complement.
GCAACTCTTAGTGTCCCTGCTAAAACAGGGACTTCAGGAGGCAGGGAGAGCCCCAGACAGCTGTACGGTGGAGACAGCTTTAATTTCTCCTTTCTTTCCCCAAACCCACCTGCATGTGACTAGAATTGATTTCAACTTTTAGAAAACAGCCCTTGCGAACAACAGACCTCCCTGACTCAGGGTGTGTATTTGACAACCGCTCAGAAAGCTGTAATTGGGCCTTGAAATCCAAAAATCTCAAAGTGGTTTATATTCCAGCTACCAATCTGGTAATGCTGACGATCCTGATGCTGTCACCAAAAAAAATGCAAAATTCATGTATTCAACTTGCAGTTCAAATGCACACATTTACCTGATGGCAAGCCCAGCACAATCCTTCCAGTCATGTGAGGAGAGATCAAGAGGAATACAGAAGGTCTGCTGTCTTGGAAGAGGAAACCAATTAAACAACATAAAAAGAAAATAAAATCCATTCCTGAATCTATCAATCAGCTACAGTGCATAAAACAAAGCAAACCGAACAAATGATATGGGTATAATTTCTGGGAAATGGCCACAAGAAACGTCTGCACCAGAAAAAATATTAACACTTGTTAAGTATTAATCAATGATAACTGCCATAGATGGAACAACACAGCAATATTAAATACTTTTAAAAGGCAAGACCAGGGTTATTTTAAGGACCATAATGCAAGAGGTGCCTGAGTATTCCTGGGCCTCTCAGTAGCTCTGACAGATGAACTCACATAGCATACATCTTCATGTCTATTCTCCCTGTTTGAGCAGCAACTTCATTTCCAATTATTCTCTCTTATTCATAAAGGAGCGTCAGAAAGTAGGAATTTTCTGCTCTGAATGCTCAAGATATGTTCACAGCATACAGGTGAGTCAGACCACCTTTAACGAACTCTATTCCCCTAAGAATAAAGCCAACCAACTGAATTTTGTCAACTTTAAACTGAGGACACACAGAACCTGCTATATATTTATGAGAAAATTCAGCCCTTCTAAAAAACACTGCTGTCCACTGGAAAAATGAAAAAAGTGACCAAAATCTTAATTAACAACCAAGCTAGAGCTGCATACCTAGCAGAGCAAATGCAGAAGACCTCCATGTAGAGGCCTGTATGAGACACATCCAGACTTCGGTATTTGGCTGACCTAAGGGTATATGAGATTCTCTGCCCTACAGAGAGGCAACTCATTTCTTTACTGCAGTCTTCCCAAGATCAGAGCTGAGGGCAGACTGCTGTGATGTCCTTACTTAAAGCTTCTTCCTAGAATAGCCTCACACTGGTTTTTGACGGTAGTAGATGCTAAATCAGGCCAATGCCAGTACCTAATTTACCAATTCAACCCAACCCAACCTTCACTCAGGCTGGATGCTCTGCACCGTGATTCAGATTGCATACACAAGCTTCCTAGACTGGACAGAGCTGGGCTGCCTTCTGCTTAATGCACTCCTATTCAACGTCTTGCCAATATCTTGTTGCATTCACACTTCAAAAAGTTTTGAAATCACGAGGCAGGTTCCATAGAACTATAAATTATTGTGATTAGTTACATTACTTGACTTAGAATCCATTAAAAAAGAAATTTCCACGTTCATGTCTTTTGTTATAGCAAACATTGTTTTGTAATCAGCAAGATAATACTTGGAAATGAATTTTGTACACAAAGAAATTATAACAGACTTTAAAGAGAAGGAAAATGTGTCAAAACCTTCATTTAACTTGCCAAAAGCAAGAAAAAGGATATTTCTATGTAATTCACTGTTTCTGAAGTCACATGTGATAAAATGCGTGATGCCAAATAGCTGTTTTTCACATCTTCTACCATATGAAAAGGTGAAGACATACCAACATTTTCTATTCTGAATATTCTTGGGTTTGTTCCAATTAGAACAGAAGCTACATCCTTATTCTAACTATTAATCAGTATTTGCCCTTCCTTAACAATTTTAAACCTAAAATAGAGAACAAATTACACTGCAAAACTTTGCAGAAAAGAAATAGAAAACTTTCTAAAAGGAGGAAGGAGGGGAAAAAAAATCCAAGACTAAATCTGCTGCCAAGGAATAACCAAGGCATCAATCCTTTGTGTTCTCCTGCTCCTAAGACAAAGACAAGCAAGAGTAAGTTCAGTCTCAGTGTTAGACGCTGTCACACTGATTTATGACACACAGCGTACACTGGTCCTCCAACATGACATATTGTCCACGAGAGATTCAGCACAAACAAAACTTCTTTCCTTAAAAAATATTGCCCAAACCAATTTAACTTCAGTTCCTTAGGTGAAATGCTAATACCTTCTCCACTGGGCCACCCAACCTTCTTCGGCTGATTTTCCATTTAATTCCATCTCCTTCACAGAGAAATAAACAGGACAAAGCACTTTTGGTATAACTCCTGTCTTTCACTATATTTTGCAGTATGCTATCATGTTTAACAATAAATTTTTTTTTCAACAACAAACATAGGAACTGTATTTGAATCAGAAATAATTATGGGTAAATTTTCAGTTCCAGAGATGCAAACATACCACTTTCTTTTACAGCAAAAAGTCCTGTATGTAATGAAATATTTCATTAAGAACTTGGTAGGGTCTGTAGTAGGCAGAAAAATGTAGTTTAATCAATTTGCACAAGGCTGCTAATTTTTGTGGATTCAGAGTAATTCTAGGAAGGAGACTGGCATTGCAAGATACTTCATTTCACAAAGTGCAAATGTACTCTCATAATTACAGAAAATAGCATTACACCATATATCAAGATGCATTATTGAGAAATTTAAAGGAGCTATATAGAACAAAAAGCCAAGTGAAAAATACTTTTGAGGAAGTTGTTAAACTGCTCCATTTTTGCAAGGCTAAAGCTTTTCATGAGTGGCAATTGTGAAAACATGTTTATATGACTCTTTATTCAACAGAAAACCTGTAGGAGAAATGAAAATCAAGTGTGGATAGCTACTGAAGCTGAATACAAAATTAATATATGCTTGGAATTAGAGTAGACACTACAGGGTCACTATCCTGAAGGACAACAGAGGAAATGGCTGTATTTTCCTTAGGAAGTGAAGCAGAGCCCACCCACATGGTGGACCCTCCGGCCACTCGCTTCAGGAAGATGAGGTAGTGCTCAGGCTACACAGATTCTGCTTGCTACTTTTGCTCATTTAAGGAAATAAATTACTGTTTAGTATCAAAACTTCCAGTCACAGCAAGAAAAGTGTAAGGAAACCAGGAGGTTCTCGCTATTTTTTGACACTGAAAATTCTCCCACATTAGTGTAGCAGGCAAAAAAACTTGTCATTTTTATGATACTGTAAAACCGCACTAGAATCAGAGGACAAATGTTTTCCATGCTGTAATTCCTTCCTTTAAGACTGAGTGGGAGGAAATCAGACCTTCTGAAGGTAAAACCGAGATTAAGGATAGGATTTTTGTTTTCAGAAGTTAAGTTGCACACATAGCAAATGAGTGTCGATAGACAGAGCCAGAGGAAAATATAGGTCAGCCGTGTCCTTGCATGCCACAGAAAGGGGTCTTACACAGCCAAAGCTACTGATACAGCAGCCCAGGACTGGGCTTAGAAACAAAATCCTGGCAGCTGACATCCATGAGAGGAAGAGATTTTATGAGTGCCTTAAAAAAGTTCAGCGACTTTTCTGACAATTAGAAATCTGTATTACAAAAGAAGTGATTTAAGCAGGAGCTATTTATAGCTAATACATTACCAATGATATTCTTGAAGACCAATCTCTGATACTGAAAGGTAAGGGTTATCCATGCAACTCGCCGTCCAGGCACTGGATGTGAGTTAATTCAGTGGTAGCAATGAAAGATGCTGGGTTCAAACTTAACTTCTAATGCAAGAGCCCAATAGTTTTGAAAACGTTTCATACAACGCACATATACATACATATGTATGTATAAAAGAAACATTTATGCAAAGGAAGAGTACAACGAAGTATTACATCAAAACAAAGCATGAAAATAAACTCTTTTATAGTCAGACACAGTCAAAATTAAGAGAATAAATACTATTTTAATAATTCACAGTCAGATGGTGGACAAAGATAGATGAAAGAGGTTGCAAATACTTTGTGTCAGCCAGTAAGGACAAGAACATAACTTGAAGGAAGGAAAATAGGTGAAATACGGTAGCATTACATGTTGTTTATTCAGAAACTTTATTGTATACAAAATTATTGCTCTGAGAACAGTTACCTAGGTAAAAAAAGTGGACCTTGTTTCATTACGGTGACCTGTGATAAGCCATGCTACGTTGCTCTTCCTTAGGCAGAGTTCCTCTGACACAGTCTAAGGGCATTTTTGGACCACAGAAACTTAGCTTGCCAAATGTGAGCCAAAAATTGCCTGAGAAATGGCTACTGAATGTGAACGAATCCAACTTCAGTCCGCATACTACTGTGTTGGTTTTCTTTGTGGTTTTTTTTGAGGAATTAAAGTGTGAAAAGCCCTGGAAATATCTTAACAAAAGGCCTTTCCTGAACAGACCTTTCCTAACAATACAGATTAGAAAAGGGGAAAGATCACCCCCCGCCCCCCCCATCTCTAGCCCAAGCCCAGCTTTGCCTCCTAAGTGATAGTGACTTCTACAGTTAACAGCAGTCTCCAAGCCCGTCCAATCTTGTACATTCTAACAGTGAGGTTTTAAAGCCTACAATTTTGTAAGATTTTCACTTTTCAAAAGAAATTTGACACATTTTTTGCCGATCAAAAAAATTTGCTCTCTCTGAAGTGCAAGTAGGACTAAACCAGTCATTTTCTATGAAAAGGTTACCAGAAATTCATACATCTTCACACCTGCTTCTAAGAGATCTGATCTGTAAATGCACCACTGCCCTCCTTTTCCCTTTCGTTAAACTTCTGTATGCAATTTCAGGAACAGTACTTGCAATTGTAATGTGTAAGGTGTCTGTATTTCTCATATTCTAGACTGAACACCAGAAAATGTCATTAAGAAAAAATTACTCATTTTAAAGAAAGCAGTAAGTTTAAATTTTAAATATGTTACATTTTTTTTTCCTGCTATGCCTGCCTTTACAAAGGCTCCTAATCCTTTAAAAATGTTTGCTTAAATACATACTGTATATATAAAGGGAATAAACTACTTGCTATGATATTTGTCCTTAGCAGGACTGGGTAAAAGAGAAAGGGGGAGGAAGGAGAAGGAGGGAAAATCTTGACAGGAATATATATTAGAGCAATCAATGAAAAGATAATCCTTGGAATTCATGAGTCTTTAAAATAAGATGCATTTTCTTGTAGTAATCCTAAAAACCTATAAAAGAATATTCAAGCAATAAACCCCCCATAACTCATATTTAACCTTTCAGCATGTAGAACTACATATTAAATAGCTTAGCAACTGCATGCTGTGTAAGTGCATTCAAATAAGAGCAGAAATAGAAAAATGTAAATGCTACACCTCTTTTAACATGCACTGCACAGCCAAGAACATCTGCCAGCTGACCCCATAATCCAATCGGCTGTTCAGAAGCAATCATATCCTTAGATAAGAGCTGCACAGCTTCTACATGCAATGCCCATTTTCTTTAAGAGATGGAGCAAAATGTAGTTAGCCAGCTCTTCAGCAATTTTCAAACACTTAGAGGTACAAGACGAAAGTAATTCAACATATTACATGGATCTGCATTAAAATACTGTCATCTCTTCCCCCAAATATTGTAATTCATCTTTTAATTTCACAGGGCAACAACACAGAGGAAGTTTAAGGATGAAGTGACTATATCAAATCGAGTGATTATATCAGAATACCAAGTGAACACAGCCCACACAAACTGTCACTTCTATTGGAAAATAACAAAACCTGGAATGAAAATCTGGAAGGGCTGAACCTAGTCCATTGAATGTAATAAGAAGTAGTAAAGCGGAATGAATTCTCCTAACTCCGAGTCTACTTCTCACATTTACTGCAAAAGGAGTGGACTGCTTGAGAGGCTCTGCAGGCAGGGGGGGATGAAGACATCTGAAGGAGTGGCTTCGAGATACTCCAGAAGAGCCAAAAACTCCATGGAATTAAAAGCATAAACCCCACAGAATATCATGCAGTAAAAGAATGTGTCATTATCTCTGAATAAAATTAAACCTCTGCTAAAAATTTCTGTCCTAAATACACAAGCAACCTGCACTACACTGACTGAACTTATCTTAGGACAGTCTTTTATGAAAAAGATTATGTGATTCAAATAATTATTTATATTCATCACATAAATTGTTTTGATCATGCAAATTGCCCCTCTCTCCAAAGCTTTGCTAAAGTATTTGTACTGGCAGGACACTGGACATGGTGGGAAACGGTAAGAGAGACTTGCTGAAATAGTGTTTCAAGTAACACTCTCTGTAGTTAAATTTATGTCAAATATCTGAAAGACATTGAAAAAAAAACCATACGGGGGTCTGCCAAGAAGCCTAGAAAACACCCTTCACAAGAAAAGGGTGAAAAGATTATTTAGCTTAATGAGAAAAAGACACAAACTGACTGAGGGCTTTAATTATAAGACACTGGAAAATGGAGGATTCTCCAAAGTGATAAGCAATAACAAGACCCAAGCTCAGAAGCAATAATTAAAAAAAAATACTAGAGGAAATAATAAGGGAAATCTACCGGCAGCTAGAGTTTATTCTTGGTTCTAAGTTATCTAACGTCTTTATCAACTGCATAAAACACAATATAACACAGTAGCCAGTGAAAGATAGAGCAAATCTCAGCACCAAGGTGATTTAGCTTTCTCACGTCTGTTATCAAACAAAAGCAAGTATTTTACTGCAGGTATTTAACCCAAATTATATAAAAATAATTAGGATGGCACATATTTATATATAAAGAATCTATAGACCTTTGCTCAAGGATTTAAACACCACCCAGACCAGAGGAAACAGAAGACAATCTGCCTTGCAGTGGATTAATATGTGTCCAGCTTAGCTAAACAGCAGCGCGATCAGCTAATTTAGTTTACCATCTGGGTAGGCAACTTGTGCATGCTGCAATGTGCCTAAGGACCTCAATGTTTCTAAATCAGTGCTGGAAGTCAAAGTCCAGTGGGTGCAGAGCAAAACTCCTTCCAAACTGTGCAAAGAACTGAGAAGTGTTTGAGGAGTTAATGAAGAGAATCATGCACACAATATGTGTAAATGTGTGCATATCTGAGTGTACACATACATACATATATATACACACACTTTCCTTATTAGCACAATTTCTTCTTATCCTAAAAGGTCCAAAATATATAGGATCTGATCCAATCCTATAAATCTAAATTGGAAAAAGGTAATCCATTGGTGTGCTAAAACAGCTAGAAATAGCTTCTGCCTCAATCCAAAAAAAACCCAACCCTAAAACAAACACAAACCCAAAACAAATCAACAAACAGAAAACCCACCATACCTAAAAATCCCAGACCTTAATGCAATTCTAAGGTGTCACTACTAGAGCCCGCAATAGAAAGCCCTCTAATGAATTCAATGGGTTTTAGATCAAGATGCGCGTTCCCAGTAAAGAGGCAAAAAGTACCAACCACGTTTATATTAATACCAGCCGTGGCACTTTGCAAGCACTGTGCACTGATAAACTGTACAAAGACATAATTTCCAACTTTAAACAATTTCCTTCCTTTAGTATCTTCTGAAAGGCTTTTGAAATTAGCAAATCTAATGTGTGTGGGAATAGGCAACACTTTATAGCAATAAGTTTACTTTTAATGGAAGTAGTCTGCTGTGTCTATGGGTAACAAACCCCAGTATCTTTTCATTACAAAGGAGCTTATTGTTACCATACAACTTACTGTGGGATTTCATTTTGCCTCTTTGGTGATCTGTCTGATCTATTAAGAAAAGCACTGAGGTATGGACAACATACACTTTATTGCAGTTTTATATTTTCATAGTCCCTGCTGCTTCTGTTAGGCTGCTGCCTATGAATTTCAAATAGTAATAAGGAAAAAGAAAAGGAAAAAAAAAGTATTTACCAAGTTTCTCACCGGAAAAAAAATAAACTGTGAAGAAAATGAGGCAAGTTCAGAATCAAGTGTTAGAAGTGGTGCTGCATCCTGGGACACGAATGCTGCAGCAACGGTAGTACAGAAAAACAACTGGATCCACCAGCTCTAGCACCTACAAGCCACTACACAAATAAATCTTTGTATGAATACTATTAAAGTACTACTACACATACTATGCAACATATTTTTACAGATATATATATATATTCATAACATATATATGAATTCCCTTCAGCGTGACTGTTTCTGTCCTATTAATTAATTTTCATGGTTGAATCTGAAATAAAGGAGAGGCAAAACTAAATAGCACTTCATCAGTGTTAATTAGTGTTGAGAATTAATCAGCAAATGTAGGAAATCACTATTAGTTTTGCAGAAATGCATACAGCATTAAGTAGCATTTAAATAGATGCCGATCTTTTTTTAAGAGTAGCAATTTAAAGATTATTTTCCTCTGATGGGATACTTCAATATTGAATATACAGAGATTAGTATTCAAGAGAACTTGTGTTGTGTTGAAGGGAAACGTTGCTAAAAATAGCAATATATATTTAACAAATGTTTCTACAGCAACCATAGTCTCAGAGAATTAAGAAGTTTGAAAATATCCATGACGTCTGAGCTCTCTGATGTCTATACACTGTCCAGGTGGGATTATTCGTCCATGGCTTCCTGTGCTCTGGGAGATAAAAATTTCTTCCTATAAGAAGTACGGTGTTTCAGGTCAAATTCTGCTGTTACATGAGCATCTCACCCTCAATCCTCAAGAAGTTCCGAGGATTGCCTACAAAATCTGACACCAGGTTTGATCCCAGAGATAACTCCTATTTTTAATTTCTTCACCAGCACAGTACCTTTTGATCACAATTAAAAATACAGTAAGCACAGAGAGATTTCTGTTGTTTATTTAATGCTGCTCACCTGGTTCTTGAGATCCAGCTTTGGGCAGGGACGACCTCCATTGTAAGGCTTCTCCTTAAGCCACTTGGATCGGACTTTCACCCCCGGTCCACAAGAAGAGCTGCAAGGGGACCAACTGGACCAATCGCTTAATTTGCAATCAAACGGGCAAGGGACCATGCAAGATTCTTCAATGTAACCTAAAGCAAAAATGTAAGAAAGGTTTTAATCACTGCACCTAATGAACTCCTATCCTCTGATGTCTCACTGCTATCTGAGTAATCGACACAAAATGAGAGCTTCTTAAAGAGAAGACATTTGGCAAACTGACAACGCCCTCCCAACGCAAGATTATGATATTACTTGTAAAGAACAGCAGTGACTAAAACTAATTTCTGCTCGGTTTAGTCCAATGAAGGCCATGATAAAACTGACTCACATAAAGGACACACATTGGCAAAAGTATCTGTTGTGAAGCTGGTGGTCACCAACATCTTCCCCATGAGATTGTGGCCATAACAAATTCTGGAGAGCTAAGTAGACAGCCCAATTTTGTACTCCTTTAGTATTATGCTAGCCATCTCCAGAGCGGCACAGGCGATTCAGAGGCTCTCTTCCCAGCAGACAGAACCAGAGGACAGTGGACGCACCAGAGCAGTGTTCTTGGCAGCTCCCACAAGATGCGTGAGGGACCAGTCTGCAGCCAGCCAGCTGGAGCAGTGTGGGACTCGTTCTTGGGAGAAGCAGATGAAACCTGCTTCCTACTTCTTTCTGGTAGTTCTCTTTATACATCTTTCCAACTGTTTTGCCTATTCTGTGTTTCATAAATAGCATTTCAAAGCTTTGCTTTCACCTTATCCTGTCTTGACATAAAAGTCTGTTGTCGTTTACCCCCAGCCAGCAACTAAGCACCACGCAGCCGCTTACTCACTTCCCCCCCCAACCAGTAGGATGGGCGAGAGAATGGGAAAAAAAGTAAAACTCATGGGTTGAGATAAGAACAGCTTAATAGAACAGAAAAGAAGAAACTGATAATAGTAACACTAATGAAATTACAACAGTAATAATAAAAGGATTGGAATGTACAAGTGATGCACAATCCAATTGCTCACCACTCACCGACTGATGCCCAGTTAGTTCCCAAGCAGCGATCCCCACAGGCCAACTCCCCCCAGTTTATATACTGGGCATGACATCACATGGTCTGGAATACCCCTTTGGCCAGTTTGGGTCAGCTGTCCTGGCTGTGTCCTGTGCCAACTTCTTGTGCCCGTCCAGCCTTCTTGCTGGCTGGGCATGAGAAGCTGAAAAATGCTTGACTTTAGACTAAACACTACTTAGCAACAAGTGAAAACATCGGTGTGTTATCAACATCCTTCTCACACCAAACTCAAAACCATAGCACCGTACCAGCTACTAGGAAGACAATTAACTCTATCCCAGCTGAAACCAGGACAAAGTCCTCCCAAGATCATCACCTCTCAAAATCAGAATACCAGACATCTGCAGGACCAACACCATCCTGAATTAAAACCTGATAGGTTTTCTCAGGGGAAAAAAACAAGGTTCCTCCATACAGGCACAAGCCCGCAGCTGGTTTAGCAGCTGGCATATGGGAAGAGAGATTTTGCAGAGCCCAGCACTGGCTGTGGAGCTCCTGGTGTGTAGAAAGGTGGTAAAGGGTGTCCGAACCCTCGGGGTCTCCAGGGAATTACTGGCACCAATCTTGGGTCAAGCAGTGTGGAATAGCTTCTGCACCTTCCCGCCTACCGTGCTGCATTCATTCTCCTCAAGTTTCTATTATCTGCTTGTCATGTCTGTATGTACTATTTTAATTTAAACAAAAAAGAGATTTCATGTTAGACCATGAAAGTCAGTGGCTGCTAAGATCAGCCTTTATTACAGGCAGATTTGACCCGCTGACAGCTCCGGCAATGACGGTCATGGAAATAACTGAATTTCATCTCTACCGTATTTCTGATGTTTCTCATTTTTCTGCCCTTTCTTTCTGTTTGGTTTTCATTGCACTAACACTTCCTCTATATTCCTTACCTTCAGAATACCAAATTAGCTCATTGAACTACTCTTTTATGAAGGGTTTCCTCACTCTATCAAGGTGACAGTCACTGCAGCAGGGAGGAAAAAAACCCAACCAAACAACAAAACCCAGAAAAACCCAATTCAGAAGCAGCTGCCCTCCAAGACCCCCAGACAACAGCCCCAAACAACCAGGAAACACGGAGGCTGAGGCACAGAGATTATTCTGGCCCAGAGCTGGATTTACCGTCTCTGCCATGCCCGAACTTGCTGCTGCTGACCCAAACCAGGACCACGTTACATCCTGAGCATCAACCCACAGCAGCAATACACCGCTTCCCTCCTGATCTTCATGCTAAAGTCAATATCAACAAAGGTTTCAGACTTATTTAGGCATCCCCCACCAGAAAATATCCTCCTTCTAGAAGTACAAAAAGACCTGATGTTGTTTTTGTAAACAGCACCTTAAAAAAATGCTAGAAACAACAGTAGCTCCCTCCTTCAGTTCAACAATGCTCTATTTCTTCTCTCTTTTTCCTTAGTGATGGTACTGTTCCCTCTTCCTTTACGGCGGCCACCGCGTAGCCTGACAGCTGCAATCATTTCCCCAGTAACTCATGCTGTAACTCTTCCCTAAAGCTGCAGACCTGTCCCCATACGGTATGCTCTGGTTTTCTTTGCTACCTCTTATCTCTGTATGTTGCGTTGTCTTTTCCTTTGCAGCTCCAAAGCCACTGGAATTGGGTATCTTAATTATTTCCGACCCAATCCATTACAGCGGTGTTCACATGTTTGAAATATTTCAACTTTGCATGTTTTGTATTCTCATCTAGGTGAGATTACACCCATGCACACACATATACAAATATTTCCAAAACAGACTCGCTTTTTTCCCCCAAACGAAACTCCCAAATATCTCACTAATATTCTATTCCACCTGCTTAGGTTGCCACTCAAAGCAATTCATAATACATTATGATAAGCAAAAGAAATTTTCTCATGATAGATTTATGAGAAGCATTTCTTAGGCAGTTCTCCAAAGAGTTCTGTTCCACCACCATATGAAATATTATTTTTCCTTGGGCTGTGTGACAGCCTAGGTAATTAACTCTCAACAGAAACAAAGAAAGTGCCTTGTTTCAAAGTAGGATTAGACAGAGGGGTTATCAACTTATCAGTGAAGGCAAAATGGGCTAAGCCTTTTGGCAGTTCAAGACCTACCTCTATAATAAAAAGAAATATAAGACAAAAAAAGAAATATAAGGAAGACGAAAGAAAAGTTACAATAAACAAAACTAAAGAAACTTAATTGTATTACATCACCAGGAAGTGCTGTGGGGATCCCTCAGTGAACCACAGAATTTCTAAAGATGTCCTGTTGCTAAGAGGCCATCTCATTACTTTTTGAGTTTCCTTACCCATATTTCTAAATTACGTTAAGTATAAACAAATAATGGCCAGCTAATAGAGCATTAAATTACCATACTGCCCAGAGGAAGCTAATTCTCCATATTGAACAATGCTACAGAATCAAAACGGAAACATTCTTTCCAGCTCTTCTCACAGGCTGCCATTATTTCTTCTATCAATCACTTGAGGTTAATCCTATGCTGAGATACCCATGGACCAAAGATGTCATTCAACAAAAATTTTCCTCCAAAAATCTTTATGTGATGTATCCTCTCTGCTCAGACAGAGAATGCCTTTATGGCTATCTTTTTATGAGAGAACTAGTAAATAACATTGTACTCAGCTCATCCATTACCTATAAGAATGGGATATTTGTTTTCCTCTGTAGGAGCCAAGCAATGGCTTGCCATTGTCAGGGGGCTGAAAAGGCTTCAGGTTGGATACAAACAATAATCCTGGTATCAGCATTCCTAGAAAACTTGTAGCATTGCCATGGTGCATCATACAAAGCAAAAAAAAGGAAACAAAACAAAACAAGGGAGATATGCTATTAAAACAACCTATTAATAAAGAATACTACATTCAGGCTATTATCCAGAGAAATACATCTTACCATAACAGAATATGAATAAAGGAAACAGCATAAACACATTTCTGAGTTATTGTCACTCAGCTTGGGGAGACCAACTCAAGGTTGAGTTTACACAGCTGGTTTTGTCAGTGTCATCCTTAAACATCTCACTCATCCACCACATCCCCCATTCTTCTGTCCTCTGCAGAACCTGGGATCAAAAATTCGTTGAGTTTCCAAGACCTTCTATGGAAAAAGATGTCCTCCTCTCCCCAGCCCTGCTCAGCCTGCTTTTCATGTGTTCTTATATTATTTCTTGAAGCTTCCTTTAACCCTTTTTTTTCCTAATTCTACAAAATCTCAAATACTGTTAAAATAAAGCTCATTTAATTTAGAAACAACAGATGAGAGCCTCTGTTCTGTCTGAACCAACAGCAGGTTCCTGAACACCACAGAGCTGGAACTGCACACACGGATGTCGCAGGAGGTAGCGGCAGAAACACCAGTGCAAGGGATATTTAAGTAGGCGCTTTGAAACATACGACTCGGAATAGTCCTGAATTGGCAGGAAAAATCGAGCTGGATGATCAAATAAGCCTTTTCTATGTTTAAGTGCTATTGTTTTACTACTGAGATGCTGCCAACGTAATGGGATGAACAAATGCATTTACCTAGGCTACACAGCTCTTTTTACTATTATTTATTCATTAAGAACAATGTGCTTGTTGCTCTACAAGCCACAAATGGAGTCTCTTCCCTAAAGTGTCTATAATAAACAAAGCACCCACAGATTACACAGTATGTACTGGGAAGGCTCAAACACATGATGTAGCAACCATTACTCATCTCATTTCTTCTGTGCAGCCCAAGAGACAAAACAATAGCAGGTAGATTAATAAAGTGAGGATGATGGTCTGGTAGGTGTCAGAGGTTAAGGCTCAAATACATGGTGTAAAAACTGTTATTGTCTCATTTTTGCTGTGGAACCCAAAAGAGCTAAAGCAACAGGAGGTAGCTAGATGATGGGCTGGTGGGTGGCAGCAGCACAGACGCATGAAGAGGCTGTGGATTGCACTGCAGTGCTGGGGGGGAGTTTTGCAGTAGCACAATTTCTTTTCCACCTACACAAGATGCCGTACGTATCACCCCAGACACAGCCAGCGAGGGGCTGCAATGTCCTTCTGTGTCCCCCTCTATATTCACAAATGGATCATGGTGGGAGAAGCAGGCGATTAGTAGGTTTGCAAGCTAACATAAGACACTGGCATCCACCTGATTGTTGCACTTCCAAATGACAAATTTGCTGCGGGTGTAAGGTCTGCACACAGCGTTAAACAACAGTGCCAACAGGATTTCAAGAGGCTGACTTAAAAGTGATTCGAAAATAAACAACATTTCTCCAGCAGCTTTGGAAACAGATGCTTCTAATTGAATTGGCTTTAAACTCATTTGTAACCTCTCTAACATTTTTCATCATTTCAATTAACAACTTCTAGTGGTTCTACCCTTGTTAGTAAACCTTGAGGTGCTTCATAAAACTCAAGGTCATTACTATGAGAGGGACAATTCTGTGCATCACTGCAACTGCCACTAGTAATAACACCACTAATTTCCCTTGGAGTCTACAGGATAAAAGAGATCACCCTTTAACAACCAAGGCAGCAGCAGAGTGGACAATGACACAGAAGAAATGTTTTAATTACACAGACCAAAGGTAGAGAAAAAAATTGATTCATTTTGCAATTAATATTTACATTCATTTGGTTACTGACTGTGAAATATGTAGAATAACACCAGTAAATCCATGTGGTGCTAGAAGTCTAATAGCTAAAGACTTTGTAAGGGAGACCTGGTGGACCATGGCACTTGGTGGGCCAGATTCTGCTCAGCTGAAGCTTTGGGATCTCCTGCAAAGCAAACCTCATGTTTTAACTCAGGTTAAAACTCAGCATTGAGCACAGACTGCAGTTAAGAGACTGACTCCACCAGCTGATCATAGCTCTATGGTTGGGGCTTTCCCAAAGCGCCGCTGATAAGGCAGACAGTGGCGATGAGCCACATGGCATGACCGAAGGCTCCAGAAGCTTGTGAGCTACAAGGGGAGCACCTCATCCTAAGCAATCCAGGTTCAAACATTAAATCCTGCTTCAGGGGAGAACATTATTAACTTAAGGAAACTAAGCAGAGTAAGTCTGGGAGTCTTAAAGCTCCTAACAACTTCAGCTGCATCTGAAAAGGACGTGATATTGCCATGGAACAAATGTTTAATCTTTTTTTTTTTTTTTTAATACACAAGGATTTGAGAGATTTTATGCATTATTAGTTTGCTAGCTGGGAAATTTAAGAGATAATTGAATGAATACATTCAGCAAATGCACTACGAAAAAATCCAGCAAAAATAACTTTCACATCAAATATTTTCCAAAGCTCAAATAATGGACGCTTAGCTAATTTATTCCCACTTGCTCTTCTCAACAGAGGCACACGCTCTCGTTATCTCATGGCAGACTGATTATAGATTCTAAATAGACCAGAGAGGACTTGTAAAGAAAGCTGGTAAGTTTAACTCAACATTATTGTTATTGAAATTCACCCAAAGGTTGGTTTTATTGCTCAATTTCACAGTCTCTATAAATCCTGACGAGGCGGTTGGGTTGATGCTGACTTTGCATTACGATTCCTAATTTCTTTTGATTTTGCATTACAGTTTTCTTCCTTAAAGAACTTGCAAGCTTACACTTTGAGTTACATACAAACCATAATAGTTGATATATTTAATCTTTTAACTAAATAAGGAAATCTCCATTAATTAGCACACTCCTTGTAACAGATTGCAGAACAAGCTGAGAACTCTTCCAGAGAAGAGAGACTCATCTGCTGCCTTCTAAGTGCAAATAAATAGTGCAAATAAATAGGACTTCACAGTGTACATTCATCTCAAAGGGAACTTTCTATGCAGACAGGCAGAAATCCACTGCACAAATCTGTCTGGGCTCCAAAACCAGCTGTGGAAATAATTCCCGCTCCTCCTGGGCCTGCTCCCCTCCAGTGAAGGGCTGGGCTGGCTGCTTGGGAGCCCTGACGTCTTAAGAAAGTCCTTAATCAAATAAAAAATCATCCACTGGGATCAATAGCAGTTAGGGTAGTACCTCAGCCGTGTTTTTCTATATACTTTGCTCATCACCCTGCCACTGGGAAAATCATCTGCTCTGTCCAAACACAACCAAGTAGCTTGTTTTTTCTTTATCAGTGTCCTCATCCTCTGTATATCAGGAAAGAAACTTGTCCCACTGTACTTTATTATGAATTGTTTAGCATATATGTTCTTCAGGCTACTCAATTCATAGTAAAAGCAGACTTTTAAAACAAACCTGAGATTGTGTTTACTTTTTATTATTATTATGAGATTTATATAATAAAATAAGGGTTTTTTTTAAAGTCCGAACACACTTTCGCAACACATCACAAAGACAAAATTAAATTGTATGCAGATCATCAAATTCCCCTCCTTCTCCTACATCTGACTTCTCTCAGAGGCCCAATTGCACAATAGCTCCAAAAATAGATGTACATTGCAGAGTGCTCTGAAGATCAATATAGACTTGGGCAATTTGGACCAGGCTGGAAGCATCTTCCAGAGCCAAGAGTCCATCACTGGGAGAAAGCTGCCGCCAAATGTCACCAAAAATATCTGCCCCCATCAGTAAATCATATATTGCCTGAAGGTCAATGGTTTCAGGCTCTGCTGGAACACACTAAGAAACTCAATTTCAGAGTTTGGGGCCCTCTGCGGAGAGCATCTTTCTGCCAGCTTCTAAAGATACAGCGTTAGGCACTGTCAACACAATATGCCACTTCATTTCAGCTGCCAAGCTACGACCCCAAGACACAGACAAGCCTCATTCAGACAGCTTCCCTCAGACAACAACACGGCGGTTTCCATTTTACGGAATGGGAAACACTGATGCATTTCCTTGTATCCCGATAATTAGCAAGTATTGTGCATTATAATACTGCTCTTATTTCAGACAGAATAAAGCGACAGATGACTCTGCAGAAGGAAGGAACACAAAGCTATTAGATCCATGTGCAATTAATATTATCAAGAAAGCTCATGACAACATGAAAAAAAAACCCTTTTTTTTTTTTTTTTTTGAGATGTACGTTCCTAGTACTTTAATTTACAGACTCAAGAGGCATTACCAAGTGTAAGGGCCTCTGTTCACGAGCAGGTCACACAGGCACTGAAAAGGCAGGGAGAAGCTTCGGAGCCCGCAGCAATCTCTGTAGCCTCCCTCCCCACTGTCACGGGAGGCGAGTGACACAGTGACCTCTCAGATCAATACATTTAAATCAATACACTGCCTCAATTCCTTCTCGTCTCATCGACGCTAAATGAGAAACCTAACTACACACTTTAATTATACTGGCACTGTTTTAAAGATGCCACTAACCGTTATCAGCATTAGGAAGATCTGTGAGCGCTTTTCCGAAGGCCAGGTAGCTGCCGCGAGGTCCAGCCTGCTCGGATAAGGAGTTTCACTCCTGCTATCAGAGGTCACCTTGCTGCAGAGGCAGGGATACCTTCTTAAATAAAGCTGTACTATAAAAAACATCTGATGGAAACAGGTTTTTAAGAAAGGCAACAGTTCTGGTTTTCCACAGCTTAGGCACAGGGAGAGCAGCACAACTCATTTAGATGATGGAAAACCTTGAGATGGAAATAGGACATTTTTGTGACGTTAGCAGGCCCCAGCACAGAGTACTGATGTACTGAATTCCTGATAGACTTTTGTTTCAATTTTGCAGCGTGACTTTGAGCACTCTGGTTGTGTAGTTCAATCTCCTCTGCTGGAGGACTTCAATGAATTCAGACAGAAGCAGAAAGCGATGCAATCTTGTTAAATAATACGATTTTTAATGGTCACTCCTCCATGTTACCAAATACAAATGAGATCCAAGATTTCATAGAGAGAATCTCTGTCCGTAGTGAGGGATATTAGAAGTTTTGCAAACCAGGCTCTCAGCAATTTAATTTACACCATCCTCATTTGCAACCCTTGGAGGACAGAGATTTCAAAGTATATCTCAGACCCAGGAAATAGACTAAGGTAGCATAAATTCTCAGTTACTCATCAATATCATTATGATAATCCTTAGAGCAGACTGAGCTGAACTTTAATTTTATCCACGTTTCCTAATTCAGGCTCATTTCCTCAAATCTTCTAAATTCAGCTGTTGCTATGTTTCTGAGTTGGTCTCCCAAACTCTTTGATCAAGCAGACTACATCAGGCACCTTAAAAGACATCCACTACGTGCCCATCTCCCCCTGTCATGCTAACTTTATCACTGTATGCAGTGCTCCAGCAAACTCATTGCCGCTCAGGCAGTCAGCTCATTTTATTCAGACACTGGCCTATGTGTAAAAACGGGAATTCTTCTTTTTGTAGGACTCTCGTTCCATACATGCAGAAACACATGATGTTGCTTTTGAAGATCTGCAGAATATGTCAGATGTGAAACCCTTTAACTCTCACTGAAATCCACTAAACACCTACTATGTCCACCTGCTACAGGGCTCCCCACCAGCAGTAAAGATATGAAACTGTGACTTTCCACTTAAAAATTATTTGTCCTCCATTTATTTGCCTGAAAGTCCTACTCATCAGAGCTGTATAAAAGGCAATCAGGTTAAAAAAACATTGAAAAATAATTAATGAAGAGTCTTAGGCTAAAATGGTATTTCTTCATACTTCCAATATAACATATTAAATGGAATGACACATAGGGAGAGAAAAATGTTAATTCTAAATCTATCTTTGTATGATCACATTTTATTAGAGCCTTGCTTCATAACAGGCTGTATTTGTGACAAATGCGTTATTAAGGCCAAAGAGAGGGGCCACATTTCAAAGAGATACCCTTACTGTAGCCTACTGCAGAAATCAGGGCAGTAGATCGCCCAGTGCATTAACTTGCTATCAAAGCTCTCCTAAACCTCCAATAGACTATTTCTACACCGAGTTACTATTCTACACTAAAAACGTTCCCAACTCCCACGGAAGAGCTTTAATCAACCTGTCAAAAACAGAGAAAAACTGACTGAGCCTAATAATGGAGGCAAAAGGCACAGACATGAGCAAGGGTGGACAGAGGTGGTCCGGCAAGTGGAGGCTGATGGTGATCGTCAAACACACGACAGACTGTTTGAGGTTAGTAAAAAATCATTCCTTCACATAGTCTGGTACTGCAGCCTCTTCAAAGGGGTCATTTTATGGAATGCAGCAAAAAGTATAAAAGAAATTTGGGCAAAGACACACTTATAAAGATTTATATTTAGAGCCAAGGCATAACAACAGACATCACTATGACTAAATGCGGCACCCACAGAGGATGCTGCTCAAATTGCTAATCCTCTAAATTTTTCCTCATAAGATGCATGCTTGCTTTCTGTAAGAAGATAAAGATCTAGAAGAATGTGCATTTCTACAGACTAATGCCTCAGGGGAAGTCTTACCTTGCTTTAAATAAGCTTCTTTGATAGCCAGTTTGACCCACTCAGAAATAACTTTTTTGATGGCTGTTTACCTTTGATTCTGTTGCCAGAAAAACAAAGAGAACAGCAACGTCTGAACAGTTGTCTTGTGATCCAATTTCATTTGATAAGTCTTTTAACATCCAGAAAGAAGAACTGTGGCCAACTTTTCTTATGGTGAATAGATTTTGGAAAAAAAGGAAAGGAAAAAGATAGGGAATAAATCAATGTTCTTTGAGCACTATTATGAGAGCAATATGTAAAAATCCTGTAGTCAAACAAGAAATGGAGGGCAGGTCCTTTACGGGCTCTGTTTCTGTGCTTACAGCTCCCCTGGCAGCCACAGCTGTAATTAAGAGTGTCACTGCACACCCAAGGAGATATGTAGAAATGTCAGAGAGAGGTCCAGAGGAGAACCCAGCCAGGATTTTGGGGCTAAATTTAGAAGCTATTTAGCTTTGAGATAGCAGAAAACCGTCAAAGGTGACAGTGGCTTTGAAGAGTCCCCAAGTGGGGACACAAAGGTAGGACAGGCCTGTCTACCGCTGGCAACACCTTTTGGCCACCCGTGATCCAAACCCAGATGTAATTCCCGTGCCAGGGGATGGGATGGGCAATAAGGTGAATTTTTAGCTGAAACTTTTCCCCCAAGCAGTCTTTGAAAAGCTTTGTCCTGGTAAGTAACACAGTCATTTTTCTGTAATAAAAAGGCCACAGAGAGATATACCGCGGAGACACACAGGAGAAACAGGAGTATTGTAATATTTAATGAAAGTCAAATGCCAAAAGAAGGGTAGGGTAATCTGAACACTGGGTCTACATGTTATCATTAACCAACGGTGTCAAGACCACCTACTACTCCCACAGTGGAGGCATCCCAAGGCTGTCATGTGTGGGGTATGGAGCTGGGAAGAGGACAGCCTAGGCAGGGTTGCCCATGTTTCTTGTAAAAGAAATGAGGCTGTCAAAAATGAGGCTGTCAAAAATGAGGCCTCATCCATAAGATGTTTGTAGGATGCTGTTTATGGAAGTACAGAAACCACTTAAAACTAAAACTAGTTGGATTCTGGAATTAATGGTTTGTGCTAATTTCATTGAGACTAAGACTGAAATTAAATACTTAGGAATATTTTCAAAAACACAGGTGAAACTTCTGTTCAGAAAAGTTTCTATTTCTGAAGATTTTAAAAAAAAAAATCAGAGATTTCTGAACCAATTTCCTTCCTCCAGATATGGAAAAATGTATACCACAGTAATTGCCAGAATAGATACACTTTCAAAAATAAACAGGCATTTATTCAATGTAGCTTTTCCAACTTCTTTTTTCCAAAATTGTTACCTTGTAGGAAAGGTAAGTTTGCTATCAGTCCAGGATAGACTTGGCTCACATTTCCTTAACTTATTAAGCTCTGCTTCTAGTTTTTTGAGCTACAGAAATATCATTTTGCAGAACGATTATTAAAATCTAGTGATCAAAAGCTACCTGAAAATAGTTCATTTCCTCCTACAGTGATGCCGCAGGGTTTCAGAGCAGGTCCTTGTGTTGACTCACACGTAGGTCATTCAGTGTCTACCAAGCTGGTGGCCAGGATTTTCACATAAGGGAGCATAAACCCCAGAGGTAGAAAAACACCGCCCCCGGTAGAAAAACAGCACTACTCTGGGCTGACCTTTCAGAAAATCAAACTTCATGAGACTTCCTACTACCTGGTTTTCAGCAGTAGGAGTTGAAATTCCTGATCCAGGACCTTTGCATACTGTCCTAAATCTCTCAAGGTTGGGGACACGGCTGATCAGGACAGAAGCAGCACTGTCACTGCTGGCACACACCGCCCTGATGTGCCTCGGAGCAGGGAACATCCTTCCAGCAAACACAAAATCTATGAGTTTTCACATCACCAAAATTTTTAACCTCTCCTGGTGCATCTGTTTGCTAATCCTACCCGTTTGGGATTAAAGCTGACATTTTCAAGGAGTGACCTTGCCAGCGGCATTCCCAATACAGTGTTAGATCGACCCAACTGGGAAGAGCTGAGTGACACCCCTGCATCAGCAGGTGCCAGGGAACCCTCTGAGCATCCCAAGTCCTCTTTGATTTGTCCACCCGCAACTAAACCACGTACAACAAGACAATGCACTGTTGAGAATAAGGAGGTATATGAGCACCCCTGCTGTGCCCTTCATAAATTTAGAGATAATTAAAGCTTTTTAAGGTGACTGTAGGTTGAAGCTAACCGCTCTGTGATTTAAAGCCAGGATCTATTTGTCTGTTGTGTCTTTCTTCCAGGTTCCTGTTGTTGCGAGCACAGCATAATTTGAATAGTATAAGCGCTCTTCATAAATTCCTGTTTTCCATAAATTGCCCATCGGATCAAAAGCAGAACCTCTGTGCAGGAGCACAGAAATCTCGAGCCTTTGATTTGGAACAGATGAGGCACCCTATGTTCCTCGAAGATTAAAAAAAACCACCCTGTTGGCACAGCACACAAAAAAGAGAGGCAAAGCAACTACATGAAGTAATTCAAAACAAAGGAGGTGGAAATTCAAAAATAGTACGAGGAACTCAGATGACAGATTGAGAAGCGGATGAACTGCAATTAAGAGGACAATTTCATGTCCAAAGAGGATGCTCCAAACACCAGCCAGAGAACAGAGACCCTCTGGACTAGCAGTGAGTTGAACACAACATAAACCATTCTTCTGATGGGAAGACAAATTGAGGCAAATTATCAATTACATTTTTGTAATGTAGTTAGAGATAGTTACCTCTATCCATAATTTCATAAGTGTATTTCCAAATTAAAGGAAGGAAGAGTGAACCAAATCCAGGAAAAAAGAATTAGCTCAATTTGGAAACTGCAGGTCACTCATTTCTTGAGCTTATTGAATGAGTGATCAAGGAAAATGACACCACCACTAAAATAAAGCAGTAGACTAATCACAAAAGCCAGTCATGAAAAAAAAAGCTACAGTGCGGTTTTTCTGGACATCAGAGAAAAGGGTTGGTATGGAAAGGCTAAAATTCAGAAAAGTCTGGGGCTTGTATTTTTAAGCTTGTCATACCTAATGATCACAAGCTAACCCAAGTTTAATTGCAGTGAAGACAGGTAAATTGTCAAGGTGTGACCTGTGTACCCACTACAGTTGACCCAAAGTATTCACACAAGCTGTGCTGGGTCAGGGCAGAGGTCCCTCCAGCCCAGCTCTTGGGTCCCGGCAGAAGGAACCATAGACACCAGGCAAGTAGTGCATTTCCATTAAGGCACAGCTGGAATGCTTTTGTCTTCTCTGGTTTTGGACCTGGGGATGCTCTGTATGCAGTAACTACAGCACTGGGGAGAAAATCCATTTCCTGTTGAGAAGGTATGCTTAAAGGGTTAATATATTTGCAGATAATAGGCTTAGGAGAGTTGGAGGCTAGACTGACTGCTGACAAACACAGATGAGTAGACTAATGGTGTTTTGATTTGGGTTTTTTCCCCCCAAGTTGCAAATGCAGAATTGCTCACAAAACTCAGCATAAGATCCGGGCCTCAGACCCTGAATCCCGCTGAGCAGTGATTAATTTCTGCATTAGACTCAAACTCACAGAACACACACTTGATAACTATGATACATTTGCATAGTAAATCACATTGACACGAGTGAACTAAACCCTACTGAACTGGTAAGTTCAACAGCCAGGTTTCAGCCAGGGAAAGTGAAAATCATTGCTGTGACAAGGCAAGAGCCCACAGTTTGCTCTCTAGAAAAGCTACAAACTGACCTGTTCTATTCTATACCATTTTTATTGTCCTATACCTTGCACTGCTGGCATTATCAAGTCTGGGACAAACTTAAATCTACTTCTAAGGCAAAATTTGCATCCTCACATCTGTCTTTCTACATTTTGTAAAAGTTCCTCAAAAGGACCCAGCAAGGAAGTGAGGTCTGAGTCTTAAAACTTCCCACTTCTGTCCTGGTTCAAGGGAAGGAAGGAAAAGCACTGTCCTGCAAAAGGAAAAGAGCAAGAAACAAAGAGAAGTCAGAAGACTTGAAAGAAATAAGAGGAACACGCTTACCCCTGCATCTCATAAAGCAAGAACAATGCCTAGATATCACAGTGATTGGCATTCAATATATAAGGCAATAGCTTAATTAGCCATAAATATGGTCAGCTAGCAAATGTTAAAAGGTCACCTGATACTAATTGTGAACAAGACAAACCGAGCTGCTTAAAAAAAACCTGCCATGAATAATTTCTCAGGGCTTAGCAATTCTGCATGCTTCTGTAATTTGCTCTTCTCTATTATGGTTGAAAAACATTCTGCTAATTATTAATTGGATAATGATTTGTTTCTATCACTAATTCAATAATGTGTTCAGAAGTGCATTTTGAAAGCTCCCAGCTCTAGAGACCATAAATATCAGGCTTATTGTGGTGGGTTGACCCTGGCAGGATGCCAGGTGCCCACCAAAGTCACTCTATCACTCCCCTCCTCAGCTGGACAGGAGAGAGAAAATACAACAAAAGGCTCACGGGTCAAGATAATGACAGGGAGAGATCACTCAGCAATTACCATCACAGGCAAAACAGACTCTACTTGGGGAAACTAGTTTAATTTGTTACCAATCAAATCAGAGTAGGATAATGAGAAATAAAACCAAATCCTAAAACACCTTCCCCCCACCCCCCACCCCTTCTTTCTTCTCAGGCACAGCTTCATTCCCGATTTTCTCTACCTCCTTCCCACCAGTGGCACAGGGGGACAGGGATGGAGGTTACAGTCAGTTCATCACACGTTGTCTCTGCCGCTCCTTCCTCCTCAGGGGCAGGACGCCTCACACTCTTGCTCTGCTCCAGCATTGGGTCCCTCCCACGGGAGACAGTCCTCCACGAACATCTCCAACGTGAGTCCTTCCCGCGGGCTGCAGTCCTTCAGGCACAGACTGCTCCCACGTGAGTCTCTTCCATGGGTTCACAAGTCCTGCCAGCAAACCTGCTCCAGCCTGGGCTCCTCTCTCCATGGGGCCACAGGTCCTGCCAGGAGCCTGCTCCAGCGTGGGCTTCCCACAGGGTCACAGCCTCCTTCGGGCATCCCCCTGCTCTGGCGTGGGGTCCTCCCCAGGCTGCAGGTGGAGATCTGCTCCCCCGTGGACCTCCCTGGGCTGCAGGGGGACAGCCTGCCTCACCATGGTCTTCCCTGCAGGCTGCAGGGGAATCTCTGCTCCGGCGCCTGGAGCACCTCCTCCCCTCCTTCTGCACTGACCTGGGGGTCTGCAGGGCTGGTTCTCTCACTCCTCTCTCCTGGCTGCTGTTGTGCAGGTTTTTTTCCCCAATTCTTAAATCTGTAATCCCAGAGGTGCTACCACCATCGCTAATAGGCTCAGCCTTGGCCAGTGGCGCCACCGACTTGGAGCCGGCTGGCACTGGCTCTGTTTGAGCCGTGGGGAAAGCTTCTAGTGACTTCTCACAGAAGCCACCCCTGTAGGTCGTCCCCCCCCCAAACCTTGCATGCAAATCCAATACACTTATCTCCACTTGAATGCTCTGGTTGAAACGCAGGTTCTAAGTGATGTAAGTGGAACCTGTGGAGCTTTCTGCCCACTTTTGGGCACTCTGCACCCAAAGTCACCGAAATATCCATGTTAGCTGGAGACCGAGGCAACACTACTTTCCCACTCACCTTGCAGGGAACAGAAGGTGTTCTACACTGGGTAGCAATTCGGAGCTTATACATCCTAGGTATTAAACAGGGGTCTGGCTGGAGATTAATAGTTCACCCTTTGGGGAACTTATATGGGGCATCCAGAAGGTGGGAACGTTTCACCCCTCCTTTACATCCCGCTTCCAAACCTAAAGGTCTTCAGAGCACTCTGTAAACAGAGCGCAGGAGGAAGGGCATACGACGGGGCTCTGCTGTACGGTACTGACCACCCCTCTGGCCTCTGATACGGGTCCTGTGCCAGGGCCATGCTGCAATCATATCTGCTCAGATAAAAAGCTGAAGACAAGAAAGGTAACAATAATACCCTTGAGCTACCACTCCCTACTACCTCCCTAAGAGAAGCCAGACCATTAAAAATGCCACATAAATATCACTGACAGGAAACAGGCTTCAAGGTTATTCAGAAAAGCCCCACGCATAGACAACCTCCTCTTTTTAATAGTGATAAAAACCTTGAGTTTTTCAAAAGAGCAAGTCATGGCACAGGCAAACCCACCTTTCAAAACCCAACAGCTCCCTTTTTACAGAAGAAAAGGTAATGTTGTGGGGGAAACGTATAGCATTCCTCCTTCATGGGCCACAGAGGCATAATCAATTGGTACAACAGCACATTGTTGAAACACAAACCACGGAAAGCTGCTTTATGAATCCGTGCAGCCAGCTGGAACAGCCATCAACAGCTGTGAGAGGAATGCACTCCAGGACTGAATCACTTCATTAGGGTGGGGTTTTTTTCCTTTTATTACATGCAGCTCAGGCTGCTGATCCTTACCCTGAAGACCCTCCGTAGAGCAGCCCCACTTCTTTCTCTTCTCCCTTATATACTCAGGAACACTAATGGTTCCCACTGTATTACTTACTCTCCTCCTGAGACATCATTTCTTCCTCTCCCATCATATAGCTCACCAGCAGTCTTCCAACCTGCTACATCACACTGTGTGGTGTCCTAAGCTTTTTGACTGTAAGTCAGAAAGCATTAGTGGTTTGGGGGCAGCATGGGTAAGGAATTTGCCCCTAAGATAAGGGCTTTAATCTGCAAATTGATTTAGCGTAATGATTGCAATGAACTGCAAATCATGGAAACTGGGAGAAAATATCCAGATCGAATGACATTTCCTGCTTGCTCTACTTCTAATTCTGCCCTACTTCTGTGTGATACGGGCTACTTGATTATATGTGAAATATAAGTGGACAGAACTACAGCCCAGAGCCCCAGCAAGCAGTGACACTGGAATGAATATACGTGTATCAATTTGAGCTTGAGACTGGCACAAAATTGCAAGGATGAGACCACTGGCTGCTGAAGTCATGTGTACTTGGCATGAGCAACAGCAGGTGACATCACAGGGTGTTTGTAATGAAATACGATTATCTCAAGAAAATTCCTGATTCCTTCAATGAAAACAACCATACAAACCTCCAAATATAGTGAAAAGGAATAATAATTTCTAAACAAGTAAAAGCTGAAGTAGGATATACCTTCAAACAAAATGCTGATTGAAATATGCCTTCTCCTAAGCTTATACTTCTATGGGATTTTCAGAAAAATAGAAGAAATGTCTCTGGTATTCTGACAGCATAGCCAACTTCAGCCCTCTTCTTCATTTCCATTGTAGAAAAGCCAACAGACCCTTATACTGAGGAAAACCTCAGTATTAAGAGTAAAAAGAAGATATTCGAAGAACAGTGTTCAACACTCACAGCAACCTTGTGAAAGCTGTTCCAGCAAGTACACAGGTACACACCTACGACAGGCTCCAAAATGAACCACTGAGTGGATAACTGTGCTCAGCATCAGGGCTATTTACACGCGTTGTGCGCTTTTTTTAAATCTTACCCGAACTGCTACAGCGAGATGGTTCCACGAGTCTGCCGGTCTTATCGTAACAGGCAATAGCTCGCAGTCGTACACCCTCGCCACACTCCTTGGTGTCTCTGTGGGATCTCATTCCCAAATGCAGCTCAGATGTACCTCCTCCAATAATGCAGTCAGACCAGTTTCCGTGGGGCTGGGAGGTAAACACCTCGCAGGGGCACAGCTCTGTTTCAACTTGAGGATAAACTTCTGTATTCTGGCATTTGTCTCGCTTTCTGCTTCGCCCTGTTCCAACCACAGAAATCTGTTTGTTAGCTTAACATCTGCTACTTTTGATAACAACACGTCATATTATTTATACTTGCATGAATTCAACACATTAGAACCTAGACAATCTGAATGTTAATATCCAGAAACATTTCCGAAGCATCTATTAGCTGCTGCCAGTGCTCTGGAGTGCAAGGACAACGTATTTATCTCCAGGGGCAACCAGAGAACTTGGAAATACTGTTTTGATGGGTAGGGCAAGGAGCAAAATGCAAAGTCTTACTCTACTAGCGGTCTGCCCAGAAAATGCTTTGTAATTTTATATAATATCAATTTTCTCTAATTATCTGATGAAAATAAATTGATTGTTTTGTCTCTATTTGCTCGCAATCAATGGTTGCTAGGACAACTTCCAGAGGACTCTACATTAGCCACAACTTCTTCTTTGAGGCTACTTTACAAATTAGTTAAAGATGCACTCTGCACACAAACCACACTTCGAAGAAAACAGAAAAGATAATCCTCGGTAAATTATTAGGGCTGGAAAGCATTTCAATGATTGGATTTGGTTTAATGTTTTCTTTTGCTTTCTTCTTTCAACAGGTTTTAAAAGAAGGCTCTTTACAGACCTTTCAGTAGCTTCACAAAGCAGAAGCATTCAAATAAACCTGTGGCACAGCCCTCTGCAGCTGCACTCTCCATGCCCTGTTCCTGGAGGACTTCTAGGCATACGAAGACGTCCCCAGTACAAGGAGAGATAATATAAAGAACAGAATTCATGCTCCCTGCATCCCTACAGCTGCCCCAGGGGACAAAGGCCTGTATAGAGCCTCTAAAGATAAAATCAATGCTTTTCTTGGCATGGGTTAGCCAACGTGACATGGAGCAATCTTTATGCTGGCTGAGCTCAGGAGCGTCTGCATTTGGCATCTGCACAGAAGAGGAGAATTCCTCTTCACTAACAAACCGCATCTATATCCCATCTTCAAAACGTGCCTTGGGGATCTTGGATGCGCTAAAAATACTTCTGCAAGAAGTTTTTAATGCTTTGATCCCAAAAGAAACGTTTTCTCTTTGGTATTGCGCACAAATAAGATACTAAAAACAAAAAATAAGTTATATAACCCAACAACCCTCTTTCTAGTCTGGAACCAATAGTCATTTCACCACACGTCACCAGGAGCATAAGCTGGCTGCCACCAATACCTGTTTGCATACACGCATGTACCTCCAAAGAGAAGGGCACCAATTGCAGACCCTTAGTATCACTATCCTTCAAGCCTCAGCTCTTTCAAAACTGTATTTTCAGAGTTCTGAGGAACGTAAAGTTTGCCAGCACAAAGGGATAATAAACACAAAGAAATCAAATAGTGCCAACGTCTTTATATTTTTATATATATATTTACGAGCATATTCAGGTAAGGTATAAGAGGTACAACTCCATATACTTAAAGGAAAGTCTTTTAAAAGGCTTTAAATAGATTGGGAGCTCTCTAGTGGCATTTCCAGCATTTTATGTTTGACGAGCTGACAGAAGCCACAAACTCAGTGTATAAGTACAGCTGTATGTTCTGCGTTATTAGTAAACGTGGGAATTTGGGACTCGCCCATGTTTTGCCATTATTACATGAAGCGCATCAGACACAGGTAAAGATGCTAATAATCTCACACTTATGCAACACTTTTTTTCCAACTTGCCCTGCCATCTGTTTTGCACGAATCTTCTCCCTAATGAAGTTGCTATGAAAGCCCTATTTTGAGGGCAAAAGTGGCATTTATCCCATACTCTTCACAAACAAGTAGTTTTAGAATTAGTGATGGTGATATTTCTATGATCTTCACAGACTGCTTTAAAAATTACTGTTAAAAATACTATCTCCATAATTTTCAAGGACATAAATTCTTCAATTAAATAGCATTTTCTTTTTAAAATTAAATTTCTGAACACTAACAAATACAATATATATTAAATATTATCAGGAAGTACATACTGTACATAAAAATTATAGGAAACATTAAAATACACCTTCCTACAGAAAATGCATTGTATCCATAGCACAGTGAATTAACTGACTGTATTAATTAACTGAAGAGTTACTAAAAACTGTGTTTTCATTATAATGACTTTGAATTTTGATATGTTCTGTAATAAGTCTTTTGCTTCCTAAGTAATGACTAATTTTATATGTAGAGTCTATGATTACTTACTAAGTAAAATGAATAATACTATTAAAAACTGAGTGGGAGGCAAGCAAATACTTAGCAAACAATTAGCAGATCCCCACTAAATGACATTGTTAATGATCTCTTATAATGAAGCTGAAGCATTCACTTGAGCATAGACACACACACTGATGAACAAGGAGGTACAATCCATGCGTGCTTACCGAAAGGTGAAATACAAACGGATAAAGGACTCTTTTAACACCATAAAGTACTTCCCAAAATAGCACTTTCCTTAAATCTTTGGACTGAGTTCACACGGATGAGATTTTTTCAAGACTTTTGGCCAGCTCCAATTTTCATGAAGTTCTATGCAAATACAGGTCAGTTCTAATCTCGTCGACCTCCCCTTTTGAAATGTGGTCAAACCAAACCCGATGCCTGATTAGGTCCTCCCTCGCTGCTCTCTGTGCTGTTGTGCCGTCCCCACCCCAGCACCACCTGGGCCACCCGCTGCATGTTCACCACTTGCTTTTCAGAACACCTTTGCTGGGAGTGGGCTGAGATCACGAGCTCCTTCCCAGCGGGAGGAAGGGAACCCAGCAAGGTTGTATGGGAGAGACTGGTGGTGTTTGGTCACAAATGCAGTGCGGGTGAGGAGACAAGCCATCCAAACCTGAATATCAGAAACCACTTTTGGTCCACTTACTTGAACAGATCTATGTCTGATGTAGAACAGAGTAAGAAATGGGATAGATAAGACCACACTGTTGTGTAACTTGCATACATGTTCATAAAGAAAATTCAGATTTAAAACTATCTGGAAGTGAGTATTCACTTATTTCTTACAGTATCGTATTTTCTATAAGATCAGGCACCTATTGTTCCAATTGGGATAGAGGATTTCTACTATTATGAACATACAGGCATTGATACAGAGAACATTTTAGACTACGCTCTTTGACAGAAACAATAGAGTATTTTATAATAATGATTTTTATGTAAAGGAGAAATCTTTATCCTTTAATGAGCTATACTCATGAATGGCAGCTTGAAGCGATTATGTCTGTATACTGTAATTGTTAGTTACTAAAACCTTGGATCATTCCAACAGTAACAAACTGAATAACAAGATAGCCGTGCAGCCAGGTACCAATGAGCACAGAAGAAAGGAGCAGTGGTAGCCACCATACTTTGCTGCCATCCAGTTCCCAGGCATTATCACAGTGGATATTTTTACAGCAATGTTAGTATTTTACTCCATAGTAGAAGTCTTTGAAGTTTTACCTCTATTAACAGACCAAACTCAAGCCAGCTGCACCACAGCTCTCAAACACAACACAGAAATATGGAAAGATGCGAGTGTTCGGGATAACAATAACAGTAAATTTCTTGTAAACCTTCTGAAAACAGTAGAATTCATTTTTATTTGATTCGGCTATGTGTCTGGCGGGGGGGAGTAAGACAAATCCTGACAAAACAAGTGGCTCCAAACTATTAATGTTACACAGTTTTAAAGTTTGATCAGCATTCAAATAATATAACAAACCATAACAGCAAGTGTGGGAGACTGCTCTATGAAATGGTTTGAACTAGAGTGTTTAATGAATACATATAAAAGATCAAACAAAACTGTTTTAATGATACTGTTTTTTCTTTATTCATGATACTAGTTTGCTCTGGTGAACTACTGGATACTGCTGAGCACAAAATTCCCAGCTTTAAACTTCATCCAGATTTCAACAGTCTTAAACAGAAAAACACAGTGATTTTTATGCTTGTATACACATTTGCTGCATGCTTCCCAGCTTAATAGGTCAGATAAACTTGCACAATGCATAGTCACTGTTTTATTTGGTTTCTGCCTAAAAATGGCCTTCCCCCACTGAGTTTTTCTGCACTATTCTCATACCAAAATGCGTGTGTGTAAAGCAGGCAATGATGAGTCTCAGATCAAAAATCAATTAAGGATGATAACTATTCTGTCTGGATTTTCCCAAAACCCCAACACCAGCCCACCAACATCTGAGAAACATTATTCACGAGTATCACCATCAGATAAATACTATAAAAGATTATACCTGTGAGTGACCGTCTCCTACTTCTAGTTGATTCACAGTCAAACGAGCATGCTGTAAATTTAGACCAGGGGGTAAATGTGCAGTCATCTTTGCAGGGAACGACACACTCCTGAACAAGAGGTGGCATAGCTCCTGCCCACCGCAGGCAGTCACTGACATCGGCAGAGTCGTCGTGCTCTGACAGGCACGTAACAGCTGAAAAGTAAAGGTACAGAAATCTTTATAGTCTTATACATATTGTATTATACTCTATGCAGGCAGTACTTGTGTTCTATGCAAGATTCACTGCTCTGGGTTAACAGGATAAAGCTGATTTATTTTTAGGTCATTATTCATGCGTCACTCAAAGATGTGCTAGAAGCTTCACAAAACCATAAAGACACATTCTTATTTGAGCAGTATGTTATCTAAATGATGATATAAATTCAACATTCTCAAGGAGGCCATCATTTTAAGGATTGGGGCAACAGTTTAACCAATGATACATTCTACGACCAAACAAGAAAAGATGCAATACTGTGGCTATGTGCCATAAAGCATATTTGGTCGAGGCCAGGATCCCCACGCTGTGATGCACACACTATACATAGAATTGAAACTGCTTCAAAGTGGAAAAAAAACCATTAAAAATATAAAAAAAGCTTCCTTCTCCAAAACTTCCATCTTTTCCACATTTCAGATGAAGGGAACAACTGTCTGAGCAGCTTTCCCATACAGAATAGTGACCTCTGCTCCGTCTGAGCCGCAGATGCTACAGCTAAATGCTTCTTGCAGCAAGGTGTAAACACCAGGTCTGCCCTGTCCAAACTGAGTTCTCTAAATATTGTGCTACCCCTTGGGCTCTCCTGCTCTCTGGCCATCTGAACCTTTGAATCTCTTGCATAAATGGAGATGTTTAGGAGGAAGGGCACGAGAGTTCAGCCCGTGGCCATGATAGGGGCTGCAGCCACTGCACTTTACTAGATAACCTGCTTTTATGGTGCACGATAGCTCGCTGTAAGAGCACTAGTGAATGGATCCATTAACAGAAAAAAACACAAAACCCAACTGCTCCGTAGGTCTTAGCTGAGGACGGCATCACTCTGCCGAGCTCCATCCGACCTGAAGTGCCTTCGCACACGGGCAGAGGCAGAGCACACACCGAGCTTTACCTTCACACACAGCACTATCAAGGCTGCAGCCCACATTCAAATGCGATGCATTTCTCTGGTCCCCTGCCCAAAGCTCTGCCAGGTCTTTAAGACTGGGCCATGGCAATAGGAGACAATAGGCACAGGGCCGGGCTGGGGCTGAGGTCTCTGAATTTGGACTTAGATGCCTTTGGGGCCAGGCAAGAGTCAAAAGGGGTTTGCAAGAGCACAGCCCAGGACTTAGATGAACTGATTTCCCCCCAGTTTTATTACAGGTCAATGCCCTTTTCCTTCAACGCCCTCGTCCTTTTTTGGACTATAATGATTAATTTTTCAGGGTGGATAATGGCACTGTATAGCCATGATGGAGGACAAAAGTATTACTGTATAAATCTGAGTACAAGAAGCCTATAATAAAACTTGCTAAAGTTTCAATGAATTAATAATAAGTAATTATAATAAATAAAAATAGCCTGCACATCACGGAGTCTTTCATTTCATTAATAATAATTAATTCTCACAAAACGTCCAAGATTATAGGCTTTTTATATCCTACACTGTAAGTTAACCAAAGCAAAGATAGGTCGTGACTTGATTAAAATAATAAAGTCAGGGGCAGAGTTAGGAATTGAATTTGGCCCCAAGAGTTTAGTCATGTCAGGCTCTCTGATTTCAGGCAAGTCCACACATTGTGTCATAAACCTACAGAAGATGAAATAATTTAATTCAGATTTTATTATTTTACTTTAACAACCTGTGATATTATTTTATGAAGATTCCTAAATAATTCAGGTTTTTGAGGCTGCATATATTTTTCCTTGTTGCCAGCACTTAATGTAACTAGGATTGCATGAAGAAAAGCAGAAAAATAACTCTCTGTTTTCTTACAGTTAAAGGATTTACCGGGGTGTAACTTTGCAATGAATACACATGATTTTTGGTTTTTAACTACAGTACTCTATGGGAGCAAGGCATGGGTTGGCAACCACCTGGAAATAAAAAAAAGTCTTATTAAAATGTAATTAGATTTCTAAGGAAAAAATCAGCATTTTGAAGAGCGTGCAGAAGGCAAGCAATTGTTAAAAGTCTCTTTAGACTCAAGTGACAGTAAATCAGCATATTAATAACTACCTCTAAATTGCTGATCCTTGCCTTTCACTTTCAATCCTTGTGACCCTTCCTATCTCTCAACTCTGGCAGTCAGAAACTCAGCGACATTCCCCTTCTCAATTACAAGAGCGCGAGGACACAGGTCACCACTCTGTACGGGAAAGCGGGGTAATTGCCCTCTTCAGGAAGGTTAAACAAGTAATAGACTCTGATGCCCAAGGTCCATGTAGCCTCATTACCTTTAGCAAGGACACCAAAGATTTGGCAACGCAAATGTGTCCACGTGAAGTGTGGCCAAGTGTATGCAAACCATCTTCTCAGCATCGCTACAACTGCTAGCATCTGCAGGGAAGTGAACAATATCCTACGCTGCCAGCCCCATGAAGCACTATTTGCAACTGCATAATAAACCATCACGTTGCAATGTTTACTACTGTCTGACAGAAGACCACAATTCATTCCTGACATTTAATAATGGCAGCACAAGTGACGGAACTTCTAAATGTCGATGTTAAACCAGAGGCTCCGTGCTGCAAT
This sequence comes from Haliaeetus leucocephalus, assembly GCF_000737465.1. Classification (NCBI taxonomy): domain Eukaryota; kingdom Metazoa; phylum Chordata; class Aves; order Accipitriformes; family Accipitridae; genus Haliaeetus; species Haliaeetus leucocephalus. The sequence continues at coordinate 3,861,955 of NW_010972887.1, read as the reverse complement.
GAGTTATTATCTAATGGCCCGATCTTCTGCACAAATGTCCTTAATTTTAAACATACAAATAATTCACTTGTTCGCTGAGCCTATTTAGATGCTAGAAGTGATGGATATATAAGGACATATGAGATCAGGGCAAATATTTGACAGACATCATGGAGCTTAAAGAAATCAGTGGCAATAGTAAACATGGGTAGAGCAAAGTTAAATTAAAACAACAAATAATATAGTGGATTATACATGTACAAGCACAGAAACAGGAAGGAGTTGAAAAGAAGAAAATATAATGGATAGTCTAGTAAGAGACATAAGACCTAAAAGGACGAGAGGAGGACGATCTCCTGTGAGGTGATTAGGGACAGGCAGGTGCTTGAAAATACAGAATTGCTTTTCTTCTCTGCTTCAGGAATTTTTCTAAGTGCAGATCCTGGTAGCTCAATCCGGTCATTCCTGACAGAGCAACAAAGCCTCAGTGTCAGCAAGGACAGAAGGCAGCAGCCAAAGAGCAAGGAATCAGAAAAGCTTTTTATGATGCCTAAAATACTTCCTAAAGAGGAAACATCCCGCTTGCTTCCCATTCTCCTGGACTTTTCAACTTATCAATGCCAACGGTGTTATTACCAAACTGGTGGGCCCAGATGAGCACCTCTTTGGTGACACAAATGGTGCTGCATCATTTTGCTGGGAGAGCAGGCACTTCTTGTTTTACACGCACAAAATAAAATGCCAGCCATGAACATCTGGTACCCTTACACACCAAACCCCCTTACCTCCTCGGATTGGCCTAAGCAGTACAGTGCATTTCAGTCATATTAGGAAGCAATTCATTTCCACTCAAGAGTCTGCCCACATCTTCAAAGATGAAGCCAATGCGTGACTTCTTCAGTTTGAACTGAATTATCTCCAAAAGCCTGAGCTTAATGGGCCTGATCTTTACAGCATGTCAGTCATAAGAAATGGCAGGATTTCTGCTACATGCTTACAACTACACTTGAGGTGAGCAGCATGAACTGCTAAAATAAATTTAATAATAAAACAAAAGCCCATCAGGACATTTTAATGGATTGAGAAGGACCAGACAGGAAGCAGCAGAGCTGACGGATCCACTCCAGTGGTTTGTTCAGGAACTAGTCACCTCATTTCTGCCTGCTGCAAACTTATTTTCCAGTTAAGTTAGCTTTAACTTTTAAGAGAAAAATATTTTCAAATACAGGCACTTCTGGAAACAGAATGAGGCAAATTTATTCTCAGTGGACCTTCAGGAAAGTTAGTAAAATTATTTATCCTTGGCGGTTTCAAACTACTGATTGGTTTGGCTCATGTGTGGTTTATGTTGCATAAAAAATATTTCCCTGTAATCCTCAGTTCTGTCACAATGGTTTTAAATAAACTCATACCGCAAAGCCATTTCTGCTATGTCAACATCTCATTGTTTTTTTTTAAGTGGGATACCACCAGAGGGCAAATGCAGTCCATTTGCAGCCCTATGCACTGAGAAAAAAAAAAATCACATAGTAACAATAAATCCCTCCTAGACATAATGTGTGATTTCTGCCGTCTCTGCAGCATTTAAAATGGACACAAACATATGAATAGAAACAGCTAATAACAGGACACTGCCAGATAAAGGGTTTCGAATTATAATATTGATTCCCACAAAGAGGGGAAATGCAGAATTTCCTTTTGAAGTCCTGCTATTCTTTCTTATTACCACCAGTCAACGCCACGAAACTGGAATTAAACACTTGGGGCCAAGCTGCGGGATGAGAATTTAATGCAGTTCTGTTGATATAAACCAACGGCTGACTCAAAAAAAAAAAAAAATTACACCTTCTCTTATAACGATAAAAACAAGATCATGAATTAAACTGAAAGGTAACCAGGTTTAAAATGCTAAAAGAAAAGATCTTTCTTTCAGGGCAGGGCTGGAATTGTTTAACAGACAGAGTGGATACACCTGTTAAGGTGCCAACAAAAGTTAGTGCTTAAAATGAGCAATGAAAATAGCTGCAGATGCAACCGTTTTACTTCAAGGCATAAGTCAAGTGTTAAATGTACAGCATGGGGAGGAAATTTCCCTTTATGCTGGTACTGGTTCCTGTTAGGATACTGAACAAGGACCACTAATGGGATATTCAGTACGACAGTCTCTGTCTTCTGGTTTTATATTTAGAGCCACAAGAGTATGTTTGTATGCCATCATCTTAGCATATGGCACGTGGAAGCATATGGAAGCTATATTCTTTAACTACATTCATCTTAAATTAAAAGTAAATAGCAGACACTTCTATAAACTTTTACATGGTGAAATCAAATGTTTGTATGCTGTCAAATTGCAGAGGCACTGAGTGCATCCTTAAATGATGTTACATCACCACCAAAGTAGCATGTCAGCATCAAACTGGGGTAACTCAAGGGGTCTCAGTAGGCACATGCCTGACTTGAAAAGCACTACAGACGGTCCTAACAAAAGGAGAGGAAGAAATATTATAGGCATAGCATTGCATCCAATAAGGAAAGATAACATAAATATAGTTCCTATATAGTTCCTCTTAAGTACAAATCCAATTACAGACAGTCTTGGTAATCACATTCATTTACAAAAGTTATAATCAATTCTCCTTTAAAAATGCATTTCAACAGTTTCCAAAGGGTAAAAAGCTGAAGACTGAGAATATCAACTACCAACAGTAAAATTATATTGTACCATGGCACTTCAATTTGGGAAACCTAAATTAGTGGTTTCAAAACTCTGGAATTAAATGCCATTAGAACATCTGAAAACAATGACTGATAATTCCAGGAAGGTACACTCAGGCCAAACACTAAAACTAAAGCTATGTGGTAGTGCAAATCAAATGACTGGACTTAGTACAGGAACAACAGGATGACCTATGAGGCTAGACAAGAAGTCTAACATCCAAGATGTGTAGACACGATGATGTAATAATCTTCTCTGGCTTCAAATTCTAAGAATGTGTGAAAAATCAACGCCAGCATGTAAGTCAAGGGCATTATTTTAATGTAGCTGTTTACCTCCTCAATTTTCAGAAATATTCTCATTTTGTGTTGCATAATTATTCTCATTACCCTTCAGTGTAACAAGATAACATACCATTTCTTACACGTGTCACTAATGATAAGTGAAAAAGGAGTTCAGGGATAATACGTTAGAAAAAAAGAAGAAAATAACTTTAAGGATCCAGACTTGCTGACTATAAGCACAGTCTCGTAACTCATGATGACCTCATTTATTTTCTGTATTGATGATCCTTCATACTTACAACAAGTTTCTCCAAAACCCCAGGTGGAACATTTATGTTATTCTTGGTATGTTAACACAACCCCTCATTATAGAAGGAGACTGGAAACAGACATAATAGAAGACATAAGATAAGGCTTTGCTGAGACTCAGGTGTAAGTCTAAGGCCCTGATTCTGTAAGGATAAAAGTACACACTTAAGTTCACCACTGTGACCCCCTCCTTGGGTGCAGCAGCACTCCCTGCAGTGAAGTGAAATGCATCCAAAGTTTGAGCTTACAGAAGCAAACCATAAGATAACCATTAAAAATAAGTCGGAGGAAAAGAACAAATGATGCCAGGAAGGACATCGCAGACACAAATCTAGTCAAAATAACTGAGGAAGAGCTGGAACAACTAGTTATGCAGCAGGGAAACTGGCTCTGAGATCACCAGTTTCCCATTTTGCAATTATTAATGATATTGACAGTAGTCTAAAGGGCTAACAAATGCCGTGGAGCAGAGTGCTGAATAAACACAGACTCCAACCAACATGCACCATAAACAAACAAGAGGAGCCTGAGATGAGGTTGGGAAGCAATAAAGATGGTAAATATCAACAGAAAAGATAAAGGAAAGCAACTGAAATGATTTGCATGAAAAGGGGCCAGGGAAGAATTGGGTGGAAAAGTTGGGTACAGAGCATTAGCATGGAGAAGAGACTGCAACAGGGGAAAGGGAGAAGTTTGGGATAGAATTAGAAGGGAAGAATAAAAAGCAGGCAAAACTGTAAAGATCCTTCTCCAGTGTAGCTGCAGTTTGGGTTGGTTTCTCTCTGCAGCCTTCCCACAATAAGACCTGTACGTGGGGAAAAAAGATAGGTTCATCTAGGTACAGGAGCCCCAGAAGAAGGACAGCCCCAGCTGCAGCTTTCTGGGGCTCAGCCTGGTGGGAGGTCACCTCCAGCACAGCCACAGCCGTGCCCCGGCCGGGGCAGCCGTCCCCACGTCTATGTGTTTGACCCAACCGTAGAGCGTCCCTGCGGCTACGTGTCATCGGCATTCACCAGACTAAAGGGGATAAAGAGGTCTGTAGACAAGGTCTGCATACCAGAGGCACACGTCCCTCCCAGACCGTTCACTCTTCACGGCTCAGAGCCTCTCAGCCAGCACCACAGCACGAGCATGAGAACGGAGCAGTTTGAAAGGGATTAGATATGTCTAGGGCTGCATATTAAACCCAGTAAAATCAGTGCAGGCTGACTTCTGTCATTTAATGCCTTAAACTGGACTCACCTCTCTTCCATTTAAAGTAACTTCTTAGAGTACAATTTTTCTTTGATACTTATGGATGAGGTTATCGATTATTTGGTTGGGAATATGATTTAAATCACTGAAAGAATTGAGCTGTACGTGTCAATTTTGCCAAGCTGTGAGACTTGATGTTTTAATGCTTCCTCAGCTGTGAACCAAGACTGCCCACTGTTTAAGGAGAAGTAGGAGAGAAATACATTGCTATAAAGCCCATTCCTCCTCCCGCCCACACACTGAATGCAGAACACGGGATTGATACATTAATGTCTAGCACCATTTTCATTTTAATAAAAGTGTTTTCTTATTGCAAGTGGTTCACACTCTGCCTGGCTAGAAAGACAAAATAATATGATTTTTTAATGTTTCAAATTTACTTTAGCCAGAGAATAACTGCAATCTGAGTGCTTCTACATTATGCAATCAGTCTAAGGAATCTTTCGCAATTTTTCCCTTTTTTTCCTAACATTATTATGGGTTTTGAATTGCTTTTACTTTCATTTTCTATTAAAAAGAAAATCAATGGAAGTGTATTCGATGATTAATGATAGAAATTATGCTTCTGCTCCTTTCAGAGAACATAAAAAAATACAAAAATATGCTTCCTTTTTTTCCTCTTTCTGTGGCCCACAATTACTAAAATTACTCGAGTTCAATTTATCAGTAGCACCTATCATCAAGTTATATTTAAGATGAATTATTTATTGCACAACTTGAAAATAAAACTAAGATATCCTGTTATATATACACACATTGAGACCACAGTAAATAAAGAGAATCAAACATGCCAAATAACACAAGAGAGAGAAAATGGAAAACAAACACAACTTTACAGTATTTCTAGTAACTCAAGTTGGAAAATCACTTAGCTGATTAAGAAAGCACTGACTTTTTTTTTGAAAGCTCTGCCTCCAAGTTATACATTCACTTACCAGTGTTTTTAGTGGTAGCTGGATGAATTTAAAATCTCATGCACCCTGTTTTATTCCAGCCAGGTCCAGGTTTTGGTAGCACCCCATAGTCATCTATCACAACAGCAGTAGAGAGCTCAACACTACGGCCAAGTTACACGGCAAACCCAACCTTAGGAAGGTCTCAGAAGACAGCCCTGTAAACTTGTCCAGCCAAAATTCCACTTCAGTCTGAATTTTTTTGGTATTAGGTTTGATAAAATTATCCACTCGTACCATCTTTCAGATAACTGGGCATTCAAAAACATTGCATTATGTTGGTGGAGGAAAACACATTTGAAAATCTTGCTCTGGAAGGCAGGCACTCTGCCATTTCACTGCATCTATCCCTTTACAGTGAAGCGCAGATACTAAATCAAGAACATAACACTAACAAGCTGACATATTTACAACTACCCCATTATATTTAAAACATTATGGTCCAAGGTAACACCTAAAGATTTAAATCTACCCTTCCTCCTCAGCTCTGGCTCTTCTCATTTTGCCATTCAAAACTCCTCGCTGCTCTTGGCCGGTCAGGGACCAGCAACTAAGCCACTGTGGACATATACGGGCCCTTCAATAACTTTTCAACTCATCTTGATGCCTCCTGATCTCACCTGCCCGTTCTCCTCCTCCCCCAGTTAATTCTGTTGTTAATGCCCAAACCCTGCCCTACCAGGCCTGCTCCAAAGCCCCGAGTAAGACAGCACAAATTAACCTGCTGTTGCATAGATCTCCTCATTACAACAAGGGGTTGTGTGGCAGCCTGATGCCCGTTGGGGTGGATCCATCGCATTTTCTTCAAAATCTGTATTTGCTCACTGCCTGGCCACACAGCTAACATTTAAGGGAGAATAAACAATTTTGTCTGAAATTATCAATTCCTCCCCGACAGTACCGCCTGCATGATGCTGTTTACACCATTGCACCTAAGTAAAGCCATGCAGATTTGGACTGGTGTAAAATAAGACCATAATGTGGTCTCCTCTATTTATTTGTATTTTTAATTAACCACGCTTTTCCAGAATTCAGACCACCATGGCATTTTACAGCATACAGACTTGTCATCTTTATCAAAATCCAAAACTACAATTCAGAAAGTAGTAACATGGAAGTTTGGAAAACCCCTGATCGATTTCTATATTCCACTCATAGATACTGCTGTTAAATTTTTTCTAAAGTACTAATGGATTTTGCAAACATGGTCCTGCATAAAACTTTCCACTTCAACTATCACTTTTCTACAGTAAAGAACAGTTAAAACTAAATGCTTTGAGGTCTGAAGTCTGGCTACTCATCTCCAGCCTAAAACTGATAAAACAACTAAATCTACTTTGACCGAAGCTAATAAAAATGCATACTCAAATAATTCATGTTATCTAAATTAAGTATCTTTCAGCCATTGTACAATATTGTCTACCTTGTGAGACAAAGTAAAGATACTGTACTTGAGATTGAAGCCTAAATACAGTAAAGACACTGTACTTAGATTAAAGGTTAGAGAGGCAGAAAGAGATTGTGAAAAATTTCCCCCACACAACCTTGAGAAATCAAAGGTTGGGGCCTTTCAGGAGATTTGCCCAGTGGGAAACCTAAGTACGCAGATTTGAATCCCAGTAAAAGCAAAGTCACACTCTGATGCGTGGGAGTTCCATAGATGTATACATAATGTATAAATTATACATACAGAAAGGCTTTTTATACTTCTTCCTAAACATTCCTAGTGTGAGGGGGAAAAGTGTTTTACAGAAACCCTACCTCAGGGCATCCTTTCTTTAGCAGGAAAAAAAAAAAGACAAACAAAACCAAAAAAAAACCCTGAATTCCCCAGAAGAGACTAACAGTCCAAGATACTGAAGGATATATTTCTATATAGTGAGTATAAAAGACCCTGATTCCCATAAGAATTGGTATTTCCCCTGGGTCATGCTAAATGAACTTTTTTGTGTGAGCACAGGAGTTCCAATAGGTTTGCCTCTTAAGAATAATAAAAATAATTACACTCATTTTTCCTTATGTTTGTTGTTCAGACTATTCTCACTGCTAGCACATTCCTTTTTACTTTTCTTTTGAAACTAACAGATCTAAAGGGAACATTTGCTTTCCCCTTCTAATCTCTTAAAAACAAGGTAGAAGATCAGAGAAGATGCAAAGGGAGATACCTTACAGTACGTTTTATTTTTCTTACGATGATCTTCTCTTCCTTTCTTACAGGCAGAAAAAAAAAGAAACATTTCTTATTTAGCTGCTGCTACTCTCCTTAAATTTGCACTAAACTGTTACAATTGAGTGGGGATTATAAAGCAGATTGTATTCCTGCTGAAACAATGGGAAAACTCACATTTATTTCAATAGGAAAAGAACAGATCCTATTACACTTTCTTTTTAATATCTATGAATGAAGCATTTGTTTGCAAGCATTTGTTTCTAAAGCAATTACACAATCCAAACACTGATTGATCACTGGATCGTTCATGTATAACAGATACAATATTTGGACACAAAAAGTTCTCTATTGTGATTTCTTTACCATTGCTTCAGATCATATAATTTATGGTTTGTTTAACAGAAAAAACAATCAAATGCAATAAAAACAAATTAATAAAAGAGAAAGTAAATTGCATCAGACTTTGAAATACTTTCCACCCTGCTGGAAGATTATTAGTATTTTTAGCGATTCTTCATATGCTTCATTTTAGCTAACCCCAGGGTAGAGCTGACTGGGACACTACGCTACGTTTTCTTTTATTACAGTCTTTCCAGTACAAACCATTTTAATCTTGGCTGTAACAAATCACCAGTTTGATTCTCATCTTATACCCTCTTTTCACCTGTGAAGTTCTGTTCATCTTTACTGGAGCTCAAAGCAGTTTCTCCCACAAAATTGCTCTAGTGTGAATCTTTCTTGATGCAGAAGGTTTCTGCCAACTGCCATTATAAGATCAGATAAGATCACGCTTAAAGTGAGGAGCACTTAAAGCAGAAGAAGGTCATCTTTGGAAAGCAACTTGGAATAAAATTTTACAGTAGTTTATGATTATTTTTTCTGACTTCTTAAAAATATTCTTAACAAAAAAAAAAAAAACAGGAAAACAAGAGCCCATGAAAAAGAAGAGAAGAGACAGTGACCTGATGGCACTTCTGGGGGAAGTGGCTGTTCATATTCTGCCAGTGCCACAACAGTGGACCCACCACTTACTTCTATATCTCCTGCGCATGCCTCTCCTGGTTCATTTGAAAGTGGTTCAGCCACAAGTACGTATCATCAGCTTCCTCCTCCTGTAAGAGCAGAAACATCCTCCACAGCTCTGAGAAGCCCTCAGTGTCCACGCACAGCATCAGGACCTATGCTCACCTCTGGAGAGGCAGGTCCATGCCAGCCACGGAGGGCGTCATTAAGGAGCACGTCAGTGACTCAGACCTGAGGCTGCCTCAGTGACATGAAGCCCAGAGGAACATCTGACCCTTTCTTCCCTAGAGAGGGAACAAAGACTTTGGCCAATTATGCCCAGCACTACCATTTCCCTTAAAACCAAGTAAACATAATCAGAGGGACTCCCAAAATTTCCCAAAGTGGTAATCACTTCTTCTATTTTAGAATACGTTATTTAGGAAGTAAAATTAAATGCAAAACCAACTCAATACTTCAAAAATCCATCGAGATTCACATCACATTTCCTTTTCAGAAAAGAGAACTGGTATTTGGAATTTTAAGTGTGTATTTCAAAGAAACAGTAAATAGCAGCTTTTTAATTCATCAGAAGCCCAAAGGAAAGGGAACTTTCCATACCAATGTGCTGTACTTGTGAAACTAACTCTTGCTGTTGCTATAATGAAAGTATGAATACAGCACACCACAAATTCATAGTAATTTGTTTCTATGAGCAAGTTTGACATGGCATGGACAAGTAAATTAAGACTGTGTGGCTAGGCAGAACTGAGAGATTCTCTAAAATATTGCACTGATATTTTGCCTTTTCTAGATCATTCATCGCGTCAGACCTTTGTCTCAATTTCTCTTTAAACCTTTGTCTTGTCCTATTTGAAGGCCCATGCTCCAGGGTTATATCTTATCAGTTAATTAACTTTTAGAATGGAAACATAGCAAAAATGACTATATAAACTTTTGCTCATATATATCAAAGCCAATGTCAACCAATGTGGTTCCCGTGTACCTAATCCAGGAGACTTATAATAAAATCTCATCTTCCCTTTACAGCCTGAGGCAAAAGTAGGTCTTGCAGAGAGATGTGTGAAGTGACGAGGTTTAGTAGAGCAATAACGTTGCTCAACAGTTTAAATATTGGTCTAGCTACTAAACTTTACACCATGAGGTTCTGGCATTACATTATTAAATACCAAGATTTCATCCACGGTCTTCACTTACTCAGAATAACACAAAATTCATTTCAGCAAAAATAAAAAAATCACAATTTTTTTTTTTCCCCCCAAAAACCCACTTGAGGGTAATGCTACTCTTCAGTAGATCAAGGCAACACTAACAGGGAAGCATGGGGTATGTGTGTGTAATATATCAGTCCCTCACTGTAAATTAATGAACAATTTAGCAACAAAATACCAGAAGCAATGAAAACCATCGCTTTCATTCAGGCTCTATAAGGTCACTGCCAACAAGGAATAAAGAAGAAACCAATTAAGCTGGAAAGTTTGAATCAACAAATAAGGAAGAGGAGGATCCTTGGAGGCAACTTCCATTTTTATTTTACTGGCTCTTCACCCAACATAAGCAGATCTCAAAAAAAAAAAAAAAATCAGGTAAGAGGGAATTGAACAAGAGCCAGTGTTTGAAAATAATTTTGCCCACAGTTCAAAATGCCAATGAAAGACCCAGCAGTGAAAAAGATGAAACACAGAAAAAGAATAAAGAATTTGAATGGGAATCAGAGCCTGAGAGGATGCCGCAAGGGCTGGGAGAGCCCAGCAGCCCCTCACTCAACTCCAAGCACGCCTCTTCCCCCAGGTCAAGTATACTTGATGAAGGTCAAGTATGAATTTTATTTTGTATTTTATCTCTGAAAAATAGGATAGCAGTGGTTTTTAATAATAGAGGGAGAAAAATCTATACATAGTAGCCAAGTGCAACATCAGACATCCCTATTCAAGAGTTCAATAAAAAGTAGTGTCCTGTAGTTGAAATACTCCACAAAGGATTTCAGTTGCTGAATATACCAACTTTACCAGATAACAAGTGAGCAGAGGTTTAAGCCATGTCAGGAATTAAGGCAGAAACCTTGGATTCTGACCACAGTTCCTGCAGACAACATTGTGAGCAGCTCCCCATTCCCACAACCCCATGAAGGCAGCCAGAGGTCCCTCTGGCAGCGGCAGGCCAGCAACCTGCTCCCATCCCTCTCACCCCAAGATCTGTGCACAACGCCAAAGGATGTAAAGGAGGATGTAAACTTAAGAAAATTCCCCTGAAGGTGATGCCACCCCTGTATGGGACCTTCTCTCCAGGTCTACTATACAGCCCACAGCCTTACACATTTCTATTGAAGCCAGGTCATCTGCAGTTCATGGAAAAGGGCTTCCCCAATGCTGGCTCTTCTTCAAACAATGGTCTAAATACCATGATAATCCTGCTACTCACCCTTTTTTATACCCACTGAGGAGCAGGGCAGAATGTTTATTCATTGCTAGGCATGAGAAGCATGTGTTTGTTAGGCTTTGGGGTTTTTTGCGGGGGAGTGAGGGGTAAAGTTGAATTGGTTTGAGTCAATCAGGTGCATCACCTCGGCAGAGTTATTCTCTGCACACTCTGCATTGTCACACAACTGTTCATCAAAGTGTTAAAAAGCAATGCTCATTTGCACACGTAGATGTTCTATAAAAAAACGAAACACACACACACACACACAAAAAACCCTTAACCATCCATGTGCAAATTTTCTTAAAACTGAATCTCCTCCAGGAGCAAATGGTCTGTGATTCCCTTGGCAACACAGAAGTACTAAGAAAGCCTTAATAATCTGCATTAGAAATAAATTTCAGAGTTTGGAATATCAACATTAGGAAGCACTGAATGATTTCTTGCAGCAGGTCAAAAGTCAAATAAAGACTTTTCTTCAAAAGTATGAAAAAATTAACTGTATTCTTTGACTGCATAACATCAAATTACAAGCAGAACCTGAAGTTATGGGAAATATTAAGAGGTTACAAAGACTGTAACTTTTGGCAACAGTTAATAAAACAATTAAAAACTCATATATCCTAAAGATTTTTTTGACATATTAGTAATATGATGTACAAGAATATCAAACCAAAATTGGTTCACAAATTGAAATGGATTTCTGGGAAGTTTCTCTCATTACATTACACATTAGCTACAGTTTGTATAATCAAAAGCAAAGATGTTTTCCAGCCCCTTTTAATCGAATGAAACCAAACGGCAACAGTCTTCCACATTAAGTTAGTCCCTTTCCTGACATTTGTTCTATGAGAAAATTATAAATCTGGGGGAAAAAAGGGGGATTTCTGACTAAAATACTCCCTTCTTCCCCAGACCTCTCCAAAGAACACACCCCACAGAAAACACAAGGTACTCATGCTGCCTTTCAGCAAACTTGAAGATAATTTACTTGGCTATTTTACATAGACCTCACACTTCTACCTAAATACATACCCCAAATCCGTTCCTTGTAGGTTTACATACATATATATCTTTTATAATTTACTGCCATTCCTAATTTTTTTTTTTTTTAAGTGCAGGGTTAAATCTATATAGGTTTGTTAAGAAACTTTCTCAAGGAAGTTTCACTAAGAACAATTTTATAAAGTCAACAAAACTTCTTATCCTTCAGTTTCAATAAAATGCAAGAGAACATACTGTAGATTTAGATTACCGTATCGGTACTTTTGATTTACTCACATTTTCAAAGCGAAGACAGGCAATTCCCATATATAACTTTATTCCAAAGCTGTGACCTTGACTTTTACCAAAAGTTCAATTGCAGGGATATTGTTTTTGAGGCAAGATGAAGGAAGAAAGGAGTTCTCACAGATAAGATAATGAACTGTCAAATGCAGCTTATGAAATACTATGGTTTCAAATAGATGCTGTGATTTAATATGTGTTGACAATCGATTCAAAAATTATGACTAGGTCATTATGTAGCACACCGACTACAAAGCTTGAATTACTTATTTGTTTATCTCATAAAGCATTAGGTGTGTGAATCAGACATCCCCACAGCCTTCCATGTAAGGATCAAAAGTAACAGTTAGAATAATACTAAATTAAATATCACATATTGAAGGTGTATGATTAACAATGTACACAAGATTGGAACTTGTCAGAAGGTAAAGAAAAAAGTATTGAAAAATACTATTGGTAAAGTTACTGATTACTCCAAGACAAAAAAATAAATTGTTCTCTAGTTGTTGAAAATAGTAAAGGAATGTACAAAATGGCTATTGCAACTACTAATCCACTGTCCTAAGTACTTATACAACTGTAAAAATACAGTGAAGCTTAAAAAATGACTCCAAACCACAAGATGATCTCCTGGGTGTGATGAGAATTGTATACCCATATAAACACAGAAAATAATCATTTTTTTTCCTTTACTCAACTTAATAGATGCAGCAATTTTTTTCTAATAAAAATAAAAAAAGATGAGCTGCCAATACTGATGTGTCTGCTATCAATAAATAAGAAGTCTTGATGAGACTACAAGGTTTTCCAGTACAGTAAACACGCAAAAAAAAAGCCAACATTCGTATGATGCTTTGCACAAATTCTTGTATTCTACATTGTCCAATATAACAGAAGCCCACTTCATACCGCTATATAAAATGATTCTAGAAAAAATAAGCGTACACTGGGGGTGGGGACACAGGTTACATTTAAATTAAAAGACACAAGATTGATAGTCCTCTCCCAGCAAAAGAATGAGCAAATATTGTAAAGTGAGGAAATGCTTAACTCTAATGTTTCAAATGCTTATCTACCTTTCTATCATACATGTTTAAAATGAAGTTTAATATACTTTCCATCACGATTACGGTGGGACTCCTCAGTAACAACCCCAAACAAACATGTTACACATAACCACCTTCCAAAATCAAATTATTCTTTATCAACACGAAATCTGCTATACCTACCAAAACATTGAATAAATAGCAAGCAACAGTCACCTGCTACCAATACTAAACTGTTCTTTTCAGAGTAACTGGCATATGGAAATAAAGAAATGGGACCTGATTTTTCTCCCACACAAGAAGGCTGCCTAATGTACCTTGTCCCAGCACTGCCAGAGGCGGTGCCCGATGATGCACCCACATCCCTCTCCCAAGCCATGACGGCTGCTCCATCATCTTTACATTATACTTCAGCTAACAAAACTGAGGTTTCACAATAAGGCTGTATTTACTCAACAAAGCCTTAAAAACAGACTGAAAATGTTTATGCAGTTATCACATTAACATGTATTTTTGAGTGAAACCCTGTTGTAGCCAATATTTAACAGGTAAATCCACATGACTGGAATAGTAACATAAAGGGGTACAGCTCTTCTGGAAGGACATGCAAATGATGGTGACATGTTTTATTTTATGTACAAATTATACACCTTTTCAGTCTCCGGGCTAGTCTGTAGAGAACAACTGACCTACTGAATGCCTGGCTGATGATGAAAAGGGAAAGGAACACGTGTGCTATGCTGGGAAAAGGACCTCAAATGAGGTGAGGTCATGAGCAAGTAGGAGGACATCATCCACACCGCTCCATCTGGTGTGACAGGAATGCAGAACGGCTCAGAAAGTATAGCCAATTCATAGACTGTTTTGGTGAATTTGGTTAAATTTGGTCTAGTGGGCTGGGGACAGAGTAAACTCTACTCGGCTAGATCGTAAGCTGTGAGGAGGAACCAAAGGAGAACATTAGGGTGGAGGGCAGGCTGAAAGAGGATGGCCATTAAATTACACAGGTAACAACAGCTGGGGTGGGCAGGTAGACTAATACATTCATATAAATATATTTGCATTAAAGCTAAGTAAGGTATCCTGGAAGGCTGAGCTGGTAGGGAAAAGAAAATTGAAGAAAGGTGCAGTTCAGAAAAAAGACAAATGCCAAAGTGAAGGCTCTCCTGTTAGGGAACGGGCACAACGGTGGTAGGGATAAGCCAGAGTTTGAGACATCAGCTAAGCTCATTCAAAACTATTCACTGCCCTCAAACAAAAGAAAGGTGGAAACTAGGTCAAGTTCCTGAGGATTAGCAGAAGATTGCAGCACAACCATGCAAAAATCAGAATTAGCAACGGGCATTAAAGGTAACAAAGGATCCTTCTGCAAATGTGGATAAAACAGACACTCTCCACTCTCCCATCCCACCTCTCCAAAAACTGGCCCAAGCCTGCACCACCCTTCGCTGAGTGGATCAGCTGCAATCCCGGGAGTGTTACAATTAGCAGTTAAAAAGAAGGCAGGATCTCAGGCCTCTCGGTCCTCTTTCAGAGAAAGAGCTGTCAAGGATTGATGGCTATTTTGAAATTGTCTGTCCTAACAAATCCTGGCTCTAGCAAACTTAGAGAAACCAATCTTGATGTGTCAGAAATGAGCATCTTTGAGACCTCATGGGGGAAGTGCAACTTATCAGTAAACACTCTGCCTATCCTTAAAACTGCTGTATTTATTTTTATTTTTTATTTAAGATGAGGCGCATGGAAATACAGGCCCCTCAGCTTATTTTTGATTTGCACAAAAAGATTGGAACAAATAATTATCCAGCAGATGATAACTACCACAGGTAACAAAACAAAAAAAGAAAAAAGTTAAATGCATCAACTTACTTTCCGTAATAGGTTGATGGACTCTGGGAAAGAAAATGAAGAACAGTAGCCTCATTTTAAAATAGCTTGTTTCCTTGAGGACAAAAATCCTAAAAATGCTCAGCACTGTGAATCCTAAATGACTTTCTTAATAATTAAATTATATTGCCTCAAAAAGCACATGCCTTTAGCAGTTTGATTCGTATGTGCATGCTCTAACCATGAGTAACTGGGTAAGCAAAGATTGGCTGGAATTGCCATAAAAACATATAGTATGCTTAGCACTAAAGAAAACCTCTGAAACGGAATAGAGCCTTTTGCTTTATGATTATCTCTGGACCTGATTCACAACTGTTTTATTACTGACTTTTGTTATTGTATCTGAATACAATTTGATTTTATGAGATCTTAAATATTACCTTTATAAACATTTCATGGAATGTTGACTCTCTGTCTGCAAATTGCTTATTTGCTTATTGTATCTGTTCATTGATGCCATTGCAATAGCTTATTTTTGCATTAACTTCTTTGTTCAGTCTACTTTATCTTCTGAGAAAATCCTGGGATGGAATTTTTAATAAGAAACCCTTAAAAAAAAAGATATAACTGTAACTGGTAAAGACATTTTCCCTTAAAGTGTTCTGTTTGCAGTATAATTCAATCAGGGAGTTTATGCCAGTCACCGTGAGATTTCAAGAAAGTACTTTGTTTATCATTTAATCAATATGATTTGAGCAACTCAGAAAGATTTTTAAATAGTAGGCTAAATTCTGTACACACCTCCTGCAACCTTACCCGAGTTTCAGACTTTTGCTCAATAAATGCTCTCCACACATCATTTCTTTTGCTTCCACCATTCTTCCTGTGCAAACTCAACACCAGGAAAAACCTGTGGCTGACCTCTTTCTAGACAAGACATATTAACTTGTTTTCAAGTAATGGAAGAAGAAGATGACTGTACTGGGAGAAAATACAACAGGATCATTGCGCTCCCCTGATCAACCTACTTGACAGGTTAATGCTAATTGATAGTTCTACTCATACACCCATCACTTCTACTGCAAACCTGAAAGTTTACATCCCACAAAGCACATACTCAAATTTTACTGAACTAAAGCCCAAGAATTAAGTGCATTTAACTTCTGGAAACACATCAAATTATTATTTCACTCATAGTCAATATTTAATACTTGCAAAACCACAGGATGAACTGCAAATTGCTAATACGTTTCATTGTCATTAAGTCTGCCCCTTGGGAACACCAGCTCTCAGGGTCAAATGAAATTCCATAATCTTTCTAAATTTCTTTCATGGTTACTTTCAATATTTACATTTACCTGTGAAATTCATCTCACTAGGAAAGACATGCATCTTTCAAAGTCTTCAGATAAGACAATTTAAGCTGACACATATTTTGCCCCGTTTCTCATCAAAGCACTTAAAATTGGAAAGTTTATGCTTTCATACTGGATTTGCAGAGTATTTACATTTAAATAAGCTTAAAAAAAAGGCAAGATACATGATCTAAAGACAAAAATGAATAAAAAGCAGCCATCTTCCTATAAATGCTACAATTAATCATTATGATGAACAGACAGAAAGCAATCCATCTCGTCATACCATAGAGCTGATGTAGCTTTTCCTTTCATATACCACAGAAGTTAATTATTATGAGCAGATGTGCTTAGATTACATGAAAATTTATACTCCATGAAACGAGGCAGTGAAGATATCTACTTATTCTAAAGCACAAATGTATTCCCTGTTTGTTTGGAGGTTTGCTCGCATGCAACTTCACCAGCAACGTAGCCTGCAAAAAAACCCCATCCATCTTGCAGGCAGTGATTTTTATGTGCTCCACTAACCAATCATTTCAAAGCAGTACTGAAAAAGCACCTGCTTCTCACTTCTCACAAACACGGTGCATCTGATTTGCCCCACAAATTCCCCAATGTGCCCCAAACGACGTCTGCCATGACCACATCACATGCTCTGGGGGTTAAAATGCAACAGAAGAGCTAAATCCCTCAAACTTTCTCAAGAGTTCATGTCTGCACGTAGCTGCTCAGTTCTGCAGAGCAATTTCTGCTTGATTTTCTCAAATATCATTAATAAGTACCTATTATTAAGATGCCCTTCCAGAGCATAAGGAATAAAATAAGCCAGCAGTGAAGGCTTGTGGTCAGCAAGGGCAGAGGCTGTGGAAGCCCATATATTCCTATCACACAGCAGTGGTTGGGAGTGGTGCCCTCTCACGTCACACACCCCCTGAGGACATGCTGATCTACTTCACCCTGAATTAAACAAATGCTGAAGTAGATGGCCTTTGACAAGCTTATTACATTTTAATAGGTCAGTTAGATTCCCTTGTACTGCGTACCTCTAGTTCAGGTGTTTCCTTTGCCTACACAAAGACCAGGATAAAAACAAAGATACAGAAAGTTAATATCCAAAAGACAGCAGAAAAGAGATAACTCAAAGAAATTTCAATCACCTTGGGGCACATATCAAAGAAAACAAATATATGATTGCAGGACTGAAACTTCAGGTAAACTATCAAGAAGGAACAATATTACTGACCAGAACTGACCAGAAAAGCGGTAAAAAGTAACATTTGCTACAAGGCTTCACATCCAAGATCCAAATTTGACATTACAGAACACCTTACTTCGGGAAAACTCTGTTTAATATCAGAATATATTATTCCAAACTTTCCTTATTTCACAAAGCCAATATCAGCAATCCTTTAATAAATGATGCATGCACCAGGCAAAACCAGCTGCTGCCAGGAAAAAAAATTGACTTTAGAAAAATCTTTGTTAGAAGGTGACATTTTTTTCATTACTATCTATTGCCATCGAAGTATAGAGATGGCTTTTTCTTGTGTAGTAATTTTATTCCAGTGGAATTCCAATTCTCTGGATGAAGTTTCTCTTGATTTATTATAATATAAAGAAGATGGAATTTTCTCCTGAGTCTTTTGAGAAGCAAATTAATGACAATACTGTTAATGAAAGGGGAGACGGGGTGTTTCCAAGAGGAAAAATGCTTGGAAGTATTACTGCTGCAATCATCAGACTGATTTAGAAAGTGCTAAACACACTGCTCAGTATTTTTAATATTTCTGAACATATTTAGAAATGGTGCCAACAGAAAAGAGCACCACTGGATGTGTAAAGCAAATGTAATATTGACGATTTCACAGTTACCTGATGTATTCTCGCAAGTGCAAGCACTTCATAAGTATCTCCGTCAATTCCAGTTACTCTACTGTCACTTTAGTGCACCCGTTTGAAAGAAAGATGCTGGGGATTTTGAAAGATAGTTTGAGCCAAGGTTATTCATTTAATCTGAAATTGAAAACTCATGTCTAAAACCTCTATTGCAGACATAAAGCTACTGGAGCAACATAAATACTCAAATTCAGATTCAACGAACATGACATCAGGATTCCTTTTGCACCTTTCTGGCATGTCATATTTAACAAATCTTGTGTCTGAAGATTTATAGTAAGCCACACTGATGAGCTCTGCCATTTAGGATGCTAATATTGATGTTGAGTATTAATGCTTAATTTTTCAAAGAAACCTAATTCAATAATTTCCAATAAGAAGTGCTTTCCAACTAATGCGGAATAAGGGGAAATGCAAACTGCAACTTTCGCCAAGCTCCTCTGAAGGAAATTCCCCAAGCAGTCCAAACCTTAGCAGTCTGACAATGAACAATATCTGCTACAAATCAAACGCTGCACTCCTCTCAACATCTCCCTTTTTCCTTTCACCAATAGTTGGGTTTGTTTGTTTGTTGGGTTTTTTGGTTGGTTTGTTGGGTTGGTTTGTTTTTTTGGTTTGTTTTCTGTTGGGTTTTTTTTTTTTTTTTTTGGGGGGGGGGGGTGTCCAAACAACTGACGGAGTCCTTTCCTATTTCATTGATGTAAGCAGGATCAGCATTTCAACCCAGAACCATCCATTTCTTCAGCTAGGTAAAATAAATATCAAACTAAGCCCCACTGGTACTACTATACTGTAAGAATAAATGACCAGTCTTTATCCTTACAGTTAACGATTGCAGAATTTCTCACAATTTGGTGTTCTGCTTGACTGAGATCATTATGGACAAGGAAGAGGTTATTCTGGTAAAGATTGGGAGAACAACATCTCTAGTGTTTTCCTGACAACTAATAGTATAAAAGCTTTTAAATAAACTTGCTTATTTTTGGTCATGCTTCAAGGTTTCCCGTTTAAAGCATCTATTTGAAGAAAATTTCTCCTTAAGGCCATTTTCCAGAGAACCTGGATCTTATCCTGCTCAGCTCAGATGAATTTTTAACAATTTCCCTATGAACAACAGCAGCTTTGGCATGAATTATCTTTGGACTTGTAAACAGCACAGCCATGACAAGGAGGAAATTAAAATTTTATAAAAGCAAAAGTAGATCTAAATCAGTACTGAATGGGACTGCTTGCAACATGGAGAGGTGACCAAGAGGGACATGAAAGTGTTATTTAAAATAGCAAACAAAAAAGGAGACCAAATGGGACCAAATGTCTCAAGAAAAAAGGATGATTCAATTAAATTCAAATCATCAAGAAACTAAAATAGTTTACTCACTGCAGGGTTAACCCATTGAACTGAGGTATGCCAGACACAGACAGAGGCCAAAAGATTAGGAAGAACGTGAAAAAATCAGATATTTTTATAGCTAGTTACAGTAACAGTTACATGAGCTTATATAAAATATTAAGGATTATAAACCCTCATGTTTCAGGTTCTAAGTGAACAAAACACAGAGTTTTAGGATGAAATGGCTCATGTATTTCTGAGAAGGAGCACACGAGGCTGTGTGATCAGGTCTACTTACAACTTACCCATGGCCACAGAAAAGATTTTTGTTATAGTTTATAACATCCTCTGCACAAACCATGAAGCATAACCACCCAGGCCTACTGTTCACGTAATAAAAAATTCTCAGGATTTGTACGAAAAGTCGGAATCAACTGTTCATAGCCAGGATTTTAAATCACTGGAAGCTGGTGCTAAAAACAAGTCATAATTGGAAGGGCCTGTCTCCAGTTTGGGGGAGAGATTGCTCTTCATTATGTCTCTCATTACGTCTTTCATCCTCCTGAGTGAGTCTCAGCACAGTTTGGTTCTCCTTGGACATCTTTCATCTACTATACTCTGTTTAATGACAATCCATCGTTTAAAAAAGGACCCCAAAAATGACTTTCACCAACGATAGTTGCTTAGATCATACAGACTACACACTAGATGAAAGAAATCTTAGGAGGACCAAAGAGAGCTGAACTTAATCAGAGGGATGAAAGACAAAATGAAAATCTATCTACCCTTACATTTAAAAAGGAGTTTCCTTCAGATAAGATGATCTCGACTCTCTCTCTGTACCTGTTAAATATGGTGTGAGTAGTACTGTCAGATCATTTGGGACTTTTATGATTGAGATGCTCTAGCAATTCCTGTAAATTGTACACATTTGGATGGTGCTGTCTTTGACTTTGAGGTGATCGGGCCATTTCCTATTGATCTAAAACCTTCTTTCCCCCCTTCTTCCCTCCTTCCTCCTAATCAAGGCAGAAATACATAGCCTGGAAAGCTTTGATGTTCCTCTGCTTTACTTCTCATTATTTTGATCTTTTAACAATCCCTCTATTGGTACATGCTTGTAGTATACATTTTCAGTGTTCATGCCTTCTGGCTTCAAAAGACTTTTCTACTTGATCAAGACTTTTTTCTTCCCCAGAAAACAAATGCTGTGTGTGGTACTAGGATGCTGATATTTGTTTTGTTTATCAGATAGGAACAGTATGTAGTTAAGCTAGAAAGCCTGCTTATTTCCTTCTTCAGAGTGGCATATACTGTCCTGTTTTTGAAGGAAATCACATATATGTAATTTATCTGATGCAGTCTTCATCATCTTTATTTTACAGAAAGCCTACAGATTACTGAGTTGCCTTTGGATAAAATGTTGCACTGTAGATTGCTGTCAGGACAAATTCTCTAGGAGTCTCCTCAATTTTTATGTTGCTGGCATAAGGCTACAGTGACAGAAATGAGTTGGAGTCTCTCTTGCTATTAGTTAGTGTCTATAAACTAACGTCATGCCAATTCTCCTACTGCCTATGAAATACTCTTACAGCAGCTATACCTGAGGTGGAAGCCGGGCCAGACCCAGACTGAAATATATTGGCACTGTTTTAAGCATCTTGTGATGTCTGCTGACATCTCTCATGAAAAAAGGAGGGTAGTCCACCATCACTCTTTTGTGAACAACCTGTCACCGGAAAATCAGTATCAATCTTTCTTCCCGTTGTCCTACCAACTAAGACCTAAGGAAAGAAAAATTGGTCTACAGGAACACATTACCTGGAGATCAGTGGGATGTAATACAATACAAGGACATATTTCCATTCCCCAAACCAGTACCCAGCTGCATACTCCAGTGCAGCCATGCACATATTTACACAGACAACTCTGTTACGCCACCAGGTTTTAAGAAATTGGCCCAGGATGATTTCTATACAAGCAGGTGATTTTATTTCTCATAAATTAAACTGCAGGAATCTCAAAGGCAGCCATGAAATGCTCAGAGGGATTGATCCATCACACCTCATATAGCCTCATCTGTCCCTTTCCCTCTCCTCCTGCTCCTGGTCAATTCTAATGTTCCAAAACTGAAATAAATCCCACTGAAAATCTGTCTGGGAGATGGCATCTTCCTCATTCCACTGGTGCAGGAAAGGCTAAAAATGCATACATGCATACATGGCATTAGTATTGTATTTTTGTCACCTCCTCCTCAATTTTTCCTTGTTTTCCCCTTTGTGAAACACTGTCACACATTTTTGCATGAAGCTAATCTACTATCAAATCCACAATTAAACCCAGGCTTTGGGAAATAATTTAAAGATCAAAGCCTGTCAGTAAAACGATAGAAATTACATACAAACAATCCAGACTCATGTAATAAAACATCCATACTGCAGTGATAAATCTCTCCAACTCCTGCATGCAGATATACATAGTTCACCAAGAATGAAGATAAATTTTAAATGTAAAATCAAGGGTAAAATTTCATTAAGTTCAAGAGATTTTAATTCGTTCACTGACACTCGCCAGAGCTTAGACTCCTAAATACTTAATTTCCTTCTGTTAATAAAATTCGGGTATTTTGAAAAAAGGTTCCGAATCTATTGGCAAACCAGGAATTGGAATTACTCAAGAGAAAGTTTTGATGTTTTTATTTGGCCTTAATTGTTTGTCATTATTTACAGTGGCAGAAAGTGTTACAGAACAAAAATTAAAAAATGTTAAAAATATTCTGGTTTATGAATCAGAAGAATAAATTTCACGAACTTGGAGATCAGAAAGAAAATGTAAGAAATACAGGATTTTAGGATGGGCAGTTTTTTACAACAGTATAATGCTACTCATGCATAGTACGTAACTCTTAATTCCAGCCTTACCTCTACAGTACCACTGCCCATCTTTCTACATAGTACGAGTGCTGCACATTTTTTTCTTTAACAAAAATTTCACTTTTCTGATTACAGAGAATGCTCTAATTTATCCAACATGTATTTTTGGCCTGCCCTTCAAAGTACTCACAATTTGCAATTACACAGATGTGTTACAGATGTACTTTCTATTTCAGTATACACACTGTTAGTGAAAATACTGAAGACAGTCAAGAGTACGTGTGCCCTGCGGGAAGCCATATGAAATGGCCTTCATGGTTCACAGCAAATAACTGGTAACAGACCCTTGAATGTGTTTTTCAATAAGCTGCACAACCACCTCACCCTGCATTTCTCTAGGTCAGACTTTCTTATTGCACATGGGAGACCATCACATGGGACTGGACTCAAAGTCCTCCTAAAGTCAAGAGGGCTGCTTTCCACTTACCTTATTGCCTAACCTCCAGCCCACTGCCTCGTCAAGGAAATAAATCAGATTATCAAGAACAAATAATAGTAAACCAGTTCTGGTTTGGTTGTTTCGTATTACCTTATTACTCTCCATGTGTTTATAAGCTAAAAATTGCATTATCAGTGACAAGAAAATAACAATACAGGTAACACGACCTTCATGAATTTGCAATATGATGTAGAGTGGCTACATAGGTAAAGTGTTGGTGAAGCCCTGGGCAGACATGGCTAATAACAGACTGCGGCTCTCCCTCCTGGAAAGGCAACCCCTTGAACCTCAATCCCCATCCTAGACAGACTTTGCTTCACAAACTTTCCTTTCAAACACATTACATCAAGACTCAGCTCCTGTCATTACCCTGGTGATTATTTTCCCCTCAACTATTTGCTACCAATGCCACCAGCTGCCAGGCAGGTGTCTTCCAGACTGTGATGCTGGCTGGGACCACTCAAGTTCAGCTTGCTGTGCTCCCATTGCCATCCCTGCAACCACCCACTACCCTAGACTAGTATCATCAGAAGAAACACTGACAAGCCTAATGAATCCCCAGCATCACTCAGAATAAGGCTCAAGGTGCCATTGACCTACCAGGCAAAGTTAATATTGGAGGGAGCTACTGATGACACGTAAGCCGCTGTCAGCTGGACAGATTTATAAACAGGACTGTTCCGCAAAGCACTGCTCATAAAATATCACCATCTAACTGAAGCAGTCCATGTCTTCGCCACGTTTACTATCATAAATGTATTCATTGTAAACTTTAGGTTATCACATTGCCTCTAGCCTGTAAATTATAACAGGATTCTAATATCTACCTCCTGAAATTCTGGTAATTCTGTGCAAAAGCATTCTGCAACTCAAATTACAGTGAATGCATCTGTTAATTTAGCTAATCAGCAGTTATATTAACTACCTACAAAACAGGGAATAAGAACCATTGGGTGACTATCTTATGAGCAAAAAAAAATTGTAACACTGATGCTTTTTTGATGGCATGTCTCATTATAAATAGGTTACCATAAAATAATTTCAGCAAACAGTAATGTATATGGCCATTACTGTGTTACGGATTGATAATACACGAGATAATACAGCTAAAGGATGCCTGTTTGAAATATTTTTGTAGATGCAATGTTAACAGGCAATACCAAAATTCATCCTTTCATCTTTTTTAGTATGGAACACGTTAACTTAGTCACTAATTTATTAAAAATTATGTTTGTAATCACAGTTCTGCCTATATTTTATATAAGATTTTACTGGAACTATCACTGCATTTAGACACACTCAGAAAACTTAGCAGCTTGCTACCATTTTTGTTCTCATAATGATAAGTTTTTGATCTGCATCTCAGTCTAAAACCAGTCTTGTCTGCAATATCCCTATAGCTATCAGGAAGCTTCAGAGCAAGAGCCAGAAACCTGCAATGAAGGAGATGGGAAACTTAAATTGCTTCAGTCCAGTGCTGCCTGCATTCTACTTTTTCACTGTCAATTCATACATCAACTTTTCAAATGAAAAGGATTATATTTAACACCAACCATGTTAGCAAAGTCCACATGGTGTGAATTTACAACCTGGTTAAAGAAGGAAAGAAATACATCATACGTGGTCTGATAGCAGTCCATACCCAAAGAAATATTCCACTGAGATGCCCAATGGCCTATCCAGTATCGATCCACCCCATGACCTCAGGTGAGCCAGGGAAAGTGCACTTCTCCATAGCAGAAGAGTTTCTCATTACTGCATTAGTGGGTGTGTTGCTGTTTTCCTGTACCTAAATCAATAAATTATTCTCTAAGAATATTTGCTGCTCTGTGTCACAGCATTTCTGTATTCTTGCAATGGGGAGCTACAGCTCTGAGATAGACTTATTGTCTCGTTAATGGGGGGAGATATGGTCAAATTCCCCAAATGAATCACAGTTAAGAAGTGGCAGGAGCAGAAGAAATAAGACATGACATGTTCCATTGCTGCAGCTTCTCCTTGCTTCTGGAAAGTAACTACCTTTTTCATAACCATGTTGTCAGTGTATTTCCAAGACTAGTTTTTAAAGCGGAGTCTCATTACACCAGTCTGGTCTTTAATACGTGTCTATTTACTTTTATCAATGGCTTTTGAAGCAGCCTTCAAAGACACTTGCTTAAAACAGGTTTTCCATCCACTAATTAAACCTTAACAATCCCTTGTAATGAGCAACACATTTTTTCCCCCAAAATGTACATGTCTAAGGTGGCTGCTCATGTCAGCACTGAAGGGAGAGGTCATTTCTGAAGGATCCTCCATCACAAACATCAGAGAACAGTAAAGTCACTGAAGGGTATCCAAAGCAGAAGCAATTTTCATAGAATCATAGAATGGTTTCGGTTGGAAGGCACTTTAAAGATCATCTAGTTCCAACCCCCCCCGCCATGGGCAGGGACACCTTCCACTAGACCAGGTTGCTCAAAGCCCCATCCAACCTGCCCTGGAACACTGCCAGGGATGAGGCATCCACAACCTGTTCCAGTGCCTCACCACCCTCACAGTGAAGAACTTCCTTACATCTAATCCAAACCTACCCTCTCTCAGTTCAAAGCCATTACCCCTTGTCCTATCACTACATGCCCTTGGAAAAAGTCCTTCCCCAGCTTTCTTGTAGCCCAAGGCTGCTAAAGGTCTTCCCAGAGCCTTCTCTTCTCCAGGCTGAACAACCCCAACTCTCTCAGCCTGTCTTCATAGGAGAGGTGCTCCAGCCGCCCGATCATCTTTGTGGCCCTCCTCTGGACCCACTCCAACAGGTCCATGTCCTTCTTAAGTTGGGGGCCCCAGAGCTGAACGCAGTACTCCAGGTGGGGTGTCATGAGAGTGGAGTAGAGGGGGAGAATCACCTCCCTCAACCTGCTGGTCACACTTCTTTGGATGCAGCCCAGGATACGGTTGGCTTTCTGGGCTACAAGCGTGCATTGCCGCGTCATGTTGAGCTTCTTGTCAACCAACACCCCAAGTCCTTCTCTGCAGGGCTGCTCTCAATCCACTCATCGCCCAGCCCGTATTTGTGCTTGGGATTGCCCTGACCCATGTGCAGGACCTTTTCTCACAGTCTTGACACCTTCTAGTAAATTAGTCACTTGTCGAGGAAAATGACAGCTATATAGCAATAGAAAAGCTTGTAAAGCTCTTCATTTACTGTTAGAAATGTCTGTGTCACTGTCAAGCAACAGTAACATCCCCACCCTGTTTTTTACTCTCGAGTACCCTGTCTCAGGGGCTTTTTGCAAATCATGCCTTAATGAAGTTTAAATAACAACTATATTTTTTAGTTCTAAATGCCACTTTTCTCTTACCTGCATGATTGTTTTCTGAATAAGTTAGTCCACTGAAGCTGATATACAAAATGAAAGGCTATTGTAATTAGTGTAATATCATTCCAAGATAAAGCCATGAAACTGCAGCTTCAGACAGCTGTCATCTCTTTGGCTATTCTGCTTATTATTCACAGACAACTTCTGGTATCTTCTGCATGTTACATAGTATGTTTATGTGCAATTTCAGTGAAAACACTCATGGAACAAGATCTGTAAGTATCTATCTCAGAATCTAGCCTAGAGAAAGAATGCAGCTTGAAAGTCATTTCAGACTTAATTTTCCTGCAGCACAGTCATCATTCTAAATAGGTACACATAAATATACGCTTGCTTTCTTTAGGAATAATTTATATGAATTCAATGTCCTTATATAATTGGCTAGATACGACAGTCGCTGAAAACTGAAATCCTCTTATTTAGATGACAGTCAGGATATGGACAGCAAAAGAAAAATAATTCTAAAAATGGATGCTCTAAGGAATAGCAAGACTGATTACCTTCAGTGTAAAAAGGGTAATTGCTGTTACATGGTAAAAAAGAAATTGGGCAAATTCATATAAATACTCTTTGGAGAATAAGCACTTACTGGCTAAAGACGCTGACACATTATGCAAGCCAATTACTGTGTGGAGTGGTGGTGATACCTCGAATGCAAACTCATTTGTAGGATGCCTAAATATTGCAGGAAAGCATCTATCTATAACACCTGGCGTTCTTCCACTGATGGCATGGATTCCCCTGAAAAGATCCACAGACTCACAGAATCATACAATATAATTTAGAACAGAAGGGACCTCTGAAGGTCCAATGCCTGCTCCAAGCGGGACTGACCTCAAAGTTAGAAAAGGCTGCTCAAGACTATTCAATTGAGTTTTCAGTATCTCCAAGGAATGTACAGTCTCTCCAGGCAATTTGGGAATTTCCCTCACTACAGTCTATGTCTGTTACCTTCTGTTACTTCACTGTGCACCTCTGGGAAGAGTGTGGCTCCATCTTCTCTGTGGACCCCACTCCCATTAGACACTTCTCAGGCTGAACAGGCCAAAATCCCCAGCCTCACCTCACATATTATTTCAAAAATATCTCCAAAGACCCCCTTCGTGGTGAAGAATGAGAGGATCAGAAGTCCTCCAGTATTGAGGTCTACAAGCTGAAGAGACCCTGGAAAGCATGTAAGCAAATGCCACCCTTGGCTAAATGGCTATTCCCTGACAATATGGTGACACAGCACCTCTTCACACATGCTAGCTGCTCTTGAAGAGTTCAAGTAGCAGGAAGGTGTGGTATTAACAGCAGCTTTGTGAAAGTTTCCCTCATTAAACACTTCTACAGATAAGACACAGGATCGCTGAAAATCCAGCAGCTTGTTTTCCAGAAGCAATATGGTCAGAGTTAGCAGCTTTGTTTCAGCTGCCTTCTCCATGGAGATCGCTCCCCTTGTTCGTAGGAAATATCTTGAAAATCTTCTTCCATGGTTTTCATCTGAGAATTCATTTTCCTGAAACCCCACTCATCCTCAGTAATACCTAGCAGATTGGTTCTATCACTACATGTAATTATGAAAACCAAAGCTGTTACAAAACCCACAGTTAATTACAAAAAGTGATCGTGACACTGAAACAAATTTTGCTTAAGCCCACCACACTATGAGATTCCTTTTCCATGATTACCCCAGAACATAGCCTATGTAATTGTTGGAGGACTCTCCACAGAGTAAAAATAAGCGTGGTACTCTTCTATTATACTTCAAATTCTGTCAGAGTAAGATTAATATAAAGTTCATGCACCTACTGTAGCATAAAGATTACCATCTCTTCACACAGAGATTGAGGAATACATTTTAGGATGTCTCAATTTACAGAGCTCTCTTTGAAAACCTTGTGGAAAGGCTTGTGGTCAAAACCTAGTTAAAGATATTTACTCCTTTGAGCTTTAGTTTAAAACACATTTCTTCTTTCAGGTACAGCCCACATACTGTCAGGGCTTTTCTTTCTTTTCCTTTGTTTCCAGATTATATAAGAAATTCACTTCATCTTTAAAGAATAGTTTCTACCCTTGTGAAGGAGTAAATTATTATGTCAAGTTTTTTCAGTTAGCATACCTGTATAGCAATTTTTTTTCAATAAAAATAACCTTTTGTTAAAGGTTTCATTAGATTTCCCAGGAGACTGATAACAGCCAAATCTTCAGCCATCTGCAGGAACCACTACAGACTCTGATCACATACTCTGAACAGCGAAATTCTTCTCAACACTTTTGTTCAGACAATGGAATCACTGTATTTTCCAAGCACTTAATCATGCCAAGGGCAGGAGCCCAAAGCCTTTACCCACGCTGAACTTCTCCAATAGTCTTAATGAAAATCAGGCCTCAGGCAAATTATTAGTAAAATTTAAAATCATGAGGAAACGATCCTTTCTAATTTTAGCATCAAGAATGGATTACTTCATAGAAGCCTATAGATAGATAGTTCGTTTAAAGTCCACATGCTTCATCTTTAGGCAGAAGAGCAGGTTACTGTAAAGATACTTGAATACCAAGCATAAATCCCCTCCTATACTCCAAGCATACTCTCATGTTACTGGTACTTTAACGTCCAGCACAGCAGCAAAACTACAATGGGTCCACTTCCCAAAACATTTTAAGTGCTTCAGTCACTTAGTTTCCAATGTAGCTACTGTAAAAGAGTAAGGACCCTACTTAAATGCCCCACTCCAACACCTTAAATATTTGGAGGCCGCATGGAGAAAGCTTACCTCTTGACTGCAAACCGTGTCCACACGCCTCATTATGTCCCGGCACACCCTGTCTCACTGAATCTGGCACCAGCACACAGTGACTCCAGCGGTGGGTCTTCCACCTGCAAGAGGAAAAGGTTAACAATTAAGTGGTTGAAACGAGAAAACAGTTAACAGGTCCAGGCAAAAACTTCAGTTACAAATGATGATACACTGTGGTGACTTAAGGAAAAATAGAGTCAAAAAGCTGTAATTACTCCTGAAATAAGCACTGTGAACTTAAATTCAGATGTAAGGTTCACCTTCTAGAAAGCCACATCATCCTCCAACAATGTTTCCCTTTCTCATTTTTGTAGGGCATAGTTTCAAACTTACATAAAATACACAGGAAACTTCTTCAGTGGGCTCTGAAATTAGGCTCTCCTCCTGCAAGCCTGTTCTCATACAACCGATGCTGTTCCAAATCTGCTTTCTATGCTAGGATGTGTGCCAGTCAAGAACACAAGAAAGCAGCTTTCCATAGCACTATGCGGCACAGAGCCAGGCACAGCTGAGCAATGTGACTCCTGCTTTGGTACCACCTTCATCTCCCTGCTCTGCTCTGAGACCATGTCCTACAGGATGCACGGGCTGGAGATTTATATGCAAAGATACAATGCTTTTCTATTTACTGATATTGTATAACAGATGTATCACAGAATTTTAATGAAGAGTGGTGAGTAATTGCCTTATTGTACTATTTGTCTAATCAGAATTTTTTTAAGTGCGCATTATTCACTGGAGTGAGAGCATCAGGGGAAAAGACAAGAATTTCTGCAATAAGTATACAATTATGATTAAGGCAGTTGAGTGCCTGTGGTCCCAAAATAGCTTATATTGATTTTTAGATACATTGAGGGCGGAGTTCCCAGTAATAACTTCCTTAAACACATTGAACCCTTAGGTTACCATTGCTAGGAGCTGTGTCTGTTGGTGCTTGTTCTGATGATGCCAGACCTACTGATACTCTAGTTTGAACTCTACTTCTATACAGTTTGCAAGGTTTATTACTTGTACATTGTTATTTGCTTGTAACTCTGCATTCTCCAGTTTTATGTCATTTTCTGGTAGAAATTGTGCAGGACGATTGCACAAGAGTCATTTCTGGAGCAGTGGACACCCACTAGCAAAAGGCTGATTCCCAGCTAACACTTTTTACCTGTACACTGGACAGACAGGAATATCTTCACATTCTCTTTCCTCATACAAGGTGTCCGGGCACGCCTGTCCCCCATTGGCAGCATCCTGAACGATAATCCTATACCGGGACTGCTTAACTGCTGTGGCATTGCCTGGAAAACAACAAAAAAATTGCCTTCTAGACACAGTTGGCACCCGAAGTTAGTTATCTAGCTGCCTTGCCTAAAAACATGCTTTGCCTTTTATTTATATTTTGAAATCATGAGCACTCTGGCACTACCCAAAGAAGGGAAAGAATGGTACATTGGATTAAAAGCTACCACTACTCGCTTTAAAATTACAAATAGTTCAGCAGAACAGCAGCTGGAAGGCTGATAAATCAACAGCTTAAGAGATGCATCAAAAAATGGCTTTTTAACAGAACATCAAATCAGACAAGAAAATAAGTATGAGCAAATATTTAAACACCTGAACAGGAGAAAAGAATAAAAACAAAAAAAACCCAAACAGTCATAATGGAAGGGTTTGTTTCTGAAAACATATTCTGGTGGTCTCAGACTGCTACCAGTAGCCCATCTTCATGGGTCTAGAAATACAGATGATAACTTCCTGATAGAAAAACCATTGCAACCAACAGAGACTAACTCTCTGCTTAACCTGAGTCGATGCAAGATCAATCCATCTAGAAACACAGTTCACAAAATCTACAGTACAGAATGCAGCATGAGAGACAAGGATAAGATTTATCTATATATCTCTATAACTAAACCAAACTCAATCCTTGGCTGTGTAAGCAGTAAGTACTAACTGAGAGCTGGTTTAACCACTGTGTATGGCATTAGTACTTCTTTGGGTACTGTATTCACGCTTCAAAAACAGATGCTAGAAAACTAAAAAAGGATCTCAGCAGAACTCTGTAAAGGATTCCAGACCAGGCAAACACCTTTTAGTAGTGGACTTCATCAAATTTTTCCAAGAGAGGAAAGCGGTGTATAAATTAGCCTGCTTATGAGTATTATTCTTCCAGCTCAAGATAAGGCTGAAGCTGCAGTAGCAAGATTACAGTGCATTAGAGTAGAAGGAAAACTTGGGAAAACTCACACCATGAACACAAAGTACAGGCACAGATCCAGTAAAAATGGTTGGCTCTAAAAATATCAAGTTATACAAGCCTTCACTTGCGCACATGCTACCACTGTGTGATCACCACAAAGGGACTTTGGACCTGGCAGGAGGTTGCTCAACCCAGCTGCTACCCTGAGGCAGGACAAGTGCATCCAGGGTGATCCCCCTCCTGCTTCTTTAACAGCCACTACCTGAGGCAGCTCTACAGCTTTCCACAGTCTCCTTTCAGATGCCTGATTCAGAGCTTGTAAAGTCTCACGGAGAGCCTTTTCTTAAAATCTAGCCCAAGTCATTGTTCCTGTAAATTAAGCTAAATCTTTTTTATCTTCTGTCCACTAGATGTAAAAAGAGTTTACCCCATCATCTGATGCATAACCTTTATCAAATTTCAAGGGCTTGTAATAACTCTAAGTCTTCCCATCTCTAAACTAAGCAAACCCAGTTCTTCATGGGTCCTATTCAATCACCTCTCTTTGCTCACTTTCTTACAGCACTGCGCCCAAGGAATCCCACCTGCAGCCTCATCAGTGCACGGTACAGTAACACCTTTGGTGTTTTACATACAACACGCCCATGAGTTTGACAAGCCCAATGTAAGTTTTAGCATTTCAGATTGTTGACTTTCATTCATTTTGTAGTCCATTGTATGTCCAGAGGTGCCTGAGACAGTACAGATGTCTACTTCCCAGTCTGTCTTTGTGCAATCAATTTTTCCTTCCCAAGTTACATTTTGAGGAATTTCTCCATTATTTCAATATCATTTAATATATTGTCTATTGTGTTTCCTACCTCTTTCAGCTCTGCACCATTCACTGATATTATGCAAGCACATGAGCTGTTCAGACAAATATCACACAGAACTGGGGCAAGAAGAATTTTTTGTAGGACTGCCCTTGGCTCATGTTCCAGTTTGATCATGAACAGTGGACATCTATCAGCCAACCAACTGGAAGCAGCTTTGCAGAGAAGGACATGGGACTCCTGATGGACAAGTAAACCATGAGGCAGCAATGTGCCCTTGCAGCAAAGAAGGGCCACAGCAACCTGGGCTGCGTTAGGAAGAGCATCACCAGCAGGTCCGAGGGAGGTGACCCTTTCCTCTCTACTCAGCACTGGTGAGACAACTGGGTGTCGTGTCCAGTTCTAGGCTCCCCAGGAGAAAAAGGACGTGGGCACACTGGAGTGAGTCCAGTGAACGGACACAAAGACTATTTAGGGACTGAAGTATCTGACACACAGGAAGAGATCAGGAAAGCTGGGGCTCTCCAGCCTGGAGAGGAGAAGGCTCACGGGATCTTATCAATGTGTATCAATACCTGACGGCAGGCAGCAAAGGAGACAGAGACGGACTCTTTTCATAGTGATATCCACTGAGATTTTTCAAGTGGCTGAATACCCATTTAACGGTGATTTAATTCAAGTCACTGTTCCTCAGCTTCCTGATAGAAGTTTAATGTGTCAAAAATCTACCACTTCCTTTAATTAGAGCAGCTATGCTGTCAAAAAAAAAGGAGATTAAATTTATTGGGCATGATTTGCTCTCAATAAATCCATACTGGCCAGTTTATTAGAATCCGATTTTTGAAATGTTTATATCTTGAGTAATAACTTCTTGTTGTGTTTTTTCTACATAACGAAGTTAGGATGAGTAATCTACAATTTCCTTGACCTTTCTTTTTTTCAGGGTGGGGGTGGTGTTGGTTGATTGGTTAGTTTGGTTTGTCTTGGTATTACCGAGTTTTAGTTAGTTCCTTAGGACGTAGCAATTTCTCACCCAGAAGATCGTCACTAGATGCTCTGGCATTACTTTATTACTTCTTTCTCTGTTCACACAGCCCTACTGACATGGGAACATCTAATATATGGAAATACTTATTCTTTAGTCCATTCATCTCCTGGCTGCAGACAGGAAACAATGGTAGCAATTGCACATTCCCCGTGTTGTGTTTCCCCTGTTTCTCAGAAAGTAACGGACATATATTTCATGCATTTTCCCCTTATTTTTAATCCCTTTATGTAATTCTTGTTATCTAATATCCTCTTATAGCTTAATTTGCATTCTCAATTTCTTGTTCCTAATTTTTGTGAAACAATTTGACAATCAAAAAGGAAACAAGATTCTGAACAACTCTGATGATGAGAAAAGATTAAAAAAAGGGCTTCTCTAGCTGTGTTTGATGTTTTCTCTTCATGGTTTGAAGCATGAACATGCAGGTCATATACAGACCCACACATGCCTTGTTCCCCTGTGCTACTGGCTTGCCATTATAGTCATTTCAGGATAGAAAGTAGAGTCCAGTAGGGCTTCAGCCCTTTGTGCAGTCTTTCTTGGTAGCTTCCAGGTCTTCTACACTCCTGTCTGCACAGAACACATTCCCAAGAGGTGTAGCTACCAATTCCCTCAGTTTGTTGAAGTCTGCCTTTTTTTAAAATGTCTTGCCATCCTTCCTTTCTCCTAAGAATCATGAACTCTATCACTTTGTGATGATTTTCATTCAAATTATCTACCACCATTAGAATCTTAGCCATTTCCTTCCTATTAATCAGCACCAAATCTAAATGAGCTTCCCACAGTAATTTTCTCCACCTCAAGAAACTAAATTATCCTCAACATTTATTGCACATTACTCAAACCCCATTTTCAAAATTGAATTTCCTCATTGGCTTTTCTACAGCATTCCTTACAAATGTTAATGAACGTAATTTTTATATCTCATTTAAAATTGTTACAGCCTGATTTTCCAGAGAATTAGCATTATGTAGGACTGTCCTTTTAAAGCCGAACTTCAGCTGATTTCAAGCATGGCTATGACTGCTTGCCCTCCTGAAAACATCAAGCCTCAGGATCTCAAGACCATCTTAACTTCTATGTCCTGGACTTTGCAACTCAGGTAATGCTGTTTGAGAATTTCGGGGGTGCATTACCTCTGCTTCCACTCCCACCTCGCTGTCCCACCAGCCACCAGTCTCCTCCTTACACACAGAGCCATATGACTCCTTCTGTCAATCCACTCTTCTCATTCCTCCCTTGCTCTTGCATCTTTCCTGCCTCTGCGTTTGACCCCCAGGGCTTCCCTGGTACCCTGCCCAGGGCTCAGAAAGGTGCATCACCATTGTCAGGCGAGGGACAAAATCCTTGTTCGCTACCGTAAAGTGTGCTATATCTGCTCCAGCTTCTACAGGAAACATTCAGCTTCATACTCTTTGCTCCTGACCAGATGGAAAGGCAGAGTCTGGTCAACACAAGACTCTGAGCACACAAACAATAAGGACAGACTCTCCAAGATTTTAGTCACCAAAATCAGAGCTGTCTCCAGTATTTTTGTGCAGATAAGAGTTTTGAGGGGGTAAGTCTTTAACTTTGACCACCTCTGGTTTGTCTATGAGACCTGGAAGTGGCAGATCCTTGACAGAAACTGGCTGACACAAGGTAGAAGTCATCAGAATTTCTTATTGTAGCACAACATGCATTTTATCCACTTTTACCCCACCTCGTTTCCAACCTGATTTAAGGCATGGGGAAGTAAACAGGACAGTTACTACCTAACATTTCATGTAAGCTTGTTTAGAGAAAGTGAAATTTCTAACCTTCCCCCTGGACAACCAATGCCCAGAAGAGGAGAGGTACATATAGGTACCATCTATTTTCAGGAGGAAGATGAAAAATACTATTTATTGTCAGGTGTTTGCTTTTTTAATCTTCCCGGTTTAAATCTACGCTGACAGACCAGAGAGCACGTGACCCATGGTGAAAGTAGTTACCTCCCCAGGACACCTTCACCACCCATTATGGAGGTGACAGAGGAAAATATACATGCTGCTCACTCAAACCACTTCATATTCTGAAACCTCCATATTGATTCTTTGATTCTTGTTTCGATTCATCCTCAAAGACCCATTAAAGCAGATATATTATAGAAGACTGCAGTAGATAGTTGTCACCTTTAAGTACCTGAAATGGCAGAGAATCAATAACTTGCAACAACCTCCCTGTTCCTGCCTCACCAACAGGTGTTTTGATTCAATTGCACTTCTTTTGTGAATTATGTTGTCCGTCCATCTGTTATTGCCCTAAGTTCGCCACTGTCTACACTTCTGAGGTATGAGATAATCCTTCGCCAGAAGACAGCTGGTTGTCTGATGACATTTAAATGTAGGGAAAATGTCAGCTTTTTTATTGTTAGATAGTAAAGTTGGATGCATTTTCTCAGATAAACTACAAACGGCTTAACTGGTAAAGTTCTGTGTAAAGCTGATTTAGTGATTGCATGTTTGTCTAAGCTCTGATCTTATGCCAGTACACATTTAATTTTAAATCTGCCAGGCAATACCTGTTGCTTGATCTGCTTGGTAATTCACCATCTGTATATTGTTTTCATTAAATACAACTTTTCTATAAAAAAACCAAAACCCCTAACAATTCACATATGTATAGTGGTTTTGAAATTACATTATCATGCTGAGGTTTTAATTGTGCAATGCAAATTAAAAAAAAAAATCTTGCAATGCAGCCATATCAATAACAGATTTAGCAAAAAGCAAACTCCCCCATCTAAGAAGTTTTAATTTAGAATTATATTAAAATGATAACACTGCCAAGGTGGTTAAATAATTAATTTCTTCTCATTTTAATTGTAGACTATTATTTAATAAACAAAGTAATTTACCAGGTAATTTATTCTATTTCTTCATAGGCAGCTCATTTAAAGTCTAAAAATAAATTGCTAATTAAAACAGGATTCACTGTTTTAGAAAGCAACTCGTTTTCCTATAAAATCTAACAAGGACTATGCTATAGCATCCACTGAGAATCTTTGAAGGGCAAGGAAGCCACCAACAATAATGAAATATTCTGATAATTGAGAAGGCTTTCATCTGAACAATTAATGAAACACACAAATTTGTCACAAAAACCAACACTAGATCATTATAAAGAAACTTTGCTAAACACTTAGTGTCCAAAAGCTAACCAACTAGAGCAAAGAAATGTATGGTCCTTGAAAAACCACGAAGCACAGGAGTTATTTGCAAAACCTTGTACATACATCTAGGCTGGTTGAGAGAAATAAATTTCATATAATGTAACAATTCCATGTGTAGCCATACAACATTGGGACCTTGGACTTCTGACTTCGAAGGCAGAAGCCCAGAAGGAATTTATTCCAGGTAAAGAGAACTTACATCTCCAAATCTGCTCAAGAGGATCCCACCCCTCAACAATATCAGTGTCAACAACACTGCAAGTCCAAAAGTCATTCAGATGAATGCCCTAAAAATTATTAGACTGACAAGAACTACAACTACCGCATGTTTCCAGGCCAATTCTCTAATTTTTCCCCAAATTTTGACCTCTTCTTAAAGGCTTACCAGGCTGACATGCTGTTGGGCAGCGAGTCCACTCACTGAAAGGCGTAACAATGCAGTCTTTCTTGCAGAGGAGGAGACATGGCCGCACAGTCTCAGGTCTGATGGACTCTGGACATCTATCAATCCAAACACAGAGATAAAATATAATAAAAAATTAAAACTATGGGGAAATGTTTTACTCTTAAGACTCTCACAGGGCTGTAAGGGTACTGCCGTAAAAAAGATATCACTCCTGCTCACAGCAAGCCTCATTTTTCTTCTCCTTTTCACTCATGTAACCCTACTGAATTTAGTACACTTCAAAGATTAAAAAAAATAATAATAATAACAAAAAAAAAAAGTGCAACTTGGCTTGATGACTACAGGCTAAATGTAACTCTGCCTATGACGCCTAAAATACAAAGCTCACTGAAACAAAACAGATATATTTATTACTGAAGAAAGCGAGTAGTTATGTTTATAAAGTAGTCCTGTTTTAACACAACATGCAACAGCCTTCAAACCACTTGCAACTGTGTTTAAGGACTGATGTGATATTCTTCATTTTCAAACCCTAGGAAACACAAAAATAGCTTAAAGTGATCTTTGATTGAGGCCTCAATTGTTATTTTAAAAGTTGTACAACATAATATAGTAAGAAGAGCTCTGTGATTATTTTTTTAATTCATTTTTAACTCCTAAATGAAAAATATGTCATGCATATTCTAATAAAAGTTTCAGAGACAATTAGTATATAAAAACTTGAAGGGTGGAAAAGGGACAATTTTCTGGGATCAGGCAGATCTTGCATTTCAAGTGGGGGAACAGAAAGGGAATTACTCTTTTTTAATTTTTATTTAATTTCTAGTAGAAAGATCACTCAAAAATACTTAGTAATGCATGCAACCCAAAACGATCCCATTTGAAAGAGGAATATGCCACTAACCCCTACTAGGAAAGAAAATAAACCTTAAAGTCATGATTCTATTATTGAGAAAGTAATAAGATACTTAGAGGTTTAATTTAAAAGAAAATAAATACAAAGAGATGTGTCTTCTCATTACGCATGATTATCCTAGTGGGCAGATTTCTGTTATCTAACAGAAGATGTTGTAATATTTTTCTGCAAAAATTTTAGTTTTATTTGGCTTTCCATGCCTTGCACCTTCTTTGGATATG
Source organism: Haliaeetus leucocephalus (assembly GCF_000737465.1). Classification (NCBI taxonomy): domain Eukaryota; kingdom Metazoa; phylum Chordata; class Aves; order Accipitriformes; family Accipitridae; genus Haliaeetus; species Haliaeetus leucocephalus. Next base: position 3,823,807 of record NW_010972887.1, on the reverse strand, counting down.
GTGTAATTTTTCTTCATGAAATCAGGAAAAAATGCAGAATAAAAAAAAAATACAGTATGCCAACACACAGAAATTATTTATTTACATAACATATCCCATTTCTGAAGCCATATTAATGGTAGACTGTCACCACAGCAGTTCTAAACCCAACGTGGGTTTTCATCAACTCAAAACATAAAATATAACATAGCCACAGCTGGTGCCCACAGCGACGAGGGCTGCCCTCCACTCCAGCACCAGACCGGTCCAGACCCTCCTGGGCAGTAACGAGGTAGTATTTAATTCTGAAACACGAAGGGTTTATTCCTTCACTTAGACCCATCTTCCTAAAGACTTCTAGAGGTCTAAGGTTTTTATTTTTAAGATAATTATCACCATAAGAACAACACACAGCACAGTAGCAAAAGAAACAATTTCAGTAAGCAGCTCTTCTAAGGATTCGGCAGTGCATTTTGATCCAGCCACTTCTATTACACGACAAATGCCATGGCACTGAAGCTACCACACCAAAGCCAAGGAGAGACCCTTGCTGAAGTCCCGAGTACAGAAATCTCTTCTTTTGGCAGGATTTTCCACCACTGAAACTCTGTTTTCCCTTCACGTACTTCACTTAAGTATTTACTTACCTCCTTCGGTTCCATTTCCCCTTACACCATCTCAAAAGTGGAGGGGGCAAACAACTATTTTAGACATTATATAGCTCTATAAGCAATTTATTTAATTAGGTAAAGTTACAGCATATCAATGGATTCTAGATAAAAATAAATATTAGATTTCTTTCCTTTTATTTAATTAATTTCATTAACCTCAAGAATTTTAATTAACTTTACTGAAATCAACACAGTCTGCTTATACGAACAGGATTGTTTTGAGAGCTACAATAAGAAATGAAACTCGGTTGTAAGTCTCTAGACTCATTAACAGTGCAAAAAATAATTAGCAATGTCTTGATTTTTTGATATTAGGGAAAACATCTGTGCTACTTATTTTCTTCATTTAGTAAAGCAAAGCAAAATTCAGAATATTTGTACTGCAGAATACATAATTCTGTCATGTTGGTATGCCATTATAGAAGCTATATAAATCAACTGAACGATATAGATCACACATATGGTTCTGCCTTATTGTGGTGTAAATATAATGCAAACTCTATTTACTTTTTCTATTCCATTACAGCATTGTTAATAATGTATTGATGAACGTTATATTCAGATATACTTTATATTTTCCTCACACCTGTCCTTCAGGAAAAATATTTGCAGAAAACTGTAAATTAGAATAACAGAGGAGCTACAGCAAAAAATCTACACCACTAAAAACAAGCATTTTGCTTGGATTTACACAGAAAATCAAAAATGGGCTAGCTATTTATTTTTGTTACATTAGTATCCCTTTCTTAGTAGTGATGGAGTAGTAGCCGGAGAATTACTCCTGAAATGAAATTATTTTCAACACTCCAGATTCCATACACTAGCTGAAAACACCTTCATATGTCAGGTACTGTAGCTACAAATAATCACTAATAACCTTTTTTTAAATACCTTTTAGGTGTGACCTGGCCAGAACTGCTCTTCATGCAGAAGACTTTCCTTGTCTGTATGCCCACCCCACAAGTGGCTTCTCCGCTCCAATTAATGGTTGCATTGAGCGCAGTTACCAGAGCGTCTTCGGAGCAAGAGCTCCAGGGAGAAGTTTCCCAGAAGAAATGCACGCACGGGTGATCGTTACAGGCACGGTGCTCCTGCAGGGCTCGGTCAGGGGGACAGGCTTTTCCACCTGAAAAGAGTCAAGAGAACACCATGCATCATCTTATGGCATCTGGCAAAAGAAAACATGGCAAAATAAATAAAAATGTTAGGTTTGCTTAATATCTTCTTTTTTTCCTCATTAAAAAAAATAAATAAATAAAGCTTAAATAAAGCTGTTGACCTTTATGGCTGCAATAACAACCTTCTAAAATATTGTTTCCCCATTAAACTAGCCTTGCATAAAATTGTATTCCAACGCATAATGGAAACAGAAATAGGCAAAGTATATTTCTGAGTTACCTTATTGATACTCCTACACACAGCCAAGTTAATTCCATTTAAATGCCAGTATCACTCAGCAAACATGCAATTAGGTTTAAAGACAAATTAAGCATTATTTTTATGTTCATTCTCCTTGCTAATTTCCCAAGGAGGAACATCTCTTTCTAATATTTGGACTCTATTCACGCGTTGCCTTAAAGAGCTGTAGAGGGTGCTGAACCGTACAGATGGAGGAATGTATCAAATGATACCCACATCTGCAAAGCAAGGAGGAGAAATCTTGAAAGTAGGTTTTGAGTATGAAGCCGTTACTTTTCTGAAGCAGCATTCTTCAAATTGCTGTCCAAAGATTTTGCTAAGCTCCTGCACTTTGTCAACAACTGGTAATAAATCCACAAAGTACAGGAGTTTGAACAGCCTCCCCAGAAGCTTTAACACTCTAGCCAGCAGCCTGACTTTATCCCATAAAAGCAGCAGACATTCGTAGCTCAAAAGCTAAGGAGTAATGCAATGAAATTTAACAGTAAGCATTGTCATTTTAGGAAGAAAGAAGTAAAAATTACTAAAATCAAAATCATTCTCTTCCAGGAGAGAGAATCTGGCAACTTGTGACATGGCCAAAGTGCTGCAGGTTTTGAAAAAGAACTGAAAGAACTGAACTGTTGGGGCCAGATACCACAAGGTTCAGAGCACCTTTATGCTCTACTAAAATCAACAGGAGATGAAGGTATATTGCTCCTTGAAGGGATGCTTATCACCTTGCAGGACTAAGGCTTCTAAAATAAGGTATGACCCCAAATGGCCAGAATGAATAGCACTGAGAACAGAAAGAGAGAGAGAAAGAAATTTCTTAGCACACTGATTTGGATAATCATGTCACATTACCATTTGTCTTTTCATGAAAATGGACTGTTCCACATAGTGTTCAGTCTCAGAAATGTTTAGTATGATGATGGAGTAGAAAATACCCCAGGTAACTTATTTCCTGAAGATTTTGACTTGGCAGGAAAAATGCAGACCAGTTATTGCTGTTGCATGTTTGAGCACATGTAAAAAAACCCAATGTAGCAAGCAAATGGCAAAATGTCTGGTCCATTAGGAAAAAATAAAAAGAAAATATCTAACTCAAATTTTGAGCTTCCCAAGCAAAAATTAAGGTGGTTTTTTTTCAAGAATACCCATGGTAAGGAAGCTCTCCTAAACCAGGGAGAGTAATCATGAGGCAGTTTTAACTTAAGATAATAAGAAATACCACATGGTCCATCCAACCTAGCAGTCTGCCTGCAAAACCACAAGCAGGAGATGCTGTTTATAAAAAGCACAAGAGCCTAGCCACTTTCTGCAGTTCATTGGCAACTTCTGTACAAGGAAAGCAGGACAGCACGCTACTTCCTAGCCATTCTAGTAGCCATTTACAGACTTTTTATGGACCTGATGTTCATCAGTTGCTCTAATCCATTTTAAACCTCCTGAGACTGCCTGCCTCTGCAATCTCCTCGTGTATGAAGTTTCAGAAGTTTCCTGTGTAAAGAAATATCTTTTAAAACCTAATTTAAACCAAGCCCCTCTAGTTTCATCAACAGCCTCCTGGTTATCATATGCTGGGATCTGGTGAACAGCTTGGAGAAAACAACCCAAGGATCATTTTGAACTGGTCAGCCTGTGAGATGGCCTCCAGAAGTCCTCAGACAGCAGAGCCACTGCTAACATTGCCTTAGTTGACAGAGGACAAATGAAATGTCACTTGCAAAGATACCAGAGCTCTGTAGAAGCTGGTGGCTCAGCTGTGAGCTGGATATGAAAGAGTCAGAGAAAGCAGGTAACATAACGTTGCCTTAGTATTGTAGCGATAACAGTATTAAATCCTCTTCCACTCTCCACAAATTCAAACCAATCGCTATTTATCTGTATGCAGATGTATGACTCTGCATAGCAAACCATTATACTCATTGCTAAAGATGTGCATAAAAAGTTGGGGCGTTTGATTTTAATAGTTAATTATTCCTTCCCGAGAAACTTAAAGTATTCAATTCAAAGCACGTCATTTTTAGTTTAGTGTGTTTCAGGTTGAGATGACTGAGCTTATGTACTTCCAGAATTCACTTCTCCAACACTTCACTTTCATAAATCCATGTTTATCTATTATTTGCATTTCGTTACTTCTATGGAAAATATGAAACCTTGTTTTTCATTTTAATTATTCTCTAGCTCATAGACTTTTTAGTAGTAGTTATTCTCATTAAATCAACAATTATATAGCAGTTTTCATCCTGAAGGGTCCCAATTTTCTTTGCAAGTGCTTCTACAGATGTTTATGTGAATACAGACCATTCACACGAGTAAGGGTTTGCAAGATCAAGTCCTTACATTGCCCCAGAAACAGTGGGTGGCTTTAATGATAATTTACAAAATAGCACTTAACAGAGCTTGTCCTAGACTAGATTTGCATCTAAAAGTGTTGTGCTGCTGCATTACTGCACATAGTGCTGACAACAGTATTTTTGTCATGTCAACAAGGCTTTAGTCTTTTAGACCTATTCACATTTTATGAATTTTTATGCATTTGACGTGATACCTTTCAAATCCTGTGTGATAAATCAACACATAAATTAATTACCATGTGTAACTGTAGTTAGAAGACTACACTTCTAATACCAAACAGTTTATGTAAATAATTGTATCACTGATGTTGACATGTAAAAATCCAGATACATGATGTGTCCATGAAGATCCAGAGGAAATTATATCTATTCATCAAGAGTTATTTACCTAGTAGAGTAGAAAAACAAGGAGGTCAATACATTCTAGGTCTGTATTAAAAAAATAAACAGGACCTTTTCTAGTTCCTCATTTTTCACAGCTCACTGTTCTTTTCTAAATAGGTACTAATATGTTCCTATATAAAGACACTTGCATGATGAGATTGTGTCATGCAGCAATTTCATTAGTATACGATGTAGCTCTCCTGAAGTAAATTCACACCCAGACTGGCCTTCAATAGACAATAATTCATAGGCTGAAATAAATAATTTTGAACTGTGACAGAATTTCTCTGACACATGCATTAACTTGAGCCCATAAAGATCTTTTAGTCGCTAGGCATGAAGCACAGAGAAGTATTAAGTATTATTCCTCATTGCTACAGAATTAGGTTTAGCTCTGATCTAAACACAGTTTGGCTGAGCAATGCAAGTCAAATCATTAAACAAACAAACAAACAAACAGTGAATAATCCAAAAATGTTTACCACTCACCCTCAGCTGGAAGGGCCAAGATGAACCTACTCCTGCTTTGACTGCCTTCAGCATTTTTACTGGAGCATGAGTGGGAACACGGGGACCACAGGGACCACTCGCTGATGACACAGTCTGTTGCACAAGGGATTTCACAAGCCACAACTTCAGGACGGGGAAGTTCTGAGCAGAGGTGATGTGGTACTTCTTCACCTGGAGTAAACGAAACAAGACAGACATGGAGGAAGGCTCAGCTTAGTTCAATAACCACGGTCTGCATCAAACAGACTAACTTTATGTCAAACGTCCGCCTGCCCATGGAAGAACATACTACAAAGAGCACATGGTTAGGCTTCAGGCTTGAAAGTGTAATACATGAACAACTAACTTAGGCATTTCTTCAGAAAAGCAAAAAAGAAAAAAATGTGTTTCAAGTTTTGTGTGTGACATCTTGGCTGCAGTCCACTTTATAAACCTGGCAAGTTCAAGGAATGAGATAATTCAATCAACAGAAAGCTGTAGTATCAATTATCAACAGAACTGATGATAACTGCCCCATATTTTCCAGCAATCTCCACCTACAGAGCCTATTTTCCACAATACAAATTGCGCAGGTCCCCACAGAAGGCAGTTTTCTTTGGCCTATAGGCCAGAAAAGTGTCCAATAGATGCTTTGGTCTTTCTCCTGCAACCTCACCAGAATGAACCACTTTTATTTCTGACTCTGCTTCTCACCCAAAAACTAGGAGATCCAAAACTATGGATCTGTTGGACCATCCCCATCCGAGGGAGAAATACTTTCTGGAGATAAACCAAGGGACCTAGACCAAAGCATACCTCCTCGTGAGAAGCATCTTTCCAAAACCCCTTTCAACAAGAAGGTAGTACATTGGGGACTATTGGGGAAAAAGCTACCAACCAAAAGAACCACTGGCAGAATGAGCAGCAAAACAGAGCACACAAGGGATGTCATGTGGAGTCCAACACAAAGAACTATTGTTTTTAAAAAGCAAAATAAAATATAATGTTATTTTTAAAATAACAAAGGAAATGTCCAGCAAGCTTAGCAATTACATAGAATTTATGAGGACATCATAATTCATAAAAATTCATATAACGTAACTCTTAGTACTGAATTACACCTAATGTCTTACAAATATAATGTCAGTGATGAACAGACATGACTGACTTTGTTACACTGTTCCATTGTTTAGTGTTTCTGGACCCTCATGAATTTTCAGCTACATATCTGAAATTTCTGGAAGCTCAAATCTACCTGTTCATAAACAACAAGCTCACACTGAACGTTACCTCCTCTTTTGCCCTTTTAATAGTTACAAAGCTCTCCTTCGAGGTTTCTTTAATTATGAACCTAGGAAAAAACATAATAACTATCCAGTCTCAATTATACGTAGGGAAAAAAAATATTAAAATTTATAATGGCAACAACTAGCTCTTTCACCTCACGCTACAGGAACAGGCTCTGTAACAAGGCAGCCCAGGATGCAATTATAACTAGGAAAGTAGAAAACTACACTGCTTTTGCAAGGCAACATATATACAAGTGAGTAAATAAGAGAGGCAGGCTGCTAGTGAGAGTGCATAAAGCTGTCAATAGCACAGTGGTATTATCTGCAGTTGCATCCCCAAACGAAGACAGGCTCATCGCCCTCGAGGCACAAATAAAACTTTTCAAGCATATTATGAGAAGTAACGGAGAGTCTAGCAGGCAATCAGACTGCAAGATATGTTTAAAAATACTTTATTTTTGTACTCCCTTTCCCTTGCACATACCTATGCTCATCAAGAAAGGCTCTATATGACCAGTCTTTGCACTATTTTAAGGCTACTCAGTAAGAAAATGGAGACCAACACCCTCCCTACAGACAGCCCCCATCCTTTGATACTGCGTTTGGCACTGCTGCAAACCAAGCTTAATCCATCATTCGCTTCAACTAGCCCCTTATCACCACCGCTGCTTTGGATGCTCGCATAATGCTGAGAACTATCTTTAGAGAACAACAATGTAAAAACACAAAATAAATCTGATAGCCTTATTCCAGCTGCCTTCCCAAGTCATTTTAGCATCAAAATCCCTGCTAATATTTTGACAGCCTGTCTGTACGGCGGCAGATATCACGAGGGCATCCTGGGCGGGTGTGATTTTAGAAGTCAATGGTACAGTAGCATCAAGAGATTATATGCTTTGGTGAAGTAGGGCAAAACACCTGTCCTCCTCTCCCATCACTGACACTTACCGGGAAGCATACAAACAGTCAGTGACAGGCTTCTGAACGAGAAGGGATGAGATGGGACACTGGCCCTGCAAGTATGCCCCCAGCCCCTCCAGCCATGCAAGAGATTATCTTCATTATATACATACTTCATGGCAAGGGAGTGCCATGAAGTTCATCAAATTCTGGATTTAGCCCAATTTTTCCACCAATCAGATTGTGCTAGAGATGAAAGCATCCCAGAAAATCCTGTTTGTTGAAAGCCAGGAGAGCCTTTCCACTCATTCTATCTGACTTTATGAAGTCCAAGCCACTCCACTCAGAAGATGGTTTAAAACACTTGGGTCTCCTTTGGAGTGGCTTCCTCCACCCATGAGCCCACGTGCCACAGATTTTTTGAGCGACCACCCTGTGGGGAAGGGAGACAAAGGAGCAAAATGCACTTTCCACTTCTTCCCTCCATGATTTCTTTTCACGCTGGATTTACAGCAGGTGACAGCAACAGTAACACTGCAGAGGCTGCAATTCATGGTTCCTCAGCAAAGAAAGGAAGCTTTGAGTTTTGTTATAAAGAGTTTACCACCCGGTGCATGAAGGTACAATTCAACATTCACTTTGATTTACTTTATAGCTCTATTCGCTGTGTTCAGGTTTAATTACTGGCTTGTATTACTGCAGAAGGGGAATGTTCTTCTGTACCAACCGCCTGGCAGAGAATTCTCAGAAAACTACCGTATACTACAAAGGGAAGAAATAATCTTTCATTTTCCATGAACAATACTACTACAGGATACATCTGAAGTGTGCTTTATGCATTGTCACAGATTTACAGGGAATATTAAATTCTCCAGAGCTTCCAAATTGTCTACCCAGTCAGTACCTTGAAGGTGTAATTCTATCTCAGATATTCTGAATAATCTTTCTAGATCTTTCTATAATCTTTACATACACGAGTCTATGGGGCTGGATGGGATCCACCCAAGGGTACTGAGGAAGGTGGTGGAAATGTTCACCAAGCCACCTTCCATCATTTACCAGCAGTCCTGGCTAACCAGGGAGGTCCCTGTTGACTGGAACTTAGCAAATGTGACGCCCATCTACAAGAAGGGCCAGAAGGAGGATCCAGGGAACTACAGGCCTGTCTGTTTGACCTTGGTGCCGGGGAAGGTTATGGAGCAGATCATCTTGAGTGCCATCACGTGGCACGTAGAGGACAACCAGGTGATCAGGCCCAGTCAGCATGGGTTCATGAAAGGCAGGTCCTGCTTGACCGACCTGATCTCCTTCTGTGACAAGGTGACCCGCTTAGCAGATGAGGGAAAGGCTGTGGGTGTTGTCTACCTCGACTTTAGTAAAACCTCTGACACCATTTCCCACAGCTTTCTCCTGGAGAAACTGACTGCTCATGGCTTGGATGGGTGTAGTCTTTGCTGGGTAACAAACTGTCTGGATGGCCAGGCCCAAAGAGTTGTGGTGAATGGAGTTAAATCCAGCTGGCGGTCGGTCACAAGTGGTGTTCCCCAGGGGTCAGTACTGGGGCCAGTTCTGTTCAGTATCTTTATCAATGATCTGGACAAGTGGATTGAGGGGCCAGCAGTGTGCCCAGGTGGCTAACAAGGCCAACAGCATCCTGGCTTGTATCAGAAATAGTGTGGCCAGCAGGACTAGGATAAGTGATCGTCCCCCTGTAATGGACACTGGTGAGGCCGCACATCAAATACTGTGTTCAGTTTTGGGCCCGTCACTACAAGAAAGACACTGAGGTGTGTCCAGAGAAGGGCAACAAAGCTGGTGAAGGGTCTAGAGCACAAGTCTGATAAGCAGCGGCTGAGGGAACTGGGGTGGTTTAGCCTGGAGAAAAGGAGGCTGAGAGGAGACCTTATCGCTCTCTACAACTACCTGAAAGGAGGTTGTAGTGAGACAGGTGTCGGTCTCTTCTCCCTAGTAACAAGCAATAGGATAAGAGGAAATGGCCTCAAGTTGTGCCAGAGGAGGTTTAGATTGGATATTAGGAAAAATTTCTTCACCAAAAAGGTTGTCAAGCATTGGAACAGGCTGCCCAGAGAAGTGGTTGAGTTGCCATCCCTCGAGGTATTCAAAAAGCGCGTAGACAAGGCACTTCAGGACATGGTTTACTGGGCATGGTTGACAGCTGGACTCAATGATCTTAAAGGTCTTTTGCAACCTAAATGATTCTATGATTCTAGAGGAGGCTTTCTCCTTCTCTAAATAAAACTAATGCCTTTAAGCACCTAAATTATGCATCTGAATGGCATATGAATTCCTCTCCAAGTATGTGTTTAGACCTCAAGGCTTAGTATCTGAAATCAGCCCTGGAGAGCAACGGGGTGGGGGATCACAGTGGAAGGGTGCCAGTCTTGGAGAAAGCCACCTTTCCTCATGAAAAATAGGGAAAGGGACAGCACTAACCATGACAGCTACAACTTTGGTCCCTGTTAGAATTTTTTAGATTAGAACCCATGACACTGCTCTGAAGATCATCTTGTGATAACCGGGAATTAAAGCCAGATGGCCAATCCTGGTCAGAGCCCAGAGCAGCTCCTGATGGGAAATTCATTCCTGTCTGCAACTTGCTGTGACGTTGGAATAAACTGAGAGGATTGTTCATCCATACACCAGTAAACTGAGCCATCCAAGGCAAAAGGACAGGTGTTTTCAAAGAAAGAAAAAGAAAAAGAAAAAAATAAAGTCCTGGGTTTTGTGGGGTCCTCCAGCTAGCTTGGACTGGATCCAGCCCATCCACTCCAACTTACCCCAGAGATTACCACCACTACCTTTGCTGGCTTTCTTCAGATATGCCCGAGTTGCTCGTTTCATCTTTTTTCTCCCCTTTGACACTGTCCAACTGCCCAGAATTAGTCTCAAGGAATTACGTTTACTCCGAAGACCATTTTTTCTGCTGTAATACTAAACAGTACAAATCCACAGCTGTTACTGAGATGCAACTGGAGACCTGATTAGGATGGTGACTGAGCAACTGAACAGTTTCATCCTAATGTTGAGGACACATGATGAAAACTAAGTGGGGCTCAGATTGGAGTGCACCTTGGGAAGTGTTTTCTATCCTTAGGGTAACCACAAACAACTACTGCTAATACAACTGCACATGGAAAGCACTAGCTGTAAAACAGAACTTATACCTACATTTTACAAAGAGTTACAGCTATTAATTGATTTGTGCTAGTCATGATCAACACAGCTCCTTGAAAATATTCCTCTTTTTGACTTAATCCATACTAAGAAATATAACAGAGCTATGAGTCAAGGAGAAATTATTTTTCCATATTATGAAATGTTTTAAGGTTTCAAAGCTTTCAAATTTTTATACTCCATAACAGGACAAAATCCAGATCTTTCGAAAAACATATTTTAAAAAGACAAGTGGGGAGAGAGAGCAAGAGTATAACTACGTGCCATCACCCAAGAGGCACAACACACAAGATCCAACCTCTGATCTACATCAGGTATAAGAATTGAACTGCCATCTCCAGCATCCCAGGAGCCACAGTGTTCCCTCTCACATGCTCTTTATTTCATGTTTTAAGCACAGTTTTTGTTCTCAGCCTTGCTGAATGCATGCTTTCCTTAAAAAAGTTTTAGTTAAGAAAAATGTTACAGTCTTCTATTCAAAATGTTTTATTGCAAGCATCCTGACCAACTCTAATGACATTTTTTAAACTGATTGCCTCATACTTGAATAGTACAGTGATTAAAGCCAAATACCCAAGATATATTCACCAGATATTTTCAACATAGGAAAGATTTAATCCATTTTCTTCTGAAGTAAGGGTTACAAAAGAGAAGATGAGCATGGCATTTTTTTAAATATATTTGCTAATAAATTTGATCATTACCTAAAGCACCGGTCCCTAATTTGAATTTTTTAACAAGGTAACAGAGAAGCTACATGGAGAAGTACAATTCTGACTGGAATTTTGATTCACCTAAAAGCAAATTAAATTCTTTCCAACAAGGGAAACTAAACAAGGAATGACAGAAAACCATCCATAAACTAAAGGGCTTGTTTTTTCCAGCAACTTAATTTCTTTCTTATTGTCTTTTCCATTCTAAAAGGAGAAGCCACTCCCACGGTCCTGAATAACGCATGCCACGGTGAGGCACTTACTCAACAGGAACATTTCATTCTGAATCAGTTCAATATTAAAACTGCATCTGTCTATTTTACATAATGCCTCGCAGCTCTGGTGCATTAGTCTCTTTTTTCCCCAGTGACCTGTGTACTCATCTCCTATAACACAGTTTAATTACTCCTGCCACAGACATTCCTCCTGGCTCAGGAAAAAGGGAATGTCCACTGGACAGGATACAACTAAAGCAGCAAAAATACAAATCCCATCAGGCACCAGGAATCTAAAGATCAGCTCAATAACAGAGTATCCTCTTTTTGACATTTACCACTATACCATGCTCATTTTTTAAAAGGAAAATTTGTAAAATTACTTTGAAGATTTCAGGTTTGCACACATGTGTGGAGCCTTGAGCAACCTCCATGGTGGGGAACAGCTCAAGACAAAGCAATTGCATTTCAGATTGTTCTGCATTGTTACCTAGAAGTTCAGAATTTTTTTTTTCCCCACAAATGACTGCTGCAAAAATGCTGCATATTTAATGACAATTACCAGTTTGACATCAATATTTCTTCTTGTAGCACTTCACATTATTCAGTGGAAATAATGAAGCTGTCATCTAAAATACTATACGTATCGTAAAATTTTATGTCCCACTTAAATCTCAGAAAAGAATGACAATAAACTTTGATTAAATACTTGCCCGTAACAGAATAAGATGTCAACAGACAGTAGTAAATTCAGAAGAATTCCTATTGACTGTATGCCAGTTTGCTAACGGCAATTGCATTCAGAGAAAGCTGTCTGCTGACAATATCTTGGCCTAGGCATCTCATCAGCTAACGAAAACGTTACATTTAAAAGCAATAACAAACTACAACAACAGGAGAAATTTCTTATAACCATTTTGAATGTGTACGTCTGATCACAACATCATGGGGTTTTTTTTCCATGTTGCACGACCAGCTTTAGTGATACCTTAAAGCATCCAGGGCTCACCGTGCTCAGTCGTCACTGGGAGACCAATGTCACACTTCACTGAAATCCCTGGCTCCTGGTTGACTTTTCGTAATGCCAGTCAACAGGTAAGAACATCGTAGAAGAGTGGTGTCAGTTTGTCAGGGAAAGCAGTGGCGTATGGAATAAATTTAATTGCAGTGGTCCATCACTATTATCAGAGCCCCATAGCAGACAAGAGGAATGCAATAGCAATGAAGACGAATGGAAATGAAGATCTATCACAAAAAAAGATGAAGCAGCAAAGAAAAACAAGCCATTCACAATGGAAAAGATGACATAAACACAAATACAACCAGGATCATTCTCAGGAGAAAAAAAAAGAAAAAGAATAAATGAGACAACCATTGAGGATTTGAGTCAAAAGACTTAACTAAAATGCAACTATGAAAAACAATGCATTAGATTAAGGAAAAAACATTTTTAACCACATAATGCACAATGAAGAAAAAGGGAATAACAACTCAAGAGAATAAGGAAAAGGCAAGTGAGATGAAAAAGTATGAAAAACAGACAGAGGGACTGAGAATAAATGTGAAAAAGAAACAGTATGTCTGGAAATATGTTACGAAATCACCATGAATATCGTAAGTCTTGACCAAATGCCTGCATCACTAGCTATGACCCTGTCCCTCACCCATGTCCAAGTAGTCATTACAGAATTTATGAGAAAAAGATAATGAAGAGTATGGAGAAAAAAAAAAAAGGGATATTTGTTTTGCCTTCCTATACAGCCTCTGCTGCAATTTGGACTGTTTACCCACAACTGTTTTCCCTCTTTATGTAAATTCACATAAGAAAATTGACTTGTGACTCTAAGGAAGCTCCAAAAAAGCCAGCACAGGGGGAAGCACATCAGCAAGCAGCTGCCAAGCCTGCAGAGAACATCCTGGTATACTTCTATGGAGTATTATACAGCAGCTACCAGTCTCAAGGTTAAAAAAAATAATACAGCTGCATGAGGTTACCTACATAAGAGATTGGCCCTGATGTATTTCCTATCCCACACAGAAAGACAAGTAGTCATTTAAAGGAATTTGCTACACATTCACCTGCTGGGGTTGGGCATAAAAGCAGAATTAATTCCACCTTGCGGCTGTTTGCACAACCCCTCCTGAATTAAGAGAAATTGCTCATGTGGCAGCTGAGAGTAAACATGGGTTCACTGTATTCCCAGAGAAGAGCATAGAAATTCAGGCTGACATTCCTAATAATTAACATAGCGCAGCAATCTGAAAACATAAAGTATAAGAAATAACATAATCCATATTAGTGTTCTGGTTTTTTTTCCTCTCTCTCTTCACACTTTTTTCTTTTTTCTCTATTATCCCTCCTCATTGTAAATGAGGGGAATCTACACAGGTGGGTTGATCAAGACTGATTGCAATTAAGATTTATTGTTGAAATTGGTGCTGTAGTATAATTGAAACAGGTGTCCCTCTATTTTCTTCTCTGTACTGCTTTGTTCCAAATGCTAATCAACACAAAATATTATAGAAACCAATTATACAAATAAGTCAAATGTATTAAAATATTATAAAATATACATATCTTTCCAAAACTTTAAGAAAAAACCAATTATGAGTAGACTTGTTTATTCCAATAGTGTATAGAGTCCACTTCTACTTATATATCTGTGCAGTGGGGCAGAACAATTTTAGTGGAGGAATTCAGGCATTTTAATTTAGAATAAAGAATGTGGCATTTTATTCCCATTGCATCAGAGCCATAAATTTCTAAACATTCCATTTTTGCAGACTTAAGGTGCCATCTTCACTCTCAAAACTCAACAAAAAAATTAAAGGGACATACTAGAAAGGGCAGACTCCAGTAACGGTGCTCTCACTCAGGAAGTGACCCCAAAAAGAAAAGTTGTGTGTGCACACATGGAAAAGTGCAATGCTTTTATACCTCCTGGTTTGATTATTATGATTTTTGTTGTGATTATGCTACTCTTAAGAATGATGTACTTTTCTGGCTTGCTCATAACCATCAAAAGGCTATGACTGACTGTTATCCAAGCGATATTCCAAAAATAAGCTAGCAGTTTGCCATATATTGAGGAATAACAGACTCTTTTTCTCTTCTATCCCCAGAAATTGCCCAAGAGTGAGTTTGTATTAACATAAGACACTGAAAAATTGTAAACAATAGTGCAGCAGATGAGGTTTATCTAACTTGGCAAAAGTCTTGTGTTCAGATACAGTGAATGCTAATGATAATAAATAATTGCAAATACCATCTGGACTCTTTGAAAAACATCTTTCTCCAAGTCTGCAATTGAACGTCTACAAAAAGAGGATCAATGCAAAAGAAAATGAAAACAGTAAATTAAAATTAGATTTATGCCAACTACTTAAAACTAAGTGCTCATTTAGAAGCAGTTAACACAAAAATGTGTTCTAATTCAGATGCAGAGTCTGGCCTAATCCCATAAAGCAACTCTGAGAGCTTTCACAGTCTATCAGGAAATGTTCAGAACTTGCAGGACCGAATACTAGGCTATTTTTATTATTACTACTAACAGTAGTAGTTTCTTTTCCAATTTTTTCTCCAATTGATCCACAAAACTCAGAACAGAGTGGTATTAAGATGTCCTATTCAATAGTTTTTAAAAGATTGCAGTAAAGAAGAAAATTTACCCAGTAACATAGATGATCATCAGTCAAGGGTCTAAATGAATGACTGAAATCTGTTCTTGACAAAAGCAATGCAAATTGCAAACCATTATCTTTGGTTATTGAGTAAAACCTCTCAGCATACACACCAGTTTTGCCAAGTACCAACTACACATCTAAACTACATAAGGCATTTTTCAGCTGGGTTAAGTTACTTCTGGCTAATGTACCCTGACCTATGCTTGAACCATTTTTACATAATAAAGTTGTGAATTTTAGAATGAGTGTTTAATTTCCACTGTATTTTGCATAGATCATTTAGTACTTAAAATGGGGATAAATCAAATGTAGGAAACACAATATTAATAATATTTTCTGTGTGCTTCCAATTTGCCCATGAGGTGGAACTTTAATTACATCATTAATAACGATGCCTACATTTTCAGTCGGTAGTGCATCATTCCTCTAGTGCCATTTAAAGCGCATTTGGTCTCTAAACTGCTCCACCCTCTGGAACTGGTTCACTGATTATATTGTAGCAACAGCCTCATCCTGCTTACAACTCAGCTACAACGGCGTCAACAGAAGAATTTAAAGGCAAGGATCACTTGATGATGACCTAAAATGGTTTATTTAGAGAAAGGTTTATTTAGAAAAGTTTTCTGTTATTTTCTGTCTCCAGAAAGTTTACATAAAGTTGACAATTGTTTTGGGGAAGGAAAAAAAAATAAATCTATCACTGTTTTCCCCTATTATTCAGAGTCCAAATTGTCTCAAAAACTTTTAAAAAAAAATCTAAAAGCTGGCATCTGTGACTATACTTTTTGCTGAGGAAAAAACCAAAATATATTGTTTCCAATGAGGGTTTCCAAGAGGAAATTTCTCCCAGTAAGAAGCACACAACTTTATATTTGGGTATTGAAATTAAAAGGTGACAAGTAACAGATCTGCTAGCACATAAAAAAAATTATGTTTATTACTCTTTAGAAGCCTTGAGACACAACTTTGCCCAAAGCTTGCTCTCAATGTTACTGGTCCAGATAAGGCAGCACACTTCACTTCCTTTTTTTCTTGGCTGATGAAACTATTTCCCAGGAAAATATTCACTCTTTCTCTAGGGTTCGGATGGAGATGGATACTGCCGCTTGAATGTTTACACAGCAAGATGAAGGATCCTCACAGCGTTAGCCAGTGTTATCATCCCGACCTGGGAAATGGGGCGTTGCCAGCAGAGCAGCCTCCACCAGAATACAAACACTGTGTCCCCAAGAGGTCTCTGCTCAGTGGGTACACTGACCCTCCGCCACCGCGTTCTTTCAGAGTTTGAACGTATGGATGGGTTTGGCCACGGCAGGTGAATTCACGCTCCGGCGCAACCTGAGCTGGACCGTTGTTACTAAACAAGACTCTGACCCCCTCGCTTAAAAGCGAAGTAAGGTGCATACATACCTACAGCTTCCAATTTTTAACAAATTGAGTGGTGACGCTAAAACCTGAAGACTGTATTAAAAAGACTAAGAAAGGCCATTGCCTATGCTTTGGTAGTGTCCTCAGGGTACACCCTCTGCTCACAGAAAGACAACAGAGGAAGATGACAGAGGACAAAGAAAAGGGATACTAAGTGGAGAAAACACAGGAGAAGGAATTATCTTTGATGTCAAAAATTTCATCAAGCTGGGGCTTTCTCAGAGGTGCTGAAGCTGGGACCATGTGCTGAGCTGGCAGTTCAGACAAATGTTGTTTGCCGAGTTCAGAGGCACCCGCACCAGCAGCTGCCCTCCCACGCTGACCTATTCCTTATTTGCTCCAAAGTAGGGGGGAAAAAAAAAAAAAAAAAAAAGTATGAACCCCAAAGGGCCCAGATAGATACCAACTAGTCATTCCCTAACAGGTTTTCCAGCTCCTGTTGGAGACCTACTATTTTAACTGTGCTACTAGGTTAAAGGAAAACACAGAATCAGTAAATTAAATCAAATGAACACCCCTCACCCCCTTTTTAAACACCCTGAAGTGTCAAGACTGTCAGGAGGCATTTGGACATGCTTTTCAAATATAAGAACTGAAACAGAAAAACCGCAGAATATCTGGATAAAATTTGGTTTTCTACCACTAAATTTCTTGGTGTGGAAAAAGCAATAACCTCTCCACAACTTAGAAAATATTTCTGTTCTGATTATTCAGCTATTAAAATAGGAAAGTGTCATTTTATGACAATTGCTTTCGGCAGGAGATATTTTACACTTATATTCTCAAGGAATATGCACATAAGGAAGAACAATATTAAAACCTTCAGCGTTAATCTGTATTTTCAAAGCTAAGCATATTTTGACAAAGTTTCTAATAGACACTGTTCAAAATTCATAACATATATGAGCATGATTACATTACTCTAATTTATTTTTTCTCCTCTTATGCGCAGCAATAAAATTTTACCTTTGAACTTATATTTATTACAACTTTTACTCTACGGAGGGCATGCAGGCACAGAAATATAATAAAGCTCTGCTAATTCCATACATTATTGAAATCCTAACACTGCAAATGGTATCTTACTGTCTTCATGCATACTTAAAATTTCAATTCAAAACTCATTTCATTAAAAGGGATGGTTAAGCAACAGCATATCCTTTTTTTTAAGTTTGTGGATTAATGTAGCAGAATTATATTTTATATATTCGGAAAAAAGTAGGTAATACTAGTGTTTGTTTAGGTGTTGTAAGCAAAAGCTTGATAAATGCTAAATAATTGAGTGCTCCATCCATCAAACTCCTAAGCACTATAAAACTGTAGAGAAGGGAAATGCTAGCGAATAACCTTCGCTTACCCACAGGCTGCTGTAAACTGGGTCTAATTCTGGTGGTAAAAATCGCATTGACTTCACCAAACTGGGAAGTGTACAGCTATGCAGGATAGCTTCAAACTAAATGAAGGACAAACAGGTGAAAGCACGGAAGGAATTTAGACCACGAAGATCAGGGTCATCATGTAACACTAATGATACCTGGCCAAGGAAAACGTCACAACTAACAGACAAGACAAATTTTGGGCATCTCTTAACGTGGTTGATATAATACTAAATGATATCGCAATACAAGTCAGTAAGGGAGCAGCTCATGCAATCAAATACATGACAAAGTGCAAAAGTTGACTCAAACTGCAAGTACAATATTGGCACAACCTCTTTTCTCTCCACAAAGGTCACTTCACACATTAGCTCCAGCTTCACTGATCAGCAGCTGAGATAACGGCCGCTCGCACGCACCTCAGAGTCACTGGGAAAAAAGACAAGGGGATGACTTTCTGCATACGATGTTCTCATCACATTTCTGGTAATTGTTCAATCGTAGATAAGGCACAAAAAGGGAAAAAGCAAAAGAACAGACTACTCTGAAAACATAACAGAAACAACCACCTTTACATTTGGCACTGAAGGCATCAAAAATGATAGCTATTATTACTGCTGTAATTACACGGCTGGGACTCAGAAGAATTGCATTTTGCTTCCCTGAAAACATGGCCACGTGATGTTTGATGGTTCCTAAACCTGTAGGAACAGATCGCCCCACCATGGCCAGTTTGCAGAACGCCCGCAGGACCGAACACCTGAAGACACGCTGCCAAAAATGGTCCAAACAGGGTTCCCAAACCCATAGGGTCCATCACCCCCATCCTCCTGGAGGCAGACTATGCCAGCTTGACTTCCACAGGCACCAATACGATGGCACCAGAGGAGTTTTGAAAACTCAACAGCCAGGACTGCCGTCAGCCCCTGACTTGGGCTTCTCTGATCACAAACCTCTGAGGCGCACCAACACTGTGATCTCTCCAGAGCATTACTCAGTGCCCACCACATCCTACACAGGCTTACAGGCCACTACTGAGGACTAAGCCTGAGACTTTCATATCTAAACCCTTGTCAAGTGGAATACAGTAAAAATCCTCTGCCTGCAAGTCAGCAGTGGTCAGATACATCCTCCCGAGCCAGCTGCAAGACAGAAATGCAAGGGAACAAATACATTGAGCCAATTAAGCTTTTTGACCACAAAATACCAGACCAGGCAGGGGAAACACATGAGGGCCATATTTTAACTCCAGCACACAGACATAATGAAGTTGCCATGCTGGAGGATTTCTCAGAGTTTAGTAGGACTCAGTGCATGATACCAAGCTCTCACAGGCTCCAGCTGATCAAATTTAGGCTACTGAGATATTCTGTGCAATGGCAAGCCCAGACGGGACAAGGTAAACCTCATCTTTGCATGACTTCCCAGCAACAAGCAGCAAAGCAGGGAGCAGTTTAACATAGCAAAATACGATGTTGTCTCCTACATTAAAGTAAACTTTCAAGATCAGCTATCCTGACCGCAGAGCCAGAATTTAACAAAATCCCTCCAAAACCTGGTCTCGACCATGTTTGGTTTAGAGAGTAGTACTCACTTGTTAAAAAGTAAGGGGGAAGCTTTTTCTCTGAAACTAGGTAAGCAGAGCAAGATTCCTACCTACTCTCAAGCAGTTAGTTGAAATGTATTCCACTACAGACTTTAAAGTCACCTCACTGGCAACATAACCTCCCAACATATTGAAAAACAGCAGGAAGCGTTGAATTAAATACATCTATGCTAACAAGCACTCTTACAACCATGAATGTTTAATCTAGTTTTTCACTAGCTGATGTTGTACCCCATGACTGCTACGTGATTTTGAAGCCTTGAGAGAGGAGAAGAACTAAAGGGAAACCGCTGTAAAGCAGGGAACCACAGAAAAGCACTCAGAGGGAAAAGTCTCTGGAGAAAGCCCGGAGCAGAACATTACCACAGCAAAAGAGGCAAGACAGATAATGTTAACATCTGGAGTGGGATGGAGGAGGGGGAGAAGGCAGTTAACATGAGCACCAGGGAAGTCAGCCTATATATTCAGTAATCGTGGGGCTACATTCCGATGATGTGTAGAATACTTCCCAGCAATATATAAGATGTTACCGTTTATGTGTTTTGTATACAAAGAGATACAAACAAAATGAGTTTTCAGAGAGCTTGTAATACTGGCTGACTGCACAGGATAAGTTATTATGTACCAACCAACTGCTGGAAAAAGGAACTTCTGCACACCTTTGGGGTCTTACCCATATATCTTAATGTTCTGGACCATGACAAATGATTGGATAACAACTCTTACTCCCCTTGTCATCATCCATCTTCTTAGGAGGCTTATTTCTTCAAATCCTGATGATGAACCTCTGTAGTCACTTATCTGAGCAGCGAAAATTTATTGCCTTTACTAGAAAATGAAATTCTCCTCCAGGAGAACTGCAATGGACACAAAAGGGCAAATTTCTACCCTGGAGTATGTGGATGCATTTTCTTTCTCTTTAGTGAGAACTATATACATTTATCCCATGTCAGGATTTGGACTAAGGGGTATCTCCTGTGTTAATAAGAATGGCTAAGTTCCAATTAAATAAGCTTACAGATTGTAGAGATGCCCTAATGAGAAAAAAAGATGAGGCCCCATACTAATACTGCTTTCACTGCACATATTTAACAGGGCTGCCAAAGCAGAGTCTCCAAAATACTTACTAATTACATTGGACTGCCTCCAGCCACTGTCACTAGCAGGGAACAGGCAAAGTTTGCAATGAACCAACCCACCAAGAGTCCAAGGATGATATTATTATTTTGGGAAAGCCTTGAAGGAGTCAAGAGACAAGAGAACTGCGGAACAAAGTACTGCAGGGCTGATTTGGACAGAAAATATTGCCATAGTCTGTGGACTTTATGAGCAGCTGTATAAAAATATTCTGGCACAGCTGGGAGCAGCCCCCTAACTGGTAAGATGCTAAAATGCAGACTAGCACTAACTCCACAGCATTCATGTTGGATTTAAATACATACTATCTCCATCAGTTACTGGAACTTGTAATAGAGACTGGTGTATAAAAAGAAGAAAAGCCATAGGGCAGAAGTCTATAAACTCAGCTGAAAGAATCCATACGTGTCTTCTTTTTTGTGTGTTGAGTGGCAAGAGCTGGTACCCCAAGGGTGATTGTTCCTAACACAGGGAGAGCCCAAATTAACACCAAAGGACGACTGAAGGACCCGAAAGTACATCACTGAAGAAAATCAAGTTCCTACTTTTGTCCAATCAATGATGAGAACTAGGAAATCTGTGCAAGTCGCATGTGACCCTCATAAGAAACAGTACTAAGAACAGTCTTTCCAGAGTTCGCATCAAGTTGCACAGTTAGCCATTAATTAGCTTGGCGTTAAAAACCTCCATTTCAGCTCCACAGTACAAGAGGGGTTGAAAGAACTGCAGGTGCCCAGAGTGACACCATAAATATTGATCACAGTGCTCGTTCCACTTCATTAGCCACAAAGCGAGCAATGGTCCTCAAGGGAGAGGAAAAGGCAGATCCAATTTTAATCAAACCGCCGTACTAAAATGCAAACGTCGTGGAATATTATTTTAATTATTGCTCTTTACTCATGCCAGTTGCAGCCTATAAAAAAAGAGAAGTTTCTGGACAGAGAGCCTAAACCTTCAGCTGCCAGAAAGGTACATCTACGCTACACGAAGCAGCCCTACGTAACGATACCCAAGTGAGCTCTGCAACCAGCAAAAGCAGTTTTCCAGCCTAGCACCTCACCCCGGGCTCATTAGAACCACAGTTCATTAACCAGCGAAAACTTTGTCCTACTGCAGCTATAGTGTTTCTGAGATACAAACTGGTCTCTGGCAATGAAGGGCCCGTACAGACTTATTAGCTTATTCAGACCGACCTACATAGTATAGTACATAAATCCTAAACCATTTAACCTTCAAAATATGTGTCTGGGAATACTGCCAGTGAATATTTGAAAGGGATTACAGGAAACGTATTAGTTGTCACTGAAAATGAAAATATGGATTTCAACTGAAACTCTATATAAGGGGGAGTTTTTCCCCCAAAATCCATTAGTCTAGCAGCCATGCTGAATGAAGGGAAAATTGTACAGCTAGCTCAGACTATGCAGGGCAAGCCGATATATTTTAAAAGCTACATTTTTATCTACTGAAATAAAACATTTTACTTTTTTATTTTTCTTCTTTAATCAGAATATAACCTCATTAAATGACAGTGTGTGAAAAGAACATATAAACTAGAAAGAAAATATAAAAACTTTCTGAATAAATTAATTTTTATTGCTTTTAGACTTTGATATTCTGGTCTTTACTACTTAAATGCAGTTTAAATGTATTACTTGCCACGGCCTTTACGTTAAACCCAGTAAGTCTGCAATTTGCGATAAAATTCCTTATCTCTCTCTTTCTGAACCTACGCAAAGATCCAGGGTTAATTTGCAGATAATATTACTTCATGAAATAATTATCTTAGTCTATAGTACTTAAAATAGCTAAATTCAAGAAAGATATTTTAAAAAATGAAGCTGTCACGCCTGCAGGATGGAGGCTGCTCCCCTCCCGGCACGCATCCCCACACCGGCAGCATCTTCAGTGGGGTGCAGAGTCTGGGTACCCCAAGCCCAGAGCAGCCGCCCACGTGTCCTGCTCACCCGGGGAGTCAGGATGGAGATGCCCCACGCTGATGCATGTGCCCGGGGCACAGACCTCCCTGCGGTGGGGAGGGAAGGGGACCCAGGCCCATGCAACCTCACCCCCCAAGCCCCCAAATGCTAACAGCAAAGCAGCCTGCCTTCCTTTTCACAACCCCAGCACTTGCTGAAAAATGATTCTCGTGCTATTCTTTCTCATCCTGCTAATTTTTCCAAACATCTTCCTATTAAACTATACAAATATATTCATTTAGTAAACATCCCATTAACCAGGTCAGCATACAGTATTCACAACTTATTACAGAGCAGCACCAAATCAGTCACAGAAGCAATTATGCAATTGTAGAGCAGACAACTCACTTTAATCTTAATATGGGGCTGGGGATGTACATGTCAATGTTCATTCACATGACTCATTCATTTCCAAGTATCGTACACCATTTGTTTCACCCTCGCTTACACAGCACTCTCATGCACTTTTGATTTGTAAGCTTTGTGGACTGTCAGAAAATATGAGCTCTGTGCTTCAACCTTCATATAAGGGATTTTTTAATTGAACTTGAGGGTATTTCTAAGCTTCTATTGCGTGGGGGGGGGGGGGAGAAGCTGGGCTAGATATTTAGGATCAAGACCTAAATAAGCTTTTTTCTAAAAAAACCAAACCAAAACAAAACCAAACCTGAAGATCTTTCCAGAACTATTTAAAACAGGTGCTTATAGAGAAGAGAAATCAGAGCGAAGATTATGGGATGCTATAGTTACAACAGAGAAAAAAAAAAAGTGGCTTTTAAAATCATGGCTTTATTTGAAGGCATTCATTTATTTAAGAATCTTGGGAAAACAGGTTGCCATATAATATTAACAAACAAGAATATGCTCTGTCAACCACACGCAGTACCTCAGATATTTTGAAGACCTAAATAACTTATGTATTAGAAAACCTAGCCTAGTCTGAATTAATACAGACTCCTATGATATAAAAGAACAGCAGTACTGGAATTATTTTCCTGGGATTTAAGTCGTATATAGCATTAAAAGTAAAGGCCTTACGATACTTATTGATAGGCAAAAAACCTGCTATCTTTAGACCTATGCATGCCAAGGGAGCACTCTGTTAAATTTACAGTCTCAGAGAGTTTCCAAGAGAGTTACCAAATCAGTCAGCTTTATTTGTAAACACCATGAAAAAGAACAAAACACCCTCTTGGCTCTAGTCTCCTTTGACACAGCACTAAGTGTACAACAAAACAGTGCTGACTTTGTATTAAACTTGGGAAATCTGCTGAAACTGGGAGGGAAAATTCTTGCTATGTTAAATTTAATGGGAATTTTGCAACAAATAGTGGAATTTGAACTTACAGAATCATCTTGGTTTCTACAATGTACTATGGGCAGCCAAGACTCCTCTCCCCCCTGCTTCAAGGACGGATGGAGCTATTTGTACAGAACTGCCCAACAGCCTATCAATAAGTTCATGAGGACTTACCAGTCCTGCTGGGTCATCGCATTTTCACTACAAAAAAGACTTGGTATTTTATATCACATGTACATTTGCCAGTAACAAATGGAAACAACCCCCAAACCAGGGACAGACTTAGGTGCAGTACCACAGGAGACATGGAAAGGGAGTGCAGGTGGAGCTCATGCCACCTGGAAGTGACTTTGTCCCTCCAGCAAAGCACCCTGGGTTCATCCAGTCCTAGCAAACTCCCTGCTCACTTGCTAGGGGCAGATAAATATTCTTACTTCTTCCAGAAAAGTCACTTTTCAACCTATATCCATCTCCCACTGGACGTAGTCCTTGAATCCCCACCGGACACTACTAGCCACAGGACCAAGCCAGGAACTAACTTTGTGTGATTGTTTTTCCCTCCTCAGTGATATGAAAGGAAAAAGGACTGTCTTCCTGTATAGCTGCCGACCCAGTCCACATGGATGTGTTGACTCACTTGTCTTTCTTTTCCTTTTTTCTCTTTCTGGGCTTGGTAAGTACTGGGTCAATGTGAGGGTTCATTGGTAGCAACACCATCAGGCAACTGATGGCAAAATATAGAACACAGCTGCCAGAAAGGAACCGAACAAATCCATGCTTACAGTCAAATTCTCACATCTCCATGGGAATTTTTAAATAATGCATCTGTTTTAAGAACCATGGTGTCGTGGTTTAACCCCAGCCAGCAACTAAGCACCACGCAGCCGCTCACTCACTCCCCCCCCATCCAGTGGGATGGGGGAGAAAATCGGGAAAAGAAGTAAAACTCATGGGTTGAGATAAGAACGGTTTAATAGAACAGAAAAGAAGAAACTAATAATGATAATGATAACACTAATAGAATGACAACAGTAGTAATAAAAGGATTGGAATGTACAAATGATGCGCAGGGCAATTGCTCACCACCCGCCGACCGACACCCAGCCAGCCCCCGAGCGGCGATTCCCTGCCCCCCCCACTTCCCAGTTCCTAAACGAGACGAGACGTCACATGGTATGGAATACACTGTTGGCCAGTTTGGGTCAGGTGCCCTGGCTGGGCATGAGAAGCTGAAAAATCCTTGACTATAGTCTAAACACTACTGAGCAACAACTGAAAACATCAGTGTTATCAACATTTTTCACATACTGAACTCAAAACACAGCACTGTACCAGCTACTAGGAAGACACTTAACTATATCCCAGCTGAAACCAGGACACATGGTAAAAGGATACACTAAAATCATACATATGGGAAGACCACGCTTCAAAATTGGAAAATGCATCCCAACAACAGAGGATGATTCAGCTTCTAAAGAAAGTCCATCTCAGGCATACGTTCTCTTCAAAAACTTTGCTTTCACATTTGCAAACTGCCTAGAGATAAAAATTGAACAGGCTGTTTATTTATAAAGGAACTACGAAATATCTTATTCTGTTACTTGTTTAACTCTTCTAAATAAAGGCAGTACCTAATTTGAGACAATTACAGACATGCTTCATACAGACAGAAAGAAAAACACCGAACAATGGAATTTTAAATTGCTCTCAATCTCCTCGAAGAGTTAATCTTTCTTGATTCACTAATTCACATTCACTTCAGTGCTTCACAAAAGCTACCATTTATTAAATACGAGATTCAATTCACAGATAAACAAATATGATAATGTAATCTACACTTAAAATAATAGCTTGGCTTCAAAGTTTGGGGGGAATTAGGAGTTTTCCTTTTTTATGGCCGTTCTTAGCATTATTTCTTGTCACAACTTCAGAGCTCAGGTCCTGTAATCGAGGTCCCCTGAACTTGTGTTTCCACACAAGCCAGGATCTGTGTGAGGATCGAATCCCATCCCACGGAGAGCACTGAATTCAGTGGGAAATCTGCCAACAGGAGGATGTTAAAGAGCATTTAGGAGCTGCATCCCATGGCCATTTTCCCTGCTCTGCAATTTCTCTACCATTCCATCACATGTTCTTCTCTTTCCATTACGACCACCTGACTAATCACAAATTGCTGCCTAATGAAGAGTACTAGCATTACAATACTTAATTAGAATTAAGAGGAAGATTTACTTTAAAAACCTGACAGACCAATATGCCCCAGAGCCAATCTCAGTAGTGCAGAACTAGCCCAAAATTTCCATGTCCTGAATTCTTAATTAAAAGTTTGTCAAAACTTATTTTAAGGGGGGAGCCTTCCCCTCCAGCATCCATTAACCGCAAAACAAGTGACTAAATTGTTTTTAATCAGCTTTACTTCATAGACAGCTTGATAAAAAGAAACTCAAAGCAAGCACAACACTTATGTTTAATTTCCACTCAACAGCCTTCAGAACTACTGTATAAAGGTGGCTCTCACAATCATTCCTGTCCAGCATGCAACATGCAGCACTGAAGGAATTTCAGCTACAGAAAAAGCCTTCTGTAGGGCCACCCAGCAGGAAAGGATTAAATTACACAAAAAAAGCCCTTCTTTTTTCCTCCACTAAAGGGGCTGTGGTCAGAGATCAATGTGAGAAGCTGTCTATTGAAGTTAGACTCAAATTATTCCCTTATATAAACCTCGGGAGAAACTCACCGCTGACCCCCACAGCACGGCAGACAACCAGAGCCCCTGGGTGCAGCTCCTTCACCTTCTCTGAGGAACGCCGAGCACAGAAGACCTCATGGCTGCAGGCTGCTCCCAGCCTTTTCTTCTACCCCGACTTCTCTGCATCTCTCCTCTCCCCACACCACAAATCCTCCTGCAGACTGTGGC
The DNA here is from genome assembly GCF_000737465.1 of Haliaeetus leucocephalus. NCBI lineage: Eukaryota > Metazoa > Chordata > Aves > Accipitriformes > Accipitridae > Haliaeetus > Haliaeetus leucocephalus. The sequence goes on along the minus strand of NW_010972887.1, from coordinate 3,796,784 downwards.
GGAGGGAAGCCCTTAGCCCCACACACCACCGGTTGTTACAGATATTCACTGCCAGGTCTCAGTCTCCTCTCTGCAGAATCAGGTTTAGTTTATTTCTTTTAATATTACCTGATGAAAATTAATTCCAGATACTACTACATACAGAACTTAATTGGCTTACTTTGAAACATTTTTTTCTTTTGTGAGTTATATCGTACGAGTTGGATTCCAGCCCACTAAACCGCACATACAGAATGCAGTAAAACACAGCCAGTCGTTTCTTTACCCTAATGATCTTCTGTTTAATTTCAAGCCTTTGCACTGTTTTGACTATTTCTCTTGGAAAAAGGTCTTGGCTAAAATAATTTTGAACTGATAATTGGGCAATTTTCTGTCTGTTAAGAATTTGAAAAATATCAAATGCATTAAAAACTGTTTTCTGGCTTGTTTTTGCCTGGCATCCTAAGGAAATCAGGCTATGCCATTGTGCTGTTTATCCATCTGCTGAACACCAGAAAATTTTGAAACCGTTTATTAATGTAAATGAAATTTGACAGAGGGGTTGGTCCCTTAAAGAGTCAAATACCTACTTGAAATACCAGCTAAGCATTGGCATAAGTCACAAACCATTGCCACCACTGAGGGAAAGTTACCCCTCTGACGTGTTTGCTGGCTGGACACGGTCTGGTCAAAACACCGGTGCCCAGAAGAGGACAAATGCTACCAGTATGTAGAATGTGAAACTTTCCCCCTTCATTCTCTTTTTTTTTTTTTTTATTAAAGTATTTTGTGAACATCTCTGCAAACCGTCAGCTCTCTCTTCAATACGACAAGTTCAGAAGGGCTGCTTAAATGAAAGGCTCACACCTGCACAACCAGTGCTGGGCTCTCTTGCAATTTAGCTACAGGATCCTTCAGAAAAGTTGTGTGAATGGTGCATATACATATGCTATAATACCTGGTTAAACGGCTTATGGACAGTATTAATGCAAAAAGCTTTGAATTCATGTATCTCAAGGGGATATCATGGGTAGGAAACTAAAGCCCAAGTAAGTTTTGAGGCTGCAACTGTGTAAAGAGGCTCTAAAAGTACCATGTCAAAACCAGGTGAAAATACCACTGTTGTGAATGCTATGAATAGCCCCTGGTTATTTTCAGAGAGCCCCTTTATATGTATCAAAAATTACAAGGGTGGGACTAAAGCATAAAATGCCTTAGAGATTCTGCTTGGAATGATGATAAAACAACGTCGTAAAGCATCCCCACTTCTTATATTTCTCAAGATTGTATGCCTAGTGCTGTGCGTTTGAGAGACTTAACACAAACGTTACCAAATCTCATACAAGGAGTGTGCAAAATACCTAGGTATGTTAAACACTTCCTTCACTAGTAGAAAAGCAGTGAAATCCTTAACCACTTTTGGAACCCGTTTAATCCCAAAAAACAGAACCCTTATGGATGAGATTAACCCTCACTGTCACATCTTCCATCTGCTCCTCCTGGTAACTTCAGCCACCTTTCGGTCACAGATCCAGAATCCTGGGCTTAACACTTTTCAAATCGATCCTTGTAGCCACCTTCCTCTTCTATCCACATAAGTTAATTTTAGAACTTGTCATCTACCTACCTTTCAAATACAGTTCAAAAAGGATCCTATTTTGTTCACATCTCCCCTTTGTTGAATCAGTGTTCCCTAAGAAATACAACTACTCTCCAAAAAGAATATGAACTCAACATGCATGTGAAGTTATGCTTAGTTTAAAGAAAACAGCCAAACAGGTATTTTACGCTGCATGCTCCATTTCACTGAGAAAACAGGAATTGCTATTGGCACTTAGAGGTATTTTTCTCGTTTCTCACTGAAACAATCTGGGATTTTTGTCTGCAACATATTGTGAGGGGCAAAACCAAATAAATCTATTTTAAGATTTCTTTTCCAGACTTAAAGAATTAACTATAAATACTTTTGCAGTTATAAAATACAATACAGGAACCTTATTTCAGTCTCATAATTGAGAGATAAGAAAGCATCAAACTCAAAGATTCCCTAGACATTAAAAAATAGTTTGTAAATAAATAGTTTAAAAGTATACATTTGCACTAGCCTAGTATACAAATATTAATACTTCTATACAGTTTCTTCAAACCTCTTCCACCAATGTAACAGACCTACAGGTCAGACACACACGCCATGCTCTTTAGGTAACCTTTATCACAAACTCAGATCAACTTATGTCAAACTTATTCCATAACATTTAAAACATAAAGGGCAATACACATCTTGCCATAGTAAGTGATGTTCGTATTTTTCTTAATGTTATAATACCCATTTCTGAAAGGGCTACCTTGAACCTTCATTCCAAATCTACAGGTGTTTGAAGCTCAGGTTCATTTTTTTAAAAAATCAGCCCTTGCTGCTCCCTCTCACTAGTGCAAGTGAAAATCCATCTCCTCTCTGCTGAAACAGCCACAGGGAAGAAATGGCCTTTGCCCTCACATTTTAACACGGCTCTGAATTCTTGAAAAACATCTTTTGGAGACATTAGGTATCAAAAAGGAGCACTAGATACTGAAAAGAATTGTGGTTTTGCATAGAAATTAATGTGAGGGCATTCTGCACCAACCACAAGCTCACACTTAGCTCAGCTGGCACAGAAAAAAAAATATTTTCACAGGTAGCTGTAACACCTTATATTGACAAGCATAGGGAGGATGAAAGTTGGCTATATCCCTAATCAATTCCACTGGTATCTCTGTCTGCCAACTACACAGAGCTAACACCACCACTGGATACTGATTATAGCTGCCTTCTGGACGACTGACACAAATCACGCCACCAGCATTTTGAAAAAGCACAGCCACAGTTCAGCCGGAAATCGTGCAACATATTTGCATTCAAAGATAAAGAAAATTGATCTAAGTATGTTTGAGTTTATCCTCTAGATTCAAATCCACAACCTTCCAGCCTTCCAGCATTACATATTTCAGCCTGTATTTTAGCACAATATGCCTGACTCTAAGACACAGATATTTACACTGACGTAGCTACTACAAGAATTGCTTAGACTTTTGAGTTTCTATCTTCCTTGGCTTGTGGGCCATATATTTGCTATGATATTGAATGAAGTAAAACTGTTAAAGTGCAACTAAGCAAAAAAAAGCTCTCACTTTTCAGCAGCTTACCCTAAAATTAACCTAAAGCTGATCTTCTGTTTCTTTTGCAGACATCAATTTCAGTAGAAGATGCAAAGACAGTAAATTCACTTGAACTCATGATGGTGTCTGTCCTCAAATTGTCAGTGCACCAGTCCTAGAGCAGGTCATAATCTGCATTTTGTCTTTTTAAATGTTTCCAGTAGGAGACATCAAATATTTGGCATGGTACCAGCTACTGTGAGGTAAGGCTTGATGGAGCTAACTACATCCACCCCACCTGGCTAGTAAACAGCCAGCCTGCTCAAAGAGCACATCAATCGTTGCAACTACAAAAAAAATGGGTCTCAAATCTATTGAACAAACCACACACCATTCTTCAGAATTCCTGAAACACTCATAATACTCATCAGCCTTGCTATGCTACTACATATGCTTCTTCCACCACAGCTGCAAAATGAGAAGTGTGGTTCCTATTTAATTGCTAGAAGGCTCTGCATGTTGCCTTTTAGGATTTGTGTTTCTAAGAGTCAGGAAAACATACCAGTTTGGGATCAACAGCTCCAGTGATGGGATATGGTGGGGTACACTCACAACTAAGAGGAGGAATGAGCAATGTGGTGCAGAAGGCTGACCCCCACGACAGTAGTTGAACCTGCAGGTTTAGAAGAGCTGGTACCTGTTTAATTTTATTGATTGTATGCGCAAGTGTTTCAAGCAACTGGATAATTTTACTGTTCCCTACAAAATAATTCCAAATCTTACAGCTGTAAAGTTGTCTCACCTCCAGTTTGCATTTACATGAACAGTCCATAACACATATGTATTAATCATACCCTCCCCAGGCAAAACTCCCATTGCAAGTTCTGTCCTGCTAATGCTGACAGCACCAAAATTTGACCACACCAGTATATACATCTGTCTTTTTGAACCTCGATGATTTAAGAAGCCAAGACAAAACAGTTCCTAATCCATCAATTGAGCTATTTAACTTTTAGCTATACATCGTTCTCTAATTCACTGCATATCACTAGAAGCGTACTCCCCACCCACCCCTCTCAGTAAGTCAAAGCCCTCACGGGTACACTCTCTGTACAGGCAGATCTGGGAGAAAGCATCACTGAAGAAAAATTATTTTCGTAACTCCATGTATTAAGGCCAGATTAAAGACAGGTGCATTTCCACGTTAACCTGAAAACAAGTATTTTAAGTTTACAAACAAACCTGCTCCCTTTAGTTTCCAAAAGTTTAAGTTTCTAAAATAAAGAATGATCACAATCTAAGCTTATCCTACTCTTCGAGGAGAAACAAAATCTAGATGTACCATTACGCATGGTGTTGTATCACTGGACACAATGCGTCAATGGAGATTTAAGATCTTATTCTGATATGTCAGAAAGAACTTACTTAAAACTTACTTTCAATAAATTGAACACAGTAAATCTTTTCTCTGAGAAATTAAACAGACTCTGCAAATTCATTCTATATCATTAATCCATTACAAGATGAAAAAAAAAAAAAGAATTCTCCACAGGTAGGAACTTGGTTTTGCCGAGATGTATGTTAAAACAGAACTTCTCAGAAAGCTGCTAGCTTCATGCCCTCAACCAGGAATAAAACCAGACATCATCCTTACTTGCAAGCCCCTTCCTTCTGAGTGACAGCCCAGCTGTCGGGGATGATCCTGCCTCTCGTGATGCTGTGCACAGAGCGGAGCACGCATCGCAAGCTGCCTCTGCAGACAACCGCTCTCAGGGACCACCGGACACGCTGTGATTGAACTGGAAGTACAGACAGGTAACTGAGCGCACCATTATTAATATTCTACCCCCAAAGAGTCTTCAGCTTCCATAAGTGCAGAGCTTCACTGTCAGGCTCTGGCAGAACATAATATTGGATCTTAAAATAACACTGCTTTGATTACCTTACTTCCCTTTACTCTTCGCTTGAATTCCAACAGGATTTCAGTGTCTGCTCTGTCAATAGAGCCGTGTGAATAATGGATTTCTGTTTGGGCACTGAACCAAAAAAAAAAAAGGAAAAGGAAAAGGAAGAAAAAACTCTAACTCTGTTTTAAGTAGACTGAAGAGAGACTGGGGGAGGATTTAGGAGAAAAGTAATTTCAAGATAAGGCAAAATGTTTGCTTAATCTAAAAGGAATATTTTGCTTTTCTATTAACATCTTTTAAAAATATTTGATTTTTTAATTTTGTTTAAGACTTGGCCTAGTTCATTTACCAAAAAAGCAAACATTAATCACTTAATCTAAAAAATGCTGAAAGAAAACATTTTGACTCTGAAATATTGTTCTCCAGTTTTACATATAAAATTGTCAGATGGAGTAGAAATTTAGGAATAGATGTATTTCAGCCCAAACATGTACTTTTTCAGTGAACTTAATAACACTTAAAAACAAAAACCCTCTTGTCTTCTTGGCAAGTGCCACATTCTAGATACCAACTGCCTAGAACCAAAGAGATCGCACAGAAAAATAAAACAGAACTGTTGTGCTGAAATGACTCTTACCAGTACTCCCAGAACACCAGCTGTAGTAGTAGTATAAAGATTTTCTGCTCGAAAGCAAAAGAAGCAACAGGCCTGAAAGTTTGACGAACACCCTTATTTTGGGGGTTCCTTCTATTCACCACATCCTGCAAATATGTCCAGGGTTTGGGGGGGTGGGGTGCTAATGTTAGTGCCAGGAAAAAAAGGAAAAAGAAAAAAGAAAAACATAGGCTTAATCATCTGGCATAACACTGCTGAAATGAGGATGATTGATTTTTTTATTCCACAATGATTTATGTTCCTGACTGCTCTTTGCTGCCACTCGTGCAGCCCCGTGTCCAGCAGCACTGAGGCTCAGTGAGCCCAGGCTCAGGCAATGGGTGCTGCCCCCCAGCTCGGATAACTCTTGCATCTTGAAGCCAGCAGCTTATTCCACTAAGAATACTTAAAGAAAACACCTTGCCACCATAGCAGCTGACAGTAGGATTGCAGTATGTTTTATTTCTAAGCTACTCTTGGCAGATTGTCTGTACAGGGTGGTTCGCCCCTTACAGCCGGGAGTCCCAGGACCTGCCAGATATAATTCATTTATCAGATATGGCTGGGAAGGGTGCACAGAAACCTCCAAAGTGCCTGGGAGCACCTAGGTGAGGCAGAAGCTGCTGAGGAAGGTGGCTTTGTGACAGGTCCCAGGATCAGTCATTTCAGTGCTACAGGAAAAGAGAGACAGCAATGTTCTTCTGGGCACCTCTGGACTCTGCTCCTCTGGGTTCAGCACCTGCATGTCCCTATCACTGCGTGAATTGTGCGTGAAAAAGGAACCAATAAATTATTTGGCGCTGTTATAAATACTGTCCTCAAAAAGGAAGACAACCCCACAATTAACTCCCACAAAGCAAAGAAACCCTGATACCCAAGATGACAGTATAGAAAGGCAAATACTCAGCAGTTTTTGAATTGTGATTAGATTTGTTAACTAGGAGTAAAACAGCCTGAATTCAGCAAAATCACATGATGTTTGCATTAAACCTTGTTGCTGATCAGATAATTTCTGATTAAAACAATGAAGCCTTTGGGTATAAATTATTTTGTATTTTTGATTATTTAGACACTATGCTGTTCACTATGACAGAGAAATCATCTTTGTTACTAAAAGTTCTTCTGGTAGGAATCAGAACAAGCAGAAGCAAATTAATAAATGATGACATGGGAATCACAACAAAACGGATTGCCGACTGCGGGTATGATTCTGAATAATAACATTTTACAATCTATTCAAGAGCATTGCTAATAGGTGAGATTTAGTTTACAGCATTGTCAGAAACATTTATAAAATGCTTGGAAAATGAATTGTTACTTTTATGAGTCATACTTGTTATTTCATGAATTTATTGTTGCAGTTCCTTTTACGTATGTTCTCAGGTTGTACTCCTCACCATAATAGCTGCTCTGTTCACAAGCTACGTGATTATAACATGCATTTCTCAAAGCTGCAGTTTGGTTCAACATTTGCCTTGTTTCGATCTATTTTTCTATTATTAATACAGCCTAAAATAGGTATGGAAAATAACAATAAAAAAGGTTCCCAAATTCCTGCATCAGAATGAACCCAACAACATTTATAGGGTAAAGCCAGTTGTATTTCTTAGCATCTAAATCAAAAGACTGGGAAACGACTTATGAAGGCACACCAACTCCTTTTTGGACTGAACTTTTACCTGCTGACCCTGAGCCAAACTCTGCTGTCTAATATTATCTGCAGTTTTCTGCACGCTACTACAACATTGAGTTCCCTTTGTTCACCATACTCAAAGTGCTTGTACCTATCACGAAGACCTAAGCAGCAGAGCACACAAAAGATGCTTTGAGTCATCGTCTTCAAAAAATGAAATGCAATACATTTTGGCTACTGTCCCATTGCATTTTAAAATGAAAAAGTTTTGACCTTGTTCATGGTTTTGTATCTTCTGAGCAGCAATATTTAAGGAGAGCAGGTGAACTGGAAAGTTTTCAGAGAGTTATTTTCATCTGGTCAATGCACAGTGATGTTTGTCGGTTCTAATCAAGACTGTCCAAATTCAAATGTCAAATACTTGTAACTATCTGCTCAAGAATACATTACAAACAGGAGATTATTCAATTCATTGTTGAACAACCTAAAACAACAACTGAGAAAAATCACAAATAATTTTTGGGCTGTCTGTGAATATAAAAAAGTTTTCAAATAAATTCTTTGATCTGAATTATAGATCCAGGTACCCAGTGATACACTTACATAATCCTATTTTTAGTATCATCATTCATTTTCCTGTACTATTCTTTTGGCTTCACAGACTTCCCCAAAAGTATCCGTTGTCCTTCACTAGCAAAATAAAAAACACTTTGCTGAAAAATTTTGTTTGGAAGAAGCATCCAATATAGGGCTTTCCCCATTCTATGCATTACTTCATTGCATTTCTACACATTATTTAATTTCATTTGATGTATTACACTACTGTCTTCTGACACTACAGAAGAGGCGCACTCGAGGGATATGGACCAGACATTAAGAGTTTCTCACAAGCATCACATGCATGTTCAATAACTTATGCACAGATCTTAGAGACACTGCTAGGTGGGAGCAGACACCTAACAATGCCAAAGTAATGAGATGATTATGGTCTTCTCATTCCTCCTCATCTATGCTAACTGCTACAAATCACAAATTACAGACTCCAGCTACTCCATGAAAAAATGCTGTATATAGCATGTGCCCTGTGGAGGCCCCTTCATTATGGACCCTCTACATTAACCTATTTAAGAAACAAGAAGTCATTTCTGTACCTCTATACCGAGAGGAAGTAAGAGTGCTACATCACTGAAATTCACACAAGCCCTTACATAGAGACATTCCTTTGACAGGGAAGTCTTCAGAGAAACCCTGCAAACCAGATAGACCCATGTGTGACTTGCTCCTGAGTTCAAGCTCCAGATCAGGCCAGCAGCAGTTTGCTACCTGGGTCATTACTGCAAAATCTTCTCACCAGAAATGATGGCTTTTTAAAATGGAAAGAAAGGACACTACAGGGAGCTCTGAAGGTGAGGTTTCAGTTGGAGAAACAGGTAAGTTAGCCACTGCTCCCTGCTCACCTCCCAGACAGGTTCCTCCCAACCCTCTTTCATGGTACGTACAGGCTGGCACCACGAGCATACAAGAGACGTGCATGGGAGAACGACATCAGGATGACCAGAAGTGGGCAGAAAGAGTTAATGCCTTCTTAACTTCACTCACTGTCTATCAACATGTATCAGCGACAAAGATGCACCTCCAGTCTCCACCTTGCTGGAGGGAAGTTTAGGCCAACGGCATCGCACAGGCTCTGCCGGCAGCAGCAAAGTCCTCTGCCATGGGAGAGAGGACTGAAAAACGTGGTCAGTTCCCTTCTGCTGTAGTCAATGTAATTAAAGCTCATTTTTGGCAAGGGAAAAACCAGTCTCCTCATGAAAAAGGCCTCAGGTCTCTGAGGTGTGGACAGCAGTATGCAACAGCCCAGCATTACACAGCACAGCATGGGCTAGCGAAGGACATGGGTTCAGCCACGCTGTGGATGGAGGGAGAGGGGAAGATGGGCAAGGAAAAGAAGCCGTGATGCCAAGCTCTTCTGCAGTATGGCTTACACAAACAGGACTGACAGATCAGCTACTTCCAACTTCTAAAGAGACATGAACTAACACACTGCAGCAAGAAGAGGAGAGCATCATGCCAAAAAGTCTGGCATTTATATGAAAATGAAGACGTCTTGCAGACAGGGATACACAGAAGACCCAAAGTACCCTAATCAACATACTCCAGGCCCAAATGAACTCTTGTTAAGATGATGATACATCGGATTTTGTCATTCAACAGGGTCCAAAAAAATGCATTTTTTTTATCCCTTTAGGCATTCAGTGGGAATACTGAGCAACAATGCCAGGCACAGATGACAGAATGACTGGATAGAAGACTGGATTTTAGGATACGGGGGTGAATTCGACAAAACATGCTTAAGTAAATGAAAATACCAGCACATAATGCAGCTACCTCAAATGCTTTCAGCAGAGCAGTTACTTGCACAGAATTTTGAACTGCATAATGCTATGCATTAGTATAGGCCTGTTGTGGGGTCTGACTTGGAGCCGGGGAAGCTTCTAGCAGCTTCTCACAGGAGCCACCCCTGCAGCCCCTTCCCCACTACCAAAAACGCCAACACAAACCCAAAACAAGGCCTTATGCTATTTTACCTGTAATTGATATGTCTCACAGTTTCACATGACTCCCTACTGGCTTCCCACTGCCAACTGACCAACTATTCCAGACAAAATACTTTATGTAACTCTGCTGCTTACTCCAGCTTTTATGCAAGAAAATACACCACTTATTGCAATGGGAATCCAGTTAAGAGAACACTACAGAAGAAAAAAAGGTTATAAACAAAGCAATTAATATCACTAGATCACAGAAGAAGAAGCAAATTTACTTTTTTTTTTCAACTTTGACTTTAAGGACTCCGCCAGTCCAATCCTACTGGAACAAAAATTCAGAAAAGTTTAAAACTAGTATTAACCAGTGCTTCTCATCTGCCTAGTGATCTGGCTACTTCCTTGTGAAGCCTTCTCAATTAGAAATGGACAATGATCACATCTAGTGACAATGTTTGCCCCAGGGTGGTGGGGTGGGAAGAATGTCCCAACTTTTTTTTCTTGGTAACAAGAACATGCACAGAGTCATTGAAGTGGAAAAGTGAGAGACTCCCAATATCTTGTTGAACAATTAAGTGAAGAAGAGACACTTCAAAGGCATGGCTTCTTAAGGATCATAGTCACAGAGAACAGTTTGATCAGAGATCAGTGAGCATCTGCCATGTTATGCTTTCATTCCGAGTTGCAAGTTGGAGCATAAAAATGGATGTTGGCACAGTTTTAACAGTGTGAAGTACATGGTGCTCCTTAGCAATACAAGACTCCATCTGCACACACCACTGCAGGACCAGACCTACAGTTATGATCACACATCGGAAGAGACCACTCAGACCAAATTCAGAGACAGATCTCTGCTCTCCAGTATATTCTAGCTATGTTGTTTTATAACACTTGAAGATTTATTTTGTTGCCCCGTTTTCACAAACTTACAAGAAAATATTTCAGGAGGATCTGTGCTCTTGAGGCAAAGCAACCATCATTTCATTCTGTCAGATTCTAATGCCTCGTAAATGACACACTATTTTTAACCACTTGCCAATTAACCCCTGTTGTTATCAACTTGAAACTTGTTTCCTGTGATCAGTCTGAGCACCATGTAAAAGAATTCTCCATTTCAGATATAATATCAGGCTCTAAAGTTCCACGGTTTTGCCACTTTTAAGATGATAGCACAGTCTCACTGCAACTAAGGACTGCAAAATCGTGCTCCATGTAATTGAATCTAAAGATCTGACAACACTGACCTTATCAAGAAATGAAACTTTTGGCTGAGGTTCAAACCATGCACAAGAAATAAGCTCTTGCTGGTTGTTTGTAAACGTCATATAAAAATGTACTTATTCATTATTAACAACTTGTAAACTGAACACACCGCAGGTCTCAAACTGCTGCCAAGTAAATTATTACTTAGTACAATCTTTTCATTTACATCTAATTCTTGTATTAATTTTGGCAGCACAGCCGAGCATCCCTTTTCATGATTGTAAGAGGGTTATTGTAACGAGATAAAACATTCAGACAGCACACTAAAAACTAAGGATAGACGAAATGCTAGGAGCTGGATTAATTTTGTGAATGCCCATAGTGCTGCTGGCCTCAGTGACAGTCCTACTTTAGTACAAGTTGTGCAAAAAAAAGGATTCTAGGGAGAACCAGGCCACTGGTATCCCACTTTTGTCATAGTAAGGCCAGCAGTGACAGCACGTCCTGTACTGGTAAGCCATCTCCTTTAGGATAAAATACAATAGAAGGCTCCAAGCAAAATCCCAGATCATATCAGCACTAGGCTTTCGTGAGCATCAGAGTCAACTCAAAAATCTGAAAGCTTCATAAAAATTCAGTAAGGAGCTATTGTAAACAATCACAATTGCTCTACAGCAGAATGCCATTTTAGAAGGAGGCACGAAAAACCATGGGGCTTTTAAGATGATACCATTACGCACCTTTCTTGTTCTTGCATACAGCCTTCAGCATGCGGTTTCCAGGTCCACATTTTCCACGTTCAGTCACACATATTCCTTCTGAAATGATCCACTCATAACACACCGGGTCTTCACAAGGAATAGATTCAATTAAATGCGGACAACCTGCCAGTGTGCCTACTGGATCCACAATCACTTGCCTTTGTCTCATTCTAAAGCCTGGAAAAAGAGAAACTGAATTAACTGGACAACAGCAAAAAATATTTACACCAATAATCTAGTAGCAAGAGGACCATATAGGGCATATGGAATTGGAGGATATAAAGACAAATGAGCACACCGCTTACAAACTGAATTGACTGAGATGGTACTCTGGTGTATGTGCCCACAGTCCGCGCAAGCAAAATCTAATAGTGTGTAAAGAACTCTAACAACCCACATTTTTCACATTTCTTTTTCCCTTACATCAACATTACATAGAAATACACATGTCCAAATATAGGAATTTGCCACTGATGCATATATTAATATAATAACAACATTAAAATAAGAAAAAAGAAACAGTTAAGGAATTGAAGATATAAAGGACATCTATATTCTGCCCGGGAATCCACTAACAAAAAGACTTATTTTGAGATACAGCAGAGCATACTAAGAAATTAGTATTCTGCTTTATGAAGGTGTAAGGATTTCTGATACATAATGCATATCAGACCTCTTTGAAATGACATCCTATTAAATTGGAAGATTCAAATGTAAAGTGGAAGAAAAAGGTTACAGAAATAATGAAAGAATTCATTACATAATCTACCTCCTTCTGAATAAAACCAAAAGTCATGTTGCTACATAAAATGCAGAACTAATACTCAAGCATCTTTCAGCATGTTTTGTTATGTAAATGACACAGAATTCTAAGACAGGCAGAAAAAAATACATGGTGGTCTTTCCCACAACAGTCTCAGACAAGGGGCAAATATATAGCATTAGTGGAGGCTACATGGAAATGCCTTGGCCATGAAACAGAAAAGAAAATGAAAAATTAAACATTCCAGAGAATATAACAGACCAAACTTCCACTGTTCTCAAATAAGCAAAAAGAAATCATACAAAACAATTTAAAAATTAAATGGTTTTGCCAATCTTTTATTTAGCCATATATTTTTTATTATTTCTTTTTTAATTTGAAAAACTCTGACCAGCTCCAATCACTTCAAAAACTTATGCTGTTTTCAGAAAAGTGTAATTTCCAAACGACATGAACTCCAACAGTCATCTTTTCAACTTAGAGTCTTAGGAAAGCCTCTGCAATTAATATCAGTGTTGCAGCAACAAACATGTACGCTAGTCAATTAAGATCCAGGGGGGTTAAATTATATTTGCATACTCTGCTTCCAGGAATTTAAACCAAACCCCGAACAATGAGAACAATCTCTCAGGTCAGCCTAACTCCAAGACAGAAGGGCTGTGGGATACACCTCAGTCCTGACGCCTCCTAACCTCACCCAAGCATTGCCCTCGAATCCAGGCCTGCAGCAGGACTTCTGATGGCGATCAAAGAGGGACAGCCTGGCACTATCGAGGTCTGCAGCTCCTATCCCAAGAAATCCTCCTTTTCTACAAATTCAGTGCAGGATAAAAAGATCTGAATCAGGCTGAAAATCTTATCTTTTTTTTTTTCTTCTCCCAAGAATAACTGCAAAAAGCTTTTAAAGGTCATATTCCACTCCTGTACGCACATCTAAGTGCTTCATCCTATGTAAGATTAATTTTTAAAAAAATACATTAAGCTCCCAATGTAGAATTTGACACCACTGCTTTTGCAATCTTATCATAATATTCCATTACCCACTTTAGATCCCCCAATGCTCCAAAAGCAATATATAAAAGCACCCATTACCTCTTCCTCCACGGCGGTCCTGGCAGTTCTCGTGAAGGCAGGGGCCCCACACCGACCAGGCAGACACCACGCACTCGGACGGGCATGGCAGGTTACACAGCTGGGAGGCGGAGGGAGCAGGACCCAGGCATAGCTTCCCATTAACTGGTCTAGTAACTAAGAGGGAAAGAAAGAAAGGAAAAAAGAAAAGCATGGCTGTAACTTTGCCCTGACCAATGCACAGAGTCCGGAGTTTACTGCTGGCCTTAGTTTTCCAGAATGCACCAAAATCCAGTGCTTTTTTAGGGTCTAACCTCCCAGACCAAAAAGTTAATCCTGTGTTCAGCAAGGCACTTAAAGTTTTATCTAAATCACCCATACTCAGCAGGCCAGTTAAGACTATGCTTAATGGTAAATGGCTGCTTTAAAACTAAATTCAGTGCTGATCTTCTCCAATGCTGGAGCAACAAACTGGAATCTAATCCCCCGCATTTATGGCCAAGAAGACCTCTTCACACCATACTGAAGAGAAAGACCTGTAAGAAGGAAATCCCAAAAGCTCACGCTGCAATTGGGAGCCAGGCAGTGACACGTGACAAAAGCCTGAGCACAGGGGAATCTCCCCATACCCATCCCCTTCAGGGGCACCACCACCTCTAGATCACAGATGCAGGATCCAGAGGTCTGGATTTTCTTCATCTACTTTCAATAAAACTGAGCAGAGCTCTCAGTTTCTTCTACACAGACATATGCAGAAAGCATCTTTCCTGCCTGGGAGGCGAGATGTTTACTTGAATTGCCTGCACCCAAGGCAGGCACGGATCTCCAAATCTCTTCATCTATGAGATGGGCCAACCCCAAACTCTGCCAAAGTACCAGTTTTGTTGATACTGACAATAAATTTGGAAAGCTGATTCCCTTTGTATTTTCATTTATCATAAGAGATTTCTAGTTTCAATTAGCTTCTCTTGCCTCTTTATTCGGGGCAAAGGGAGGAAGGAAAAGAAGGGGAAAGACTCTTAAATCTATCGTCTGAGTCATTATATGATATTGCATTTTAATTACATTATGGGCTGAATTTGGCTGTCTCTTTAGATAGATCAATATCAAAGCAGTCTTTCAAAAGGCAAGGGCTTGTTAAAGTTTACTCTGCTATGGTATTACGAAGACTTCATTAATTTTTATAGCTACTGAGTTTGCTTTATCCTCATTTTTATTTTTAATGTCTATTTTTCTTTGCTTCCATGCATGGAATTGACTTAAAAAAACTTTATAAAAATGTGCCCAATATAAAAGTAATCTTTTCTTTTTCTGATATTTTACCATTTTCTTTAAAATGAATCATTTGAAGAAAAACAGAACTTTTTTTTTTAAAACACAAGACTTCAGTGCTCAAAATCCCAATAAATTTTGATTTGCACATCCTGAAGCTGAGACTTCAGACCAATATCAGTGCTTATGATTCCAGCTCATCAGAATACCAGGATTAAACAACAGACGTGATTTAATTCTAAGCTGAAAGATATGTTACTAAAAAAGACGGTTTTCTGAATGGTTTCTGAGACACTGTAAGGCCTTTGACATGTTCATTTAGAGATTACAACAAGGTGGCATAAATCCAATTCACCTGAATGCTAAAATAAACAGACCTCTTCTAGAGACCTTGCAAGGAAAGTGACAGACAGAATGAGATAAATACTAGAGTTTTAAGGATAAGGGTATTTATTTTACCAAGAAGTCTCGTGCATGGCTTAACCTGCCTTTCAGCATCAAGCTTTGCAAAACTGTATCATTTTTTGAGAGTTCACTTGAAGAAATGAAAGGAAATAAAATTGACTGCAGATGGTCAACCCAAGGAATAAAGTCCAGTCCTACTCTGCTCTAACTCAAGGCATCACTGTTACCAATGGCTCTTTCCTCCTCACTGATTTTCAGATTGTTTCTATATTGCAATTTAACTATTTAAATGTAGAAGGCACTAGATAAAGCAGGTTGGTTCTCCTGCCTTGAAAACTAACCAGCTACAACCAGTGGTGCCTAGGGTATTTTAAACTGATTTTGGATAAAAGAAAAACAAGAAAAATTGGTTACAAAAAGTTAAAGGGGCAGGGTTTTGTTGGTAGGCTGAGCCTACCAGCCATCCCAGACTCATGGAAGACTCCTTCCTATTCTGGAGGAAACCCCTGCCTTCCTCTCCCTGTGAACCACCTTCCTGCTCCTCTTCCTCCCTCAGGCTGATGCCCTATTTAATTCTAGCACTGGGAGCTCTTTTCCCAGGACCGAGATCCTACTTGTCATGGAATAAGACTGCTTATTTACTCACTTCCTTAAGTAATTCTATATATTCTGTAAAATGTAAATCAGAAAATACAAAGACTATTCTAATCAAATATCCAAATATATTCTAGTCTGTGCCAGTTTATGCTCACCCTACACTGACTACAATTCTCCAGTGAAAGTCTTCAAGAATAAGACAAGAACAAAAAGAAACAAGCTGCCTTAATAAATGCGTATACAACACATCCCTTTCCAAAACCAGGCAGGTATAAAGAGCCACAATATCAAGCACGATAGCCAGACTCTCTATAAGAGTTTCATCCCTTCTTCAGCCATTTGATTGACAACTCTGATTTCCAACAGTTTTATTTAAAAGCTTGATGTGATTTTCTACTGCTATTCTTTCATAGGCTAATAAATAACTTTTTTTTTTTTTTTTAATGAACTATAAGATGGGGTTTTAATGTGAACCTTTTAAACATCAAAATTCTCACACACTGCAGCCTCCAAAAAGGCACAGATAGCCTGGCTGGAATGCCCTGTTCAGAATAAAAAAACCTCACATTATGCTTATGATAAATGAACACAGCTGCTAGGACTGTCTTGATGTACTGGACAGCCTTCTGATTTTGCTCAGTAATTGGCTCTGTAATGGCATTTTCCTACTTTCATACAGAAAAAGTGCATTTTGTGTAATAATCTTCCTTGGAAAAAAAACTTGCCATTTTGGGGGTGGGAGGAAGGAGAAAGGCAGAAGCCAGGGAAGAGAAGAGTGAGGGGGGAGGCAGTACCTCTGATTCAAGTAGCAGTTTATTTATTACGCTTGTTCATACCCTTTAAAATCCTGTGTTCTTCCCAATCTATGGAACAAACTTGAAAAAACAATCAAGTACTAATCTGGGAGCCTCTGAAACATTGCACATTTCTATAGCTGTTATATTGAATCTATCCTTCATAAATGTGACTACAGCTGTTTCCAGCACCAGTGTCTGCCTCAAGTTTGAATTTTACTATTTGCTGTTATTTTCAGGTTATTGCTACCAGCAGGAGATAATAAATTGGGTTCTAAAGTATCTTGTTTCCCTATATATTTTTACTGAGGTAGTGATCTGGAGGAAGAGTGGAAGAGGAAATCAGCTCTGATATGATTATTTCCATAATGTAATTTTAAGCCAATAAATAAATAATCTGTGAATATAGTCATATGGACACATACTTGCATACATACCAACACTATGTTAAAAAGCAACAATGATGACCAGACAGAGGGAGAAATGTATAGGAAGACATTTCGGTTGCAGTGATTCCTTTCAAATTTAGTTTTTCAATTCCTCAGGAGTTAAATAACACTTTTTTTTCTGGAGCTTAACTTAATTTCCCTTTTACAATGAAAAAATCAAGTATTTCTGATATTAACACCTAAATGAGACATTTCTAAATATCTCTAGCATATCTGGTATACACACAAAGAATATCAGGACTATCTCATATACTGGTGCAGCCATATTTTAGCTAATATTCAATTCTCTAGGCAATAAATCCAGACGTTTACCACATCTTTTGGCAAAACTAAGACAAATTAATGATTGCCAGGGTACAAGAAAGGGATGGCATATCTTTGTGAAAGTTCTTACTGCCTTTGCCAGGACTTATAAACCAAAGACACTTGGATCAATACAAAGGGAAATTACTTGAGAAAATCACAAAGGAATAAGTTGTGTTATAAAAACACCTACATGTGTATAACATAATAGGGATAAACCAGCACAACATTTGTAAGTAATTTCTCTAACCTGAAAGACTTGCTTTTATAGCAAAACCAAAAGATTAGACAAAGGAGAAGTAGTGAATGTAATTTAACTAGCCTAGAAACGGCGCCAACCCTAGTCCAGTGCATCCCTCCATTAAAAAGCCTAATGCACCCCATGCCTGATGGAAAGGGTTCCTTTATGCTTTTAAGAAGAATCAATTAGTTTTGAAGCCACAAGGCACCAAGTTGAAGTCCTATTTTCAATTAAAATCTATTTAACAGACAAGAAACAATGTATGAATAGAAGGCTAATCACAGCATGAAAGAGGGTTAATAGCAGATTGCCAAGAGCAACAACGGTTTAATGTATTTCAGAACAATAAAGATCCTTGCAATTTTATTAAAGTGAGACACACTATTAGCACTGCATGGAATAAAAGTTTCCCTGTGTCCA
Organism: Haliaeetus leucocephalus; assembly: GCF_000737465.1. Taxonomy (NCBI): domain Eukaryota; kingdom Metazoa; phylum Chordata; class Aves; order Accipitriformes; family Accipitridae; genus Haliaeetus; species Haliaeetus leucocephalus. Next base: position 3,778,650 of record NW_010972887.1, on the reverse strand, counting down.
TATTCTCTGCTGTACAACGAGATCCTGATCCCAACTGGGATATTGTGTTGTTTTACTACAGCAGAATTTGTAGAGATTATCGACAGAACTGGCAAAAATTCAGAGTAAGCGTGGGGCTTCCCACCCGCAGTCACACAACTGAGCAGACCAGAGGTGACAAGTCATTAAGAGTGTCCAGAAAAAACAGCGGAGGCAACAGGGAAAGAAAAAGGGATTCTCCAGGACGTTTGAGCCGTGTTGGCTGTTATCCAGAAAAGGCCACAAGATGCTGGAAATCACTGGGACAGACCACCAGAGAGGGTGAAAGAAGCCACAAGAAAAACAGGGAAGAAAACCCAAAGGTGAGGATATACTTCATGAAAGCCTCGCAAGAGCGTGAACTTTGCCCATTGCTAAGTTTAGTAGGAGCAGGTAGGAGCACCAAGGAGCAGAAATCTGTTCTGTGAATGCCACATCCCTGCAGGAGTCCCGGTACCACAAGAAAAGCACCTTTATGGATGTGTCTATGATACTGGGACATGGTACAGGTAGCCCAAAGCTAAGCTAGTGACACGCTAAGCTAGTCTACCCACGGCATGGCCATGCCAGCTCGGATGCTGAAAGCAGCAGGGCTGCTTCACGCAGAGCTGGCCCAAGTTCACAAGCTTGACTTATCTCGAACGTCTCCTGTTCCAGGACCAGCCCAGCTACCACTGGCTTTGTTATCTCTCCCCAGTGTCCCACTTTGTGGTGTAGCCTCGTACATACAAATCCTTTTATTTTTTCATCTGACTCAACATTGTTGTTTGAACACAATGCAGCTCCCCGCCCTCATAACAACAACGGGACAAAATTACTCAGAACAAACCGTCACTGTTTTGAATAAAATTAATCCAGTTCCAGTGGCAGGAAATAATGACAGAAATACAAATGCAATTAAAGTCTTAGCTTTCAAAGATAAAACCCTGAACTAAAATGTAGTATTTCATGTGAACTGACTGGACAGCATATTATTTGCTGCATACCAAAGCCAGCTATAGAAATAAAAGTATTTATAAAGGCATAAATATTTCATGGTCATATCCATTAGCCTGTTGACAAAAAAAGGCATATTCTTTATAAGGCACCTTTTAGAAGGTGCACTTCTTTCACTGTCAAAGGCTTTTTATACATTATTGTCTTCATTTTACTTTAATTAGTTTCTAGACATGAAAGAACTGAAAATATTAACACCTCTAAAAGACATTAGGGAAAATGTTTTTCTCCCTAATGGATTCAAACTAAAATTTTTGAAATACACATTTAAACACTACTGTCAAGCACCACAACGATCTGAATAAAATCATTTCCTCTCTTGCTTCTAAAGGGTTTCCCCCAAAGAAGCCAGCTGTTACATATTTATTTTTCCATTATGTGAGTTGTATCTCGTAAATTCTGCTCAGCATTTGGTGAGCTTACAGATCAATAATTCGGCATCCCAGCAATATAAATCTGATGCAGACTTGCCTGAATATATTTCACACTTCAGAGGTGTATTTCTGATCTTTTCAAGCCAGTTCGGTCATCCCAATGATAAATAACCAGTGTGGGATGAGAGGGATCCTTAGCGGGGGGGGCTTCTTCCACCTGAGAACATGGTGTCTGTGATTCAGGTCAACTAAGCCCCAGGCTGGATGCTCCTGTTGCTGTACCACAAGCCAGTCAAACAAAGCTTTTTTTCACACCACTGCTGACCATCAGTTCTCTCCCCACTATGGTCCTAGTCAAGCTTTCTCATTACTAATATATTCTAACCTGTTCCTTTTCAATTTCATAAACCAGACAAGGACAACAGGATTTAAACTTCGAAGTCCCTAAATTCTAATTTCCGTAGAGTAAATCAATCTTCTCATTCCTGCAGCTTCACCAGCATAAATTTGAAAAAAAACCAGCGTGCATTTAATATAGGGCTCATATGCCACACGGTTCATATTCATTCCAACGGTACATATCCCACGCCAACTCCTGCAGGCAGCTTATCTCCATCAATGCAATCTTTTCCCAATAAATATGCAGGATGGTAACAATCATAAATGACAACAACCTGCACAACCAACTTACTGTTTCTGAAGAGTCAGACCTGGTGGCTCACAAGACAGCTAGCACCCAAGGGGATGGTGGCACAGTCGACTAAGACTCTTCGTTGGTATTTTTCTTTTCCTGAAAGTACTTCCATAGTTTATTGAACAGATGCCACATACCAATTTGAAACACTAATCCCCCAGAAGACACGCACTGGAAGATCATGATTCAGAGCAGAACAAAGAACTTGCAGGGAAAAAAATGTGGCACCCTCATTAGGAAACAGAGCATAGAGAACAAAGGCAGCAAACTCACATATTTTAGAGCTAAAAAAGACAAAAGGGCAAAAAGAAAGGGATGAGAATAAATATAGAATAATACAAGATATGAATGAAAGGAGTCCTCAAATTCATCTCTGTGCAACTCCAAAGAGGCACTAATTTCTGGAAAGTAAAATACAGTGCCAAAACATCTCCCATATGGGAAGTAAGAATAGTCTGAAAAGTTCACTCATCAGATAAGAAAGGATTAGACATTTTTGTCTCTCAGAAGTAGGGGGAAAGCTCAATATTTTGTGGAAAACAAGAAAGGCTTAAGGCCGTAAAATTATTATTTTGAGACTTGTATAAGTAGGACTTAGATGAAAGTGCAGGGGAACACTTTCACTTTCAGACAATTTGGGGATTCTGTCAGTGAAGTGGCTTGTAAGACAAAAATACATAAGGGAATACACATAGGGATGGATCAGAAAGTAACCATTAGACCTGAAAAGGTACTTGAGTATTTACAAAGTCCTGAATTGTAAACAGACTAAAGGAGTTTTTGCTGCTACAGCTGGTGACATGCAAGTTTTTTAAAAAAATCTGATGTAAGATGAACCAGGTGGAACTGCATCGTAAAAATAAAGCAAAAATGGGTATAGGCTGGTGAACGACAGTGGAATAAGCAAGTCAAGAAATCATGTTTACTAACAGGTGAGGGTTGAATATCTCTCAAAGGAAAGAGGGGTATAAAAGTAATAAAGACTTCTGTAAGAAATAGTTTTGCAGGGTAGCACTAGAAGATACCTAAGAGTAATGAAGGCACAACTACCTCACACACCTGCTATTGAAATCCAAGATCAAATAAAAATAAATATATGGAGATAAATATGACAGAGACGCTCATTAAGCAAAAAAAATTGTAAACAAAACCTTAGAAACTTGTACAGGTATGAGAACTTAATGTGGATTTTCAGGTAGAAAAATAACAGAAATTAAGAAGATACAAAACTGCAATGATTTGCTGGTGAGATGGTAATAAGAGATACATTTTATTAGCCAAGTTTAGTATGCTGGGTAAACAATGAAGAAGATGCAAAGAAAAACAGCATTTCACAAAGGTCTTTTCAGTCCTATAATTAAAACTTAAGCAGACAGGCTCCAAAAAACATTATAAGAAATTTCTGAAAGTGAGAGGTAAATCGGATCTCATTCAAACAAGTAAAAAAGAAAAAACGTCAAGATATGTAAGGCTCAAATTTTATGAAAGAATGACAGGGTAGGCAGATCCTTAGTTAGAAAGTTACAGAAAATATGGAGAGAACAGGAATCCCAGTCACCAGGGATAGGAGGTAATTAGTTCAGAGAAGAGAGGAAATGCTTCTGGAGACTTTTATAAGGGATGGCATCCCCAGACTATTGATAAAGAGCTATAGTCTCTAGATAAATCCAAAAAGCAAGATTTAATTAGAAAACAGAAGGATACACCCTGGCCTTCAGGAAAGAAGGTAAAAAAGTCCTGAGGAAGATTATTAAATGTAAGCGCCTCGTAAGTTTATTAACTGTTTGAACATAAACACAGACACCATCCCCAGACTCTAAGAGGAATTTTAATTCACATATTATTGGACTTATTTATTGTGAGTGAGAGGAGAGCTGTATTGCCAAACAAGGAGAGACTTTTCATAAACTGATCATTGCATAATATTCTTCCATACTTTTACCAAATGCCTTTTTTTTGGTACACTGGGGATTGATAGTTAGTGACGTTCACCAAGATTAATTAAAATTTATTGTGGGAAAACACATTTCAGATAACATTTTATAAAATCAACAGTCACAAAAATCTTCTCTCAATCCAGAAAAGCCAGTTGAGGATCTGCATTTCTGCTTTATTTAAAAGATTTCCATACGAGTGAACAGATATACATTAAAAAAGAGGTACAAAGATGGGTAAGCACCACCACTTCTACAGTTTGCTCCAGACACAGGACATCCAGGAACAGGGATCAGGGAGTATCCAGAGATGAAGGGCAGAAAGGGCACATTGGAGCTGTACCATAGGTAGCTCACTTGCATATTCTATGCTACTTTTTGTGCAGAATTTGTCTCCTCCTTAAAAGCAACATCATTTCAAACATGTAGATTTGGTGCTATCTGGATATCAAAACAAGTATTAGATGACCACCTCTCTGTGAAAATTAAGCATTATAAATTTAAATGTGTTAAAATTCAATGAGATGCTTAAAGAAAAAACACAAGGATCTGTTTAAAGTTAATTACGTTGAAGTTTAGTGTAAATTAACAAAAGTCTCACAACTGAGTAGAGATGTAGATTTCTCAGAGAGAATAGCTAACGCTAAAAATAGCACAGTCTCTTAACATAGGTGCCTATACATTGGCTTACCTACATACACACAAATACAGATACCTGAATGACACAACACTTTACACATTTACCAAGGGTTCCCTGCCAGCTTCATCTAGATATAGGAGTCTCAGAATGCAAGAACATTACAAAGGACTTCAAAGATTGGAAGACCTTCTGACTCCAAATACTCATCACCGACATTAAAAGTATGGACTTCCTCCTTAAGGCCTAAAAAATATATAACTTCAGTTGGATCAAGATAGGGATTTCTTAGTTAGGTCACCTCTTGGCAGAGAAAGATATCAAATCTTATCAATCCATTTCTGAAAGTAATACCTGAGTGAAAGTTTTCCATTTCCACTATGTTCAAGTTGGAATTTTATAATCAAAATATAGAAAGATTTCAGCAGACTTAACCTTCTGAATAACTGATATGTAGGGACTCAAGAAAACAGGGACTCCCTTTCTAAATATACACATTTTAATAAAAGAAGAAATAGATGGGAAGACTAAGCAAATGAAAAATGGGAGAGATATCCTTGGGGGATAAAAGAGCTTTGAGCAATATGTATAAATATATCACAGATGGTACCTGTCTCCAACTAGGATTCAACATATTTTATCCAAGAATGCTGCTGGAGAGACCACAGGACAAAAATCTTCTTTCACATATGTTATTGGGCCTAGGTCCAAATTCTCATTGGAAGTAACCAGAAGAATAACAACTGTGATGGATGGTAATATCCTATTAGACTCGCTTGTTTGATTCCTGAATGATCCCTTTAAGGACACTCAAGAGGTGAAGAAAGAAAAATTACTGTACTTCTGATAGTAGCAATTAGAATCTGTATTTGCTTATACATAGAAGGATTAACTTCCTCATCTTCTCCCCCATCACTGAAAAAAATGGTACAATAAAATATGAGATGCCCTAGTGATGAATAAAAGTATTCTATCAGTTCAGATTGCCAGAAAAGAGGCCAGAAAAGATGTCAGTCCTTATTTATTCAAAGAACAAAAATTGATCAGCTAGTAAATGAGATACAGTGACTATTACTGGATAGGGAGGAATAATAGGGAAAGCTTTCCTTCTTTCTATTTGCATGCGATTATGTTGACAGTAGATGGGGTTCTCACTTTCTAAGGACTACTGAAAATCTGCTCTACTGCCTTGAAACTGAGGTAGTAATTCATACCCTGTACAATTGCTCTGTACATTTGGTTTTTTTAGTAGCCTATATGATTTTTTTTTTTTTTAAAGAAAGGGTTAGAACTGTAAAAACAAGGAAGAGGTATCCGAGTGTTTCCTTTTTGTTGAGGGGAGGGCTTGCAATTTTTAAGTTGAACTGAACTTTGAACAAGGGAAAAAACTGCAGGTGATCACACACTGGATATATAGCACCAATTCTGTTACGAATTATGTTGGTGTAAGTGTTTCAGATGCACTCCTCTAATCTTCTTGAGTAATTCACAACACTGAAAAAGAATAAGGAAGTGTGAATGAAGTCAGTTAAAGCTTGCTGCTCATCAGCTTGCCGTACAGTGGCTGCATGGACCACAGAAGCAGTGAGAAGGATGAAGACAGTCAAGAAATGTTACACACCTCTCATCAACAGCACTTTTCTTAATTTAAAAGTCACGTGCATCGCACACTTGTGCGGAACAACAGAGGTGGGGTTCTGTTGAGAGAGCAAGGTCATGCCAGATGTTTGGGAGAGGTGAAGCAGCAACTGCATGGACTGAGTAGAGATTAAAACAGGTCTGGTTTTCTATAATCTCAGAGTCTGTGTGGGATGCTAGGACACACTGGGCATCCAGGAAACATTTGCTTTGCCTTTGTAAGTAAATAAATCTAAGATATGATACTGTGTTCTTATTATCTTACATCTCTGCTCAAAACCATATTCTGCAAGAGCGCTACCCAGAGTAAATAATACAGCCTAATATGAATTATTCATCAAGCATCTGTATCTACTCATTATTCCTCTAAAAGAAATATAACTCACTTCCAGAGTCCAAAAACCGTCTGTCTGCTCAGAAGTTGTGACAATATTATTTTTGCTTTCCCCTTCAAATCACAAGAAAGATTGTGCATCAATCTGAAGCAGAGGCTAAAGCTATATCCACAATGGAGAGTGACATCTTTTTTTATACTCTAAACCACAGATAAATGTATTCAGCTACCAAGGGGCTGGGCCACCTGATATACGAGAGAGGAAGAAAACTCAACCCCAAGCAAGATTTAGCTCCTTCATTCTTTGAAACCCTCCCACACAAGTAACCTACAGAACTGGCAGCAATTCACCCCAGAAGGCTGTGGCTCCTGGCATTTCCTCAGGACACTGAGGACCATGCCCTCCTGCGCCCTCGGATGCTGAGTAACACCTCCCTGTGGAAGTATGGATACAATGAGGGCATCAGCTAGCCGAAGCCTATTAATGATTGCACGTTACCTACCTTTTTTCTTCCCCCTGTTTCTCTTACTCTGATCTACTTGGGCCAGACATTTCACAACCACCCTACGCACGTACCTTCCTTCAGTTGGTGCATCCCAAGTTCCACGGTGATTTGGACACAGTAGACCTCCCGGGTTTGTACGCCACCTCCACAAAGGCCTACATGCTTGTGCTGGCGAGGGTCCTCCTGGTCAAGGAGGAGAGACACTTGGCAAGCTTTCCATTCAGAAGTCCTCCAGGCAAACCTGTGGAAATAAGAGAGAGCAAGTAAAACAACAGGTTTTGAAAGGCTATGGGTGAGGGAATGTTACTTTATTAGATGGCAAAATACACTCGGTTTAATCTTTATAGCAGCACTTCCCTGTCCAAAACAGGGAATGTTTTGAAACATTTTGAATGTTAAATTTACAAAGGTTAAGTATTTGCTATTTGTCTGGAGTACTTGTGTAAAACTTTTCACATAGCACTAATCTCCAAAGCATTCTGAAACACTAAATCATCCTGACAACACCTTTGAGCAGGCTGCAAAGAAGGAACGAAGATTAAGAGGTTCGATTAAGTGTGAAAACTAGTTTTCAAACATGTGGCTCAAACCACTAAACCACCCCTCCCTGCCAAGAGCTGAACACCTCACTCTGAAATGCACTTAACAGCTAAAACCCTACATACATCAATGGAGCTCTAAGCACCGGGCGGCTTTTCTACAGGTGACAGCTTTATAAACGCCTAGGGTACTACCAATTTCTTTAAGGGATTGGCTAAAGTAACTCAGTTCTCTCATTTCAGTTTCCAGAAGTTGTGATACACAGCAAGCTCTAGATAAAAATAGTTTCATTCCATATTCCATTCACACCTAAAGAGCATTAATGGTTTTCAAGGTAGGATAACGTTCTTGGGCACAGATACGTGAATGCTGTGCAATTATCATTGGTATGTACCAGCCTAAATGCCAGGAAGAACTTCTTAAAACTATAGGGAAAACAATATTGTGAATCAGTGGAAAGCAAAAGTTATTTCCCCATCATATCTGAAAATGTAGAGCATATTTCTAATACAACAGTTTTCACAGGCATAATTCATTTTGATTCATAGTCCACAGTATCAGCAGAGTAAATAAAAGCCCAAAGTCTTTCCTAGCTTCATGAACACAAATCTTAGGCAATATTGTTTTTATAACCAATCTGTTCACACTTCTGCTGCTTTATTCCTTTGCTCCTCTAAATTTCATAGTCTACTTTTTCCATACAATCTTTGGGTCTTGTTTAATGTAAACTATGTAAAATAATTTCCTTCTTTTATTCTCAAGACAAACACTCTCTCCTCTTACAGCAGATCCACAGTCGTTAAAACTACGTATGTTTGTTAACCTCCTGACTGATCACCATAAGCTCAAGCACAATGGGGCGCCTCTGAAGAAAACGCCTTCCTCATTTTAATTCTATGTATTCTCCATAGCAAGAATCTGTTCCTGACTACAGCTATGGCAAGGAAACATGCATCCCAAAATTACACGAAAAATACATACATTAGTTTGCCTGAGCACACATCAGTGTTCTCTTAACTTCTTATGTTGTAAATATGGGTGTAACAATGATTTCTAGCCACAATGCACTTAGGAATTTTTTAACATACTCATGGAAGATGCTTGTGAATATTGCCAATTAATTTTAATTTACGGGTACTTTTCAGATGAGCTATCATGTTCTCTTAAATAGTATACAGTATCATGTGCAAATTTGGATATGCTCATAGGGTTTATTACCAACAGGGAAAACGATGAAGAATACACTTTTCACATGACAAGCATGGAACACTTGAAGTCCCACAACATATAAAGCACAGCCATGAATTTTTTCTTCTAGTAGTTCCTTCTGGGAATTCCTAATCACATTTCTTGGGCCTGTTAAAAGCAACCTTCCTCTTATCATAAAGGCAATGAAAAGTGCTCTTCATCAAACACTGGGTGAAGAGGATTCCTCCTCCACACCACTTAAGGACATTGTGCTCTTCAGATCTACACTTTCAAAACTAGAAGCTTAAATATAGAATACATGCATCTTTCTGCAGCCATGGAAATAGTTGTTTTAGGGAAGTATTACTTAAAACAATAATTGACTAAGGAAAAACTGATTATCAGTATCCGGCTTAGGTAGTCAGCTGTGAACTCGTGATCCTAAAGACTCATTTCCAGAGGTGTGAGCACCTGCTTCTCCTATTCAGCGTGAGCTGTGGGAGTTAACACCTATGAAAATTAGGCCATCAGTGATTAAAATTATGCAAAATAACTAAATCTCAGCTCAGAGATAATTAAACTTCATCAGCCCCTGAATCTTGAAAAAAGAAAAAAAAAATCCCTTTAGATATTTTCACAGAGTAACTGGATACTGTGCTACAGCACAGAGCAGTCTTTAATGAACAGCTATCAGGTGCTCCAGCCAGCACCTGCTCTGCTGTGAACAGCTTAAAGCCTCAGCCCCATCAGCCCATCTTGCTTTTCCCAGCTGGACATATCCTCAGCTGTCCAGAGCTTTCCGGTAACAAATCCTGACCCCCAAGCATTAGTTGTTTAAAAGGTACACATTTTCACGGCCATTAACAAGCCCACTACACCAGAAACGTATCCAAGGGATTGCTATCCCACTGAGCTGGAAACCTAATGCAAGACATTTCCAGACAGACGCAGCGATCTCAGACAGCTTTGTGGCAGACTTTTTGCAGGGCTTTAAGTAGCATGGCCAATACTTGGTATTAGTTTGCCCATCTATGGACTACACTAAAGACAATGAGAATTAAAACTTCTTAATGAAGAGAAAGGGACTGCATAATTTCTATTTATATTTAATCAGAAGCTTGTTAATAGCCATTAGCAAAAAAACAAGATTACTGGCCGGCAAATACTTGGGGGGTTTTGTAACTTTGGCAACCTCAAGCGAGTACTTGCAAATTATTAGCAATATCCACAGTGGTTTTACCATGTGACTAATTTCTCTAGCTGAACAAAGATGACCAAAGCCACCAATGCCACTACGGACATTCTGTTGTTAGAGGAGACTGTACCAGAAACTTCCATCGTTAAGCTAAGAGGCCAATACCATCCAGCCACCCCGTTCACCATCCCCAAAGGGTGAAGAGTGTGATAACTCAGGAAGTGGAAGGGACGTTATATATTTGGATCAAAGTTGGTCTAGTGTACTCTTGTGATCCTTATGCCAAAACCTGTCGGTGATGACAATTTCAAACGTCAGTAGATTTAACATCTCATTTTAACTCGTGCCAATACCTAGTTAGACTGATGCAAACTCAGTATAGTTGCAGTCCTAGCTGTGACCCATATTTATTTGCAGACCTCTTATTATAGCTAAAAAAATCTCAGCCCTTCCCTTTGCCTTCCCAATAGGCTTGTTCTAGTTTTGACAATCCTGTTTGAGTTACAGGAGGAGTTATAGAAGTTACAATCTTCTACTTCAAAGACTGACAGACCCTAGCTAGATAATGTCCCAAATGGGGACCTCCAGAATCCACAGTTATATCAGTCTGCTTAAGAAAATGGGCAAGAAAAACTGCTAGTTTAGAAACAATAGCGTGTGTTCTTGAGGTATCTAGGAGGGAACCTGGCTGATAAAGCTGAACAGCTGCTCTGAATTTCCCTGCTAAACAGTCAGTTGAGGAAGCAGAAGAGCCGGTCCGGCAGGTTTCTGTTCCGATCAAGGCAAATCTTGTACTGTGACACCCAACTGCAGCCGCAGAAGTGTCCAGCATGCAGCTAGAGAACCAAAGCTTCACCACAGATGGTTCCTGATGCGAGGGGAGGCAACAAAGCTGCCCAGCTTAATGGAACTCGCTGTGCACCCAAGACGGGTGAAGGTCAAAGGGCTTAAGAGTAGTCTTGCTACCATTCCCAAAGTGTAACTCCAGCAGCCTACTATCATGGTTCACTGCCTTTCCTTTCAAACCTCTCCTACTTCACGCTAATGCCTTATCTTTAATTGGGGTACATAATGGCCCTCATTTACAAAGTGATACCATCACACCTGTATCTCAGCAGTAACCTCAAGTCTTCTGAAAAAATCAGGTCTTAAAACCTCCCCATTTTCCATCATTTAACTTCTGAAAAGCTTTGAATTTCCAACAAAGCAAAGAGAGTTTTTTTCTAAATCCCTGTCTTGTAACATAGCAACCACAACCAAAATGAAAGATTTAAAGACATAATCATAATTCTGGAAAATCTATCTATTCCCAGTGAACACGAAAGCTACACATCAAGGATAAAAATGATATAATACATTGTTTTAAAACTGATGACTCAGTGACAGTTATGCAACAAACAAGTGCTCAGTATCTTTCCGATTTATAGTAACCTCTTGGTCTCTTTAGTCTATAGGACTTATGCTCTTAGTACTTACACAAGTTTTATACCTGTATATACCCATTGACTTTAATTGAGCTATCCCAAATTTATATCACAATAAAAGAAAGCAGAATCACCTCCTATGTATTTAAGCTTTTTAAACACTTAATCTAATCCCTTCAGAACAAATAACCAAAAGTAAAACAAAGCACAAAGCTCTGGAGTCCTACATGCAGTTAAAGTGTTTTATTTTCTTGCATTTAAACTATTGATTAAAGAAGTTATTGCAGACTTCAGCCATAAAATTAAAAGTCCTTCCCATTTAACAGGAAATTTACACTAATTGCTATGTACCTGCGATGGGACCTTTAACTTGTAGCCTTGCCATGGACATAGAGGTAATAGTTAACAGAGCAGTTCTGAAACTGAAGGTATTTTTTTCCCCTTTGGATCCTTTTAGGAGGCTGGAATATAACTTCACCTATCTCCCCCTGCTGAGTACAACTCTGCAAGTGCTACTTCTTGAGCTGCTGCTTTTCTGTGTTACTGGATATAGTCCGCAATGTGTACCTTCATTCGGTCACGGGGTGCTCTCTGTCCTTGCATTAAAAAACAGCCTCTAGAGAATCCCCTTGCTTCTGCTCGGAGACTTGCTCTCTTTCTGGTCTATGTCCTCACCCATTTTCTTTGCTGTGCCTGGAGCATGCTTTGGAAAGAATGCCAAAGAATAAAGCTAAAGGAAAGGCTACTTGTCTTAAAATCAACCAAAAAACAGCAAAGAACAGATTTCCAGGAACTGGGAAACTAAATAGGACTCTCATCTTAAAAGATTTTAAGACTAATCTGATTAGGCAAACACAAGCCAGAAAGAAAGAATGAACGGTTTATGTTGAGACCAGACTAAGGAGAGCGCCTTTTCTTTCTGCTGCTGAATCTCCTTAAATTCATCATCTTCTTTTAAGGAGAAGAAAGAAAAGATAACTGTTTGGTAAGCCTCAGCAAAGCCACAGATGAGGTGGCATATATTTAAGAGGAAAAAAAGCATAATCTTTCTAGGTATTACACTGCAAAGAGAATATGCTCAAATAAGGAGAATAGGAGCATCAAAGACTTCTTAATACTACATCCCTCTACGGCTGAAAGCTACTGCTTTCCAATCTGAAGTATTTCCAGTATCTCAGTCACCAATTCCAAAGGCCAACACCAAATCACCAGGCCGTAAACTGTAACATGGACCGATAACATCCTTTACCAGCTGCTCATACTTAAATAACATACTTAAAAATGTTTGACTGCTGTTCATTCATACAAAATTCTGCCCCCCCAGCCTTACATCTGGTAGACCCACAGCACACACTGCAACATTATAGCTTTTTATTCCTGCAGTATTGAATGGCCAAATCAAAGTCTACTAAGCAGGCCCTACTGTGAAATTCTCCTCAACACTGCATAGTGTGAGACGGTCACAGCCTACCACCTGCATTTTGAGATACTACATCCTAGAAATAACAATTAAGTAAATACCAGGGGTTGGGGGGGGGGGGGGGGGGGGGGGGACAAAAATTTTTTTTATA